>NC_134275.1:7663278-8035199 GCF_031893055.1 Leptodactylus fuscus
CATGTACAAGCTACTAGGCCGGGCCCATAAAGCTTATGCTTCTTCACAAGGTCCTATATGCATTTATGGTATATTATTGCTGGTCTAAGCTCCTTGCCACACTGACAGTACCCTTGGCAATCCTCTAATACCATAGACACAAAAGACTCTTATTCCATTTAGACATGGGTGGCCACATCAAGTGCAAAACTAGTATAAAACATACAGTAAAATATTGCAAGAAACCAAAAAGATACATAGTTACAAAAAGTTACAGAGGTTCATTTTATACTTATCTCCATTTTCGATAGGTTAAATGGGTTCTCTGGGCTTTGGTGAATGGGAGGTGATTGGCAGTGACCCGGCACAGAAACAACATGGTGGATGGACTGGTCTGTCTCCAATCCACTGTGTAGTTCTGGCACACAGAAAAGCCGATTGCTGGGGGGTGGCAGGTGTTGGATCCCAACTGATCAGATATTGAGATGACCTAACCTAAGGAACAGGCCATTGATAACAAAAAATTGCTAGAAAATCCATGTCAGGTTGCTGGCTGTGACTACAGAGGATTGGTATTGGGTCTTTGATCGCAGAGTGTTAGGGAAGTTGCACCGCAACCAAAGTTAAGCAGCCTATTCCCAGTTTCAAAATCCATTTATTATATAGTGTACTAGCAAAATAACCCGACTTCACACAGGTATATTTAGTTTGTGTGTTGTTAAAAGGTGAGTAACATGGCAAAAAAATGGAGTTGTTATGCAAACCTGGTCTAAAGCTGTGTGTATGTCAGTGAGGCTAAACATGAAGGACCTGTATGGCTCTGTTGTTATAGAAGTTGGTCTAAAATGACGTGTATGTCAATAAGGCTGAGAATGAAGGATCTTCAAGCTTCTATTGACTATTACATCTCGTCTGATATGTCATAGTGGAAGCTACTACAAGTGGAAGCCAGGGATGTTCTATTGTCTTCTGTGATTACGTTGCGAATGACAGAATTAACCAAGTTCCCGTAGGTTTATTATGTTTGTGTGGTTTAAAATGTGTTTGCTATAGGTGCAATGCTTTCACGGTGAGTTACGTGGCAAGTAAAGAAAGATGGACAGGTTGTTAAAAACAGATGTGTATGTCAGTGGTGCTAAGAATGAAGTATCTGCGAGCTGGATTTGTCCTGGAAACCTGTTCTAAAACTGTGTGTATGTCAGTGAGACTGAATGAAGGACCTGCAAACTTCTATGGTATTGCTTAATATGAGTCAATGGCATGTGATACAGGGCAAGGCACTTGATGTGGAAGTCAGTGATGTTATATTTGCTTTTGCTAGAAACAGGGTCTAAAACCTTCTGAAGTGCACAATGTATCTGTGTGCCAAATTTGGTGCAAATCGGTCCAATCCTTTGGTTGTGCATAAGGAACAGAGAAGAGAAATTCATCTATATAACATCTAATACAGTATAACCAGTGCACATTGATTCCAGGGACCATATCTATAGCGATCTGCTATGTAACATTGTAAAACAAGTTGCAATAATACTGTATATAAATATGTTAAGGATAAAAGGGGAAGGAACCTCCCTGGCATAGAAAGAGTTACCAAATCCATCACCATAGTAAAGTGTTAAATGTCTGTGTGCATGAGCAGTGAAGTGCGAGCGAGCGAGCGTGCAGCAGCTCTAGTAACTTTGTGTTAGGACCCGGGCTGTGGGCTTTAGCAACAGATAGCATTTCTTAGCAACCAGCTTCTAATTAAAGAGAGTGTGGGAGTAGGGAAAGCGGCTGAGAAAAAGTTGAAAGAATAGTGGTCTGTTAAAGCAAGAAGTTGTGACTGTTTCCAAACACAAGGCTGACAGTGCCCAAGTACTCATTCAGTGCCAGGGCACGGCCAATAAAGGTCACTTGGAAACCATCTCAGCCCTGTGCAAATATCACGTCTTACAGTCTCCCTGGCAGGTTGTCCACTATTCACCCAGCAGGCTGGCATGATGCAATAAAACCATTAAACCCGCTGCAGGGAATTGCATATTTATTTCACGCACATATTCTGCAGGGATTTGCAGGATTGGGCTGACAATCTAAATTCTGAATCAGTACGTCTTGGGAGGAAACATGCACAATCATAGGGAGAACATGCAAGATCCTTGGCTGGATTGGAACTCCAGTGCTCAAGGCAACTGCAATCATACAGCATAAAAAGGCCTGATGTGGGTCTGAAATTTGGGATGGTTGCAAGCACCAAATAGTTTGCCCATGTGCCGTCCCCATCCTTAATCCAGTCTTGTTAACCCATTTATGCCTGAGGTTGTATTTTTTGAGTTGGAATAATGGAACTCTAGGCATAAATGGGTTAAGACTAAGGCCACCCGCACCTAAGAACGCACTTGTATCTGTTTTTTCATTGTGCTTTGCCCTTTTCTGCAGTGACAATGTAATTAAATGACATACTAGGCCAGATCTATTAAAGGGATTGTCCAGGGAGTTGTAATTTACTTTCCTGGTCCAGGGATCGCTCATGATGGTCCCAGGGCTCTGGTGATGTCACAACCCCCGGGTCATGTGATGAGGCTGAAGATTCCCCACCTATCCATGTTTGCCGAAAATGGCGATCAAATTGCAAAATCGGGGTTGGGTGACATTGTTGGTGCAATGAAGGGCCTTTCATTTTTTGTCCACAATGTGTCAGTGATATTAAGTAAAATCTCATTTACTTGCCTAAGACCATAAAGCTCAGCGTTTTTTTTTTTTTTGTTTGTTTGTTTTTTACAACAGGTGCATTTCCAAAACTTGCACCCTTAGCGCCTAAAGAGGGTTTGCAAAAATTTAGTAATAGCTGCCTATAAGTAATAATGATAAATTTGCACCTTTCTTAGGAAGATCCCACTACTGTGTTGCTGGATTCCCGGTCACTTTCTGGGCTTTGTTTTCCACGTGCACCATTTGCAAAGCTTTGTGTGCGGTCATTATGGCGATACATGGAATCTCTGCAGGGATTATTGAGTCATAGCACTCCATGCGTGGTACCAATATGTATCTAATAAAGCATGTCATAGAACATGCCATGTTATCTGTGTGAAATCTGCATTATACCGAGGTACGGTAGGATTCCGTAGATTTTTATGGGTACCATATCACGGAGCTGTTAACCAGCCACGGACATGACCCTCTATTTGCATAATAAGAGCGAGTACAGTATATTCCTAAATTGTTTGACACCTACTTGGCCTTCTGCTATCTGATTTCTGCTGATACTGCTCTCATTAAGTTATCCAATGACTTCTACCATTTCCGAGTCTGAAGGTGAGGACATCCTATTAAATGAGTGGACTTTTCAATAATTCTTCATCCGACCGATGGCATCCGACTGCTCGAGCCCAGTTTTCTTCAAGGCCTCCATGACGGCTCATTGCAGGTATCCTCACTTTTTAGCATTTTTTATATAAAAAAAACGTAAATTCAGACTTATTATATCTCTAATAGGGTTGAGCCGATTTTGAGATTTCAGGATCGGTTTTAAAATCCGATTTCCGATCATTTTCCAGCCAATCCCGATTTTGAAATTTGCTCGATCGCCGATCGGGATCCGATCTTTCCCAGTTGCTCAACCCTAGTCAATGCTTCTCTATGGGAAAAGTCACTTTTAGGGTTGAGGGTTTGACATGGGTCGGACCCTACTGATCAGCAGTGTCTCCCCTATATTATGGATGGGCCTTGTGGTGTAACCCCTTTAATTAGATTATCAGAATTGGGGAATGACAAGATTGTGGATTCTAAAAGATTCCGATGACTTTGATGGGTTTACAAGGGGCCGTAGCCTTAAAAAGGATTCCATATATACTGTATATGCAGCTATAAGATGGTATCTCCATAGGTAATCCAGATGGTCAATGGTTAATCTTTCCCAGATCTCCTTCTTATAGACCAAATATGCAAATGATCCGTCATCTTTGAAGACAGATTGCTGAATAACGTACCCACCATATAAGAATTATTCAATGACCTGTCAGACGGGTCACCCAATTTCCCGCCGCCAATTCCCCGGGGTGAATTATTTGCAGAGGGCTGAGATTCATTTGGATTTCACACACCTTGCTTTTGTATAAAGCTCCTGTTTGTTGAGTATTAAATCCTCCCACAAAGGTGTCTCTGAAGGTTTTAGGAATCAATTGACCCCCTGTTGCCACTCACGCTCCTTGCATTGCAACAGTGTGTGTTTGCCTAACAGCCAATGGGAAGCCAGCGTGGGTACCACTCTGGCAACGGGTGATCTATCACCATGGAAACTGTAGAGCCGAGACATTTCATAGAGATGTGTTGCAGTTAATCTTTATCCCATCAGTGCGGGGAGGAGGGAGCGCTTGTCATTAGATTTCAAGGGGCTTCTCACTCTGCAGCACGCAATGGGTTAAACCAAGAAAAAAAAAAGGAACAGCGCGCCTACAATGCCAGATTGGCGAAAGCCGCGGTATCCCATCAACTCAACTTTAATTAAACCTTTGTTGTTGGCCTGTGGCTAAACTGTGGTCAGGGGAGGGGGTGAGGGTGCAATATATAGCGAGCAGCAGGTTTTCCTGGGATTTCTCTCTGGTATGGAGGTTTCCGTCACGTGCACGTCACTCCATGAGAACCTTGTTAGCCCCCACGTCCCCTCAATGTGAAGGCTGCTCAACAGGACGTTGCAATGCAGAACTCAACAAGGGACAGAGATGGAGCAGGGGCAGGTACAGAGAGACGTCTGGATGGCGGTAGTCATACTCAGCAGGGGAAAATAGAGCACCGTTGTCCTTGGTGCTTTGTCCCCAGAGATGACAATGTCAAGCAAAAAATATACAACTGGGCTTCGTCAGCAGAGGTCCCAATTATTGTTTTCCTTTTCTTATATCCTACCGTTTTTCATCCATGTTATTCCTCTTTTGATACTTTGTTGCAGCAGTAGACGTCTATTTTAGGCTGGGTTCCAATTGGGGATTCCGTTCCCTTTTTGCAGCACTTTGCTTTCTGCATTTTTCGCAGAAATCCAGAAGACCCCCTTATAGTCCATGGGTCCACAGGTTTCCTGGGGTAACCACATTTTAAGTGGATTATCCCAATTATTGTTTTCATTTTCTTATAGCCTACCATATTTCATCCATGTTATTCTTCTTTTGATACTATGTTGCAGCAGTAGACGTCTATTTTAGGCTGGGTTCCAATTGGGGATTCCGTTCCCTTTTTGCAGCACTTTGCTTTCTGCATTTTTTGCAGAAATCGGCAGACCCCCTTATAGTCCATGGGTCCACAGGTTTCCTGGGCTAACCATGTTTTACGTGGATTAGGTTTCCCCAAATGGAACCCCATTTGCAGGTGTGAACTTAACGTAACTTTTGTGCTTATCTCTACTAGAACTGGCAAATATTTTGCAGATTTTAAAGACAATGGATCTTTTTTTATGTTTTTGGTTAAAAACATTTTCCAAAAAAGGTGCGTATGAGAAATTTTCTTCCCTTATCACTCTACAGTGCAGGCAGATGTGTCCTGTTCAGAAAGAAGAATCCAATTGCAGGACCAATCCATAAAGATGAAGCCATAAAAAAATGGATAAAATCTTGCTTTATTGAAGCAGAGTGGCCGCCATCTTTAAAGATCCGCCAAGGCACCGTGAATACTGGTATATGATACTCAGCCTCGGATGGTGGGTCTTTAAAGATGGCGGCCGCTCTGCTTCCATAAAGGAAGATTTTATCCATCTTTTTATGGATTCATCTTTATGGATTGATCCTGCGATTGGATTCTTCTTTCTGAACTGGACAGAGCTGACAGATTTTATCCATTGAATCCCATTGAGTTCCTGCTGGTAAGCTCTGATCTCTATATGTCCATATCTCCAGCTCCAACATATTCTAGGGATTCTACCACTAAATCGCTTTTTTTCATGCTTTAGACGTCGGAATAGCCTTTAGAAAGGCTATTTGTCTCTTACCTTTAGACGTGGTCTTTGCGGCGCCGTTCCTTAGAAATCCCAATTTTAACCGGTATGCAAATGAGTTCTCCGCAGCAATGGGGGCGGGCCCCAGCGCTCAAACGGCAATGGGGCCAGAGAGCTCTCTCCAGTGATTCCTCCATCTTCATCTGCAACTCCGCCTCTTCTGTCTTCCATCTCGGTCCAACCTCCGACGCGTGCGCAGTGCGCTTCATGTATTACTGCGCAGGCGTCGGAGGTTGGACCGAGACGGAAGACAGAAGAGGCGGGGTTGCAGCTGAAGATGGAGGCGTCACTGGAGAGAGCTCTCTGGCAGCAGTGGGGACGCCCCCATTGCAGTTTGAGCGCTGGGGCCCGCCCCCATTGCTGCGGAGAACTCATTTGCATACCGTTTAAAACCGGTATTTCTAAGGAATGGCGCCGCAGAGACCACGTCTAAAGGTAAGAGACAAATAGCCTTTCTAAAGGCTATTCCGACGTCTAAAGGGGAAAAAAAAGCGATTTAGTGGTAGAATCCCTTCAAGGCATCTATGGTGGTTGTGACCAATTCACAGGTGAGTAGCCATTTATACGTTTTTCTGATCCCATACCCTAGTACCAAAGCGCTATCACATGAGGAGCTAGAGTTTGGAGAAGTATAGATAATATATCACTTATGTATGATATTGGTCTAGATAAAAAGTTATTTGATTGTTAAAGATATTTTATGTTGTAGATGTTATAGAACTTTTTGGAATTATTGATATTTGTATGTATGTATATGTAATTGTATTGATGTTATTGATGTATGTATGTCTTTTATAGAAAAATAAATGGTGCCCCAGTGGGGGTAAACAAGTTAAAAAAAAATCACATGAGGAGCTGCTCGGAGCTGTTTTCTTTCTCTTTATTTTCTGTTCAGGAGCTCCATTAGTAAAGTTGCCGACACCTCCTTCTGTAATCCTTATTTCCGTGCTCTGGGGAGTTAATAAAGGCTCATTTAGGTTAAGACCAAATATTGCGGAATAGCTGCTTTTTTGTTGCAGATTTTTCAGCATTTTTCTTGAGCCATCGCCAAGAATGGTTACATATGGAATAGCAATTCTATAGGATGTTCTTATACTTCTCCCTTCTGTTCCACAGGGATGTTCTACAAAGTGACATCGATACATGATTATATACATTGAATATACAGTTACTACTGATATTAACTAGTTCAATCCACAACCCCCTGCAGTGGTTTATGAGAGTGACTTCTCACTGAATGTGCTGACATGGGAATGTTCAGATCTATAAGGCAGAGGTTAAGTGACCATTATGTGATATTCGGTCCCATTGGCTTGTAAAGCGCTAAATTAGATCAGTGTCGTAACACACTGAATCTGTCTAAATCCTCCCCAAATGATATGGAAATAACTGCATTCTGCACCCGAGTGGAACTACTGAGCGCATACAAGTCCAGAATGATATTAGACTCAGTACAGTAGAGCGGCTCCCCGGGCACAACTGGAGCTTGAAAGGAGCTAAAATAGGGATTATTGATTTGATGAGGAGAAGATCATCTGCACCAGACCTTGGCCCAGCTCAGCACTTTAGTAACTGTTCAGGTGCAATGGTCAGAAATGGCCACACGAATATTGGGAATTGCACCAACTTAATATCTTTAGTCTGCAAAGTTCTCTCCATTGACACACACGTTTCATTTTTGCTGATCGTGATCATTCCTAGGAACATGGAACATTGGAAGCCCCTAGACTTTGAGCAGATCACGAGATCTACTGATCATCTACTGTCTCATCTACAACAAGGTAAAGAAGACCTTTCACCCCACCCACCAACTCCAACTCTTTGATACTGATTCCTGCAACATTCCTGTTATTTTCAGCACCCAGTATCTGTAGTGGCAGGTGGAGGATCCCTGTCTGTCCGTTCCAGCCAAGTAGCGACCACATGACAGTAGAGAGTCATATTGGCATAATGGCTGCTGAAACTTACAGGAACGATTGCTTGGGAATGACGGGAGAAAAAAATTCAAGTGCAAGGGAATCAGTGAAGAAGGCTGCAAAGAGTTGTGTTGGGGGAGGTTGGGGTCTCCTTTATAGTTGTCGTGCGCCTTCAATAAATGTTGGCCGATTTGCTCCCAAATCTGCAGCAGATTCCTCCCATTATCTGTCTCCTATGGGAGGCAGAGATCGCAGCAGGATGCGGAAAAATGCTCATTAGGCGCATTCAGTAGCGGGATGCCACAACCAAATGCTTATGCGCTGCATCCCGTTGTGGCTAGACCATGATGAAAATACCAGTTGTGGAAAGTGAAGAGGAATTCCTTATGGGGGCCTTTTTAATTTGTCAACAGGATCCCGATAAGATCTTCCATGACATGAAGGAACCCATAGGATCAGGATGCCTCAAAGTTAGGGTGGAGCCGATCTTGAGATTTCAGGATCGATTTTAAAATCCGATTTCCGATCACTTTCTAGCCGATCATGATCGTGAAATTTGCTCAATCGCCGATCTGGATCCAATCTTTCCTGATCCCGATTGCTCAACCCTAATTGTATAGTGTACAGTCCTATGAAAAAGTTTGGGCACCCCTATTAATCTTAATCATTTTTAGTTCTAAATATTTTGGTGTTTGCAGCAGCCATGTCAGTTTGATATATCTAATAACTGATGGACACAGTAATATTTCAGGATTGAAATGAAGTTTATTGTACTAACAGAAAATGTGCAATATGCATTAAACCAAAATTTGACCGGTGCAAAAGTATGGGCACCTCAACAGAAAAGTGACATAAATATTTAGTACATCCTCCTTTTGAAAAGATAACAGCCTCTAGTCGCTTCCTGTAGCTTTTAATCAGTTCCTGGATCCTGGATGAAGGGATTTTGGACCATTCCTCTTTACAAAACAATTCAAGTTCGGTTAAGTTTGATGGTCGCCAAGCATGGACAGCCCGCTTCAAATCATCCCAAAGATGTTCAATGATATTCAGGTCTGGGGACTGGGATGGCCATTCCAGAACATTGTAATTGTTCCTCTGCATGAATGCCTGAGGATTTGGAGCGGTGTTTTGGATTATTGTCTTGCTGAAATCTCCATCCCCGGCGTAACTTCAACTTCGTCACTGATTCTTGAACATTATTCTCAAGAATCTGCTGATACTGAGTGGAATCCATGCGACCCTCAACTTTAACAAGATTCCCGGTGCCGGCATTGGCCACACAGCCCCAAAGCATGATGGAACCTCCACCAAATTTTACAGTGGGTAGCAAGTGTTTTTCTTGGAATGCTGTTTTTTTTGGACGTCATGCATAACGCCTTTTTGTATGACCAAACAACTTAATCTATGTTTCATCAGTCCACAGGACCTTCTTCCAAAATGAAGCTGCCTTGTCCAAATGTGCTTTTTCATACCTCAGGCGACTCTGTTTGTGGTGTGCTTGCAGAAACGGCTTCTTTCTCATCACTCTCCCATACAGCTTCTATTTGTGCAAAGTGCGCTGTATAGTTGACCGATGCACAGTGACACCATCTGCAGCAAGATGATGCTGCAGCTCTTTGGAGGTGTCTTTGGATTGTCCTTGACTGTTCTCACCATTCTTCTTCTCTGCCTTTCTGATATTTTTCTTGGCCTGCCACTTCTGGGCTTAACAAGAACTGTCCCTGTGGTCTTCCATTTCCTTACTATGTTCCTCACAGTGGAAACTGACAGGTTAAATCTCTGAGACAACTTTTTGTATCCTTCCCCTGAACAACTATGTTGAACAATCTTTGTTTTCAGATCATTTGAGAGCGGGCTGTCCATGCTCAGCGACCATCAAACTTATCTGAACTTGAATTGTTTTGCAAAGAGGACTGGTCCAAAATCCCTTCATCCAGGATCCAGGAACTGGTTAAAAGCTACAGGAAGCGACTAGAGGCTGTTATCTTTGCAAAAGGAGGATCTACTAAATATTAATGTCACTTTTCTGTTGAGGTGCCCATACTTTTGCACCGGTCAAATTTTGGTTTAATGCATATTGCACATTTTCTGTTAGTACAATAAACCTCATTTCAATCCTGAAATATTACTGTGTCCATCAGTTATTAGATATATCAAACTGTAATGGCTGTTGTAAATACCAAAATATTTAGAACTAAAAATGATTAAGATTAATAGGGGTGCCCAAACTTTTTCATAGGACTGTATATATATGGTAGGGTTGAGCCAATCGTGAGATTTCAAAATCCAATTTTCGATTATTTTCCAGACGATCCCGATCGTGAAATTTGCTCCATCGCCAATCGGGATCTGATCCCACTCAACCCTACTCAGTCATATCTATAATGTGCTTTTTTTTATGGTCCACGTCAGATATCACTCCCATTCTGCGTTACTATTGTGTAGTATTTCTATGTGTTACTTGTCTTAATCTAGACAATTTATACCGTATCTATCTTTTCATGGCCATCTGAGCCTCATGGGGTTTTTTGCCTTCCCCTGGATCAACACTGTAGGGGATTGTAGGGTTATAGGTTGGATTTGGATCCAACCTCATCTACTATGTAACTATATGTATGTATCACTACTCAATTCATTATATAGATAATAAAATTGATACTATTCTAATCTTTTACTGTTGCAAGTGATTTGGATTATATCAGTTACTTTTGGAGAACAAATCGGTGAGCTTGAACTTCTATATTCATTGGCAGGGAGGACGTTAAGGGACAGGCACGTTGCCAAGTGAATGGGCTACAATTATCAGCTTGATTTACCCCGTGAGCAGGGGATTTGTCGAGACCGGAGAGCGGGGTACATTTGGATTCACAGAGGACAAAAGATAATTTCCTTGGACCTATTATGGGGGAGGTGTCATTAGATCACATCTGGCAGGGACTGACACCTGAGCTGGGTCATTATCCCATCACTGAAAGAGCAGGCGTCAGGTATGGACTCCGGCCAACCTTATGAATACAGTTGCAGTGAAGGGAAAATCACCATCCTACGCTCCATACACTCCAAGAAACTGTGTTTTGCCAGGCAAACAAGTATCGGGAGAAAAAGATGGACATCGGCTAGAGAACTCCAGACGGCTCATTTAATAGTTCTGTGTCTATAGAGATGTTACAGAATCTGAGTCATCGGGGATTTTCTCATCTAAAAATGCAAATGATTACTTATCCATATGCAACATGTATCCGTTATTAGATTCCGTCACTGGGATTTTATCTTATGTGATGTGTCATGCGATGAACATATGGCGATATATGTAGCATCCTGGTAGAACACGGGGAATCACCTGCTTAAGGCCCAATTCACATCCGCGTTCGGACCCGATGGGGTCCGTGTGTTTTTCGCGTGGTGTCTGCACCAATCATGCGGAGAGAAAAGTCTAGCAAGAGAACATTTCTGCACATGGCCATGGCTATCAGGATACTTAGTCTCTGCCATTTTTCCTCAAAATATAGTGAACCTCACACGTCCATTTGGTGTGAGTTGCGATACCAGACACATCGGCACATTTGGAAACCCCAAGAACATGTCAGTAGAGATGATGGATCCTTGCTAAATTCCTTGGAAACCCCAAGAACATGTCAGTAGAGATGATGGATCCTTGCTAAATTCCTTGCATCCTACCGCTACAATGTTTCCAGTGTTGCAATCCCTACTATGTTCTACTCAGTAGCAATTTCTTCAGCAGTGAGAAAGTTAAAAATTTCCAACGCCAACTTTTTCCATCTCGCCGTCTGACAGAATGCTTCTGCATCAATCAGCAAGTGCAAATCTTGAAACAAAAGGGGCTCTCGAGGCTGAAGTGGATGATGCTAGAAGACATGCCATCCGAAAACTGCTAATTACAAGAAAATACTTAAATTATTTCAATTTCAAAGCACGTTTGGCGTCGCCTGTAAATCTTATTATTTTTAGAATCTGCCTTTCAGATCTGTTTCTGCACATATTACAGACAACATGCTAGAACATGCTAAGACACCAAATAACAGTCCTGTTGGATTATCTAACACGCTGCAAGTCATTACATGTTTCCTTACGGTAATTATATTCATAAGTTGTATTCCTATATTGTAGTCTGGTCATTATATGGATCCTACAGATACTTAAAGGGATATCTCATTCTATCATTCTATCATTAGAATCCCGTATTATAATACTAACACGTCTCTTCTTCTCCGACCTTTAGACCTTCTCCGCGCCGCCATTCGGTAGAAATCCGGTTTTCTTCTGTAGGCAAATGAGTTTTCTTGCAGGATTGGGGGTGTCCCCAGTGCTGCTTGAAAACTCTCCATCTTCTTCTGGCACGCCTCTCTGCCCCATCCTCTGCGTTGTCTTCTTCCGGCGCTGGTCTTCTAAATCCCAGGCATGCGCAGTTGGCTCTGCCATTGGGCTTTGGGCATGTCTGCAGCCATTTTCTTGTGGTTGTGGTTTACAAGAGCGTGCTGCATGCACAGTACGCTTGTGTAAGGATTGGTTCACATCTGCATTTGTATTCTGTCCAGGGGAGTCCACATGGACTGAATGGAATACCAAACGCAATTGCAAGCGGTGCCAATGAAAGCACATGGACCCCATAGACTAGAATGGGGTCCGTGTGCTTGCCTCCAGATCTCTGCATAGAACTTGTGGACAGGAAAGTAGTTTGCAATCTACTTTCCTGTCTGCTTGATTCGTGCGGGCAGTGCGCGGCAAACACATGGACCCCATTATAGTCTATGGGGTCCGTGTGCTTTTACTGCACAGCGCTTGCCATTGCATGCGGACTCCCCGAACGGAACGAGGGGTAAGTGGCCACAAGAAAATGTTTATTGCCAGCGAAGGATAGGAGCCTTTCCACAAGACTATGGTAAACTTGTGAGCGTGAAGATCTGATCTCTATACTCTCTATATAAATGCATTAATCTAGAAATAATCCAGAATCCCATAGTGTGTGCTTATATGAACACGTGACAGAATATCTTTGCATTGGCTTTTACGTTACGATAGTGCCGCCAATATACACGTTCCCATATTATCACCTCGAGGACCGTATTCAATGCAACCTGAAGAACAAATCGCTGTCTGTACTTCCCAAAACGCTACTAGAGTTCCATGAAATCGTCATCCTCATTGACTTGCTCATAACCTGGGCTGTTATCCTTCTGCTTACGATCACTTCTGTAGTATTTATTCCCATTATGCATTCTGTTTTGTCTGTTAATACGTTGCGATGCTATATACACATATGGCAGCATACGTACACACACAACCTGTTTGATCGCTGAACGTATTCAGAAAGGATTCGGATTCTGACTCAAGATTTTCCCATTGTTTGAGCTGAGTCAGAGCTCGTTCTACTCCACCACGGCCCTGCACGGCCCCCATCGCAGGCCCACCGAGATACTCAGCTTTTCTGAGCAATACTCTGCCTCATTAATTCGAGAAATCTTCAATCCGTGGTTATCGGCCTCTTGTTCACGATGTAACCTACAACATCTCAATAGGTTTCACAGCACATGGACCTCACGGTGACTAAGAGAATCCTGAAAGGGAATTGTGGAGACATTGGTATAAATGATGAGTAAACCTTCGCATCAATAATCTATTCATTTGTGAAAGAAAGTGATCTGTGTTGCAATGAGCAATGGTTGCTCTATACACTCTGCATATCCGCTGATAGAGGGGCGCTGAGGGTCGGACCCCACTGATCTCAGATCAATGATCGATCCTAAATATAGACAATATTAGCAACCCTCGACTTATGTCATCATTGACACCAGCGCTCGGTTCCTGTTCTGTCCTCGAATCCACTTGAAAAATGTGGAGAGAAAAGTCCTACAAGCAGTGGTTTTCTCTCCACATTTTTCAAGACAGAAACCAGGCGTAAATCCGGGGGACGCATTATAGTCTATGGGGTCTGCAGGTTTCCACGGGTAACCACTTTTTAAGCAGATTTGGCTGAAGAACGGAAACCCGTACACCATACCTCCCAACTGTTGAAGAACTGAAAGAGGGACAAAATGTGTGAATTTAGCTCCACCCACTTTTATGTTGACTCCGCCCATTCTCATTCATTTTCCATGGGCCCACACACAGTATAATCCTCCTACAGTCACCCGTAAATTATATGTCCCCCCTCTATCTCTCCCCCAGTTTCATATACACCCTTCATCTGCCCCAGTTTCATGTCCCCCCCATCTCTGCCCCCAGTTTCATGTCCCCTCCATTTCTGTCCCAGATTCATGTCCCTCCATCTCTGCCCTTAGATTCATGTCCCCTCCATCTCTGCCCCCAGATTCATGTCCCCTCCATCTCTGCCCCCAGATTCATGTCTCCACATCTCTGCCCCCAGATTCATGTCCCTCCATCTCTGCCCCCAGATTCATGTCCTCTCCATCTCTGCCCCCAGATTCACGTCCCCTCCATCTCTGTCCCAGATTCATGTCCCCCATCTCTGCCCCCAGATTCATGTCCCCTCCATCTCTGTCCCAGATTCATGTCCCCCATCTCTGCCCACAGTTTCACGTCCCCATCTCTGCCCCCAGATTCATGTCCCTCCATCTCTGCCCCCAGATTCATGTCCTCTCCATCTCTGCCCCCAGATTCACGTCCCCTCCATCTCTGTCCCAGATTCATGTCCCCCATCTCTGCCCCCAGATTCATGTCCCCTCCATCTCTGTCCCAGATTCATGTCCCCCATCTCTGCCCACAGTTTCATGTCCCCATCTCTGCCCCCAGATTCACATCCCCCCATCTCTGCCCCCAGATTCATGTCCCCCCATCTCTGCCCCCAGATTCATGTCCCCTCCATCTCTGTCCCAGATTCATGTCCCCCATCTCTGCCCCCAGTTTCATGTCCCCTCCATCTCTGCCCCCAGATTCATGTCCCCTCCATCTCTGCCCCCAGTTTCATGTCCCCTCCATCTCTGTCCCAGATTCATGTCCTCTCCATCTCTGCCCCCAGATTCATGTCCCCTCCATCTCTGTCCCAGATTCATGTCCCCCATCTCTGCCCACAGTTTCATGTCCCCATCTCTGCCCCAGATTCATGTTCCTCCATCCCTGTCCCCAAATTCATGTCCACTCCATCTCTGCCCCCAGATTCATGTCCCCTCCATCTCTGCCCCAGATTCATGTCCCTCCATCTCTGCCCCGATTCATGTCACCCCATCTCTTCCCTCAGATTCATGTCCCCCATCTCTGCCCCAGATTCATGTCCCTCCATCTCTTCCCCCAGTTTCATGTCCTCCATCTCTGCCCCCAGATTCATGTCCCTCCATCTCTGCCCCAGATTCATGTCCTCCCATCTCTGCCCCCAGATTCATGTCCCCCATCTCTGCTCCAGATACATGTCCCCCATCTCTGCTCCAAATTCATGTCCCCCATCTCTGCCCCCAGATTCATGTCCCCCCATCTCTGCCCCCAGATTCATGTCCCCTCCATCTCTGCCCCCAGATTCATGTCCCCATCTCTTCTCCCAGATTCATGTCCCCCCATCTCTGCCCCCAGTGTCATACCGTCCTCTCCTTCATCTGCCCCCAGTTTCATGTTCCACCTCAATGTCTACACACAAAAACCACTTAAACTCACCTTTTCCTCGCTCCCCCGCCGCTCTCTCCGCAGTCTTGTTAACACAGTTGTAGGTGCGATGTGACGTCATCACATCGCGCCTACACAGCCAGTAGCTGGAGTGCAGCAGCAAAGCAAGGAGCTGAGATGTGTCAGCTCCTTGCTTTAGTCGCATATGTATTCAACTCAGATCTGTGTCCTCCAGATGCAGATCTGAGTTGAAATCGGGACATACCTCCCTCCAACCGGGACCGCGGGACACGTCACCAAAATCATGAATGTCCCGCGGAAATCGGGAAGGTTGGGTGGTGTGCGTACACAGGTGGGAACCTAACGTAAAAGTCCTAGAGTTTTGCTTGTGCTCCTTGCGATGTCAGCACACAAGTCCTATGGATCCTACATCACTGTCTAACCGGCAGAGTCCGCTCTACATTTTAACGGTTTGGAAATATGACCCCATTTTGACGTCCAGGCTTGAAAGTCAATCGGTCTGTGAAAAAAAAGGTTGCGACACTGGTGCCGACTAGCCAAGTATCATCATGCCTGTATGAGTATAGCCTAAAGGTTCCTCCATGTGAACGGACTGGAGATGCAATTGTGAATGATCAAAAGCAAGCGAGTGCAAATAAATGCAGGTTACTGGAAGACCCAAGACCTAAATAGTCACAAGCCCGCCCTGCAAGTTTCTTCTATGGGATCCCACCACTAGCTGCCCTGTTCTATATTGCTTCCCTAAAGATCTGTTGTTTTTTTCCAGAATTGCGACATGTCCTAAGGGGGTTGGTGTAGCAATAAGTCTGCGGCATTCTCTATGGTTTATCATGGCCTGGTATTAGAGCTTAGCGACAATGACACATTTCCAATTCTTTATCTATAAAAGCTTTGAACCAGCACAACCCGAAATCCACATGAAATATTTATTTGCTGGAGTCGTACAGTATACAGTAAGGCTTATTAACTAACTCCTGAATATGCAGATGCAGCGGGGTGCGCGCTCTCATCCTCTGCAGATTTAAGATACGGTCTAGATCCTCATGCAAAATAAAGTGCATTCCTATTCTTTGTAAGATCCTGAGTTTATGAATATTTATGAATGAAAGGCGTTACTGCATAGACTATTTGGTGTAGGATAAGATGTTGCAGTGTACAGATGTAGCAAAACTAAAGGCATTGCTGAGCTAAGACAATGGAATATTGTCACCCCCGGGACTGGTTGCATAACCAGTCCCAACACGTCTTAGAAATCTATCTGTACCAGCATTTGTGCACAACTTAAGATTGGTGAGGGTCTCCATATCATTTCTGTGTCTGAAGCCTTAGGGTCTGTCCACATGGTGGAAAACGAAAAGCATGTTCGCGAGGGCTAGCCGCTACGGGATGCCAATGCATGCATCAGCATTCTTTTTTTTTTTTTTTTTTAAATGTAGATTGTAAGCCCACACAGAGCTCACAATGTACGTTTTTCCCTATCAGTATGTCTTTGGAATATGGGATGGAAATCCATGCAAACACGGGGAGAACATACAAACTCCTTGCAGATGGGTTTTTGTCCTTGGTGGGGTTTGAACACCAGGACTCCAGCGCTGCAAGGCTGCAGTGCTAACCACTGAGCCACCGTGTGGCCCCAATGCATGCATCAGCATTCTATCATGTCATCCGACTCTTGATTATACCTGGACGAATGGGCGGAATTCATGGCAAGATCGAGCAGGACGCTTCTTTTTTCCGCGTCCTGCTGCAATCTCTCTCTCCCAATGGGAGGCAAATTCAGGAGTGGAAAAGTAAAAAGTGCAAGAGGAATTCTTGACTCCTGCCCCGACAAGGGTGATCCTACGGCTGGCCCTAAATTGCCCTAAACGTGTCTCCTATCTGTGAGATTTATTATCCAGCATCAGTCACTGTGGTAAAACTGGAGTATTTTCAGATCTTCCACGTTTACCCTGTCTGACGATTAGTAAATAAGGGCAAAGATTGTATCAAAAAAGATTGGGGCTAAATTCTTTGGCACAGTGAGCCAACCAATAGGTGATATAAATGATACATTGTAAGGCGGTGTCTCATTTTTCATCTAGCATTAGTCACTGTGATAAATCTGGAGCATTTTTGTAAAACTTCCTTATTGTGTTTAATATGCATAGATTTTTTTTTTTTTAAATGTGCATTTTACTTTACTTGTAGTTCATTAAAATGCACTGAATGTTCCTTAATTCTATAGGGTTCCTACATGAGAGCTCCCTAATCCATCCGGCACACCTCTCTGATGTGGCGACATTCACACTTATCCTTTTATATTTCTCATAAAAACTCACAGAACAACAAAATGTCATGTCACCAAATAGCAAAAGGAACCAAAAAATGTCATAAATATAATAATAATAATAATAATAATAATAATAATAATAATAATAATAATAATAATAATAATAATAATAATAATAATAATCCTATTAATATTATAAATGTGAAAGTTTGTGGGTTTGTGTGTTTGGATGTTTGCATGTTCGGATGTTTGTTCCTCAATCACGCAAAAACCGCTCCACCGATTTGGCTGAAATTTTCCACAAACATAGTTAATACACTCGATTAAACAATAGGCTACTTTTCGTCACAATAGCGCACATACGTTTGTGCCAGGACCCCCACAAAACCCAAACTCACACCACCATCTCTGCAATCTCACACACTTTGGACTATAGCAAGCCACAAAATTCATATTGCCCTCTACAGCCTCACCCCTAACCCCACACAATCACATATACATATACTTTACCACTTTGCCCCTCACCGTACCGATACTCCAGGAGGCGCTCTTTAACGCTCCGGAGCAGCCATGTTTGCCGACCCCCACCGCTCTGACAATCCGCGACACCGCCCACCCATGTCAATACCCCTAGCCGGTCTAATAAATGCAAAAAAAAAGTTTTAAAAAAAGTAAAAAAAATATAAAAACAAATAAAAAGGATTAAAAATTCAAATCACCCCCCTTTCCCTACAACACATATAAAAGTAGTTAAAAACTGTGAAGCACATACATGTTAGGTATCCCCACGTCCGAAATCGCCCGCTCTACAAAGCTATACAAATATTTTTCCTGTTCGGTAAACGCCGTAGCGGGAAAAATGGTCAAAAGTGCCAAACCACCGTTTTTTCACTGTTTTGATTCTGATAAAAATTTGAATAAAAAGTGATCAAAGCAATAACATTTCCCGAAAATGGTAGAACTACAAAGTACACCCGACCCCGCAAAAAAAGACGCCCTATACATCCCCGTACATGCACGTATAAAAAAGTTACGGCTGTCGGAATATGGTGACTTTTAAAAAAAAAAAAATTTTAACACAGTTTTGGATTTTTTAAGGGGTCAAAATGTAAATAAAACCATATAAATTTGGTATCCCCGGCATCGTAACGAAACACAGAATACAGGGGACATGTCATTTTGGTTGCACAGTGAACGCCGTAAAACCAAAGCCCGTAAGAAAGTCGCAGAAATGCATTTTTTCTTCAAATCCACCCCATTCTGAATTTTTTCCCTGCTTCCCAGTACATTATATAGAATAAATAATGGTGGCATCATGAAGAAAAATTTGTCCCAGGAAAAATTAAGACCTCATATGGCTCTGGGAGCGGAGAAATAAAAAAGTTATGGGGTTTAGAAGGAGGGGAGTCAAAAACGAAAATCAAAAAATGCCATTGGCAGGAAGGGGTTAACTTCAAATACCTCTGTCCCAAAGTCACTATGTAAAGTTTCTCACAACACCGTATAGCAGGTCAAATACAAAGTAACTTCAACACAAAAGTCTCACGTATTCTCTGAATTACAGCAACAACAAGATACAAAGTTACATTTCATATCCCATACCTTATACACAGTACGAAAACCTTACCCGCGCCTGTATATACCCACTGCTACAATCACCGCAGACGAAGTCGCGGGTACCAGCTAGTAATATATATATGTATATATATAATAGTTATTTTATTGGCTTAGTTTATATATCCAGGATTTTGTCCCCAAGATAATAGGTGAAATGGTAAAATCTTACCAATATTATAAATGTGAAAGTTTGTGTGTTTGGATGTTCGGTCCTCAATCATGGAAAAACGGCTGAACGGTTTTGGCTGACATTTCCCACATCCCTAGCTGGCCACCTGGAGTGAGACATAGGCTACTTGAAATTCTGCTAAGTGCCCGGAATTCCCAACCGCGAGCGCCAAATGTGTGCTCTGGCTAGGCTTAAGGACCCGAGATGACATCATCACAGGTCCTTCTGCTGTTCCCGGATTGGATGGCGCTATTGTGTGGGCGGATCTATATTGACTGAAACCGGGCACTGTACGAGCTGAAGAAAATGGCATTGAATGGACGGTCAGCGGCGGAGCGAACATGGAGCTGTGCTCTAGGGCCACGCAGGCAGCATCAGCTCTGCTGCTTCGGTTAGTACGGGATTTTGGAATTGAAGGGGGGGAGCAAATGTCGGCAGCCTACGTAGGCAGCCTCTGTGTAGGTCACCTACACTAGCGGGTGTCCAAGTTTTGCGTGTGTGGCGGGGGAAATGTACCATGCCGCCTCTGCCGGGTGGGGGGAATCAGTGGGCATGTGAAGCGGTTGGGGAGGGGTGTGCGGGGAGTTGTTGGGGTAGTGGGAGAACGGGGGAGGTTGTGGGTGGGCCATGGGCACAGATGTAGCACAGCGCCAACAACAACTCGCGGACAACGTCGTGGGCAGAAGCTAGTTCATTATAAAATCTAAATATATAATAATAATAATAATAATAATAATAATAATAACAACAACAAAAATATAATAATAAATTATAAAATATAATAATAATAATAATAATAATATAGTAATAATAACAAAATATAATAATAATAATGATGAATAATAGTAATAACAATAACAAAAATATAATAATGATAATAACATATAAATAATAATAATAATAATAATAATAATAATAATAATAATAATAATAGTAATAATAAAAAAATATAATAATAAAAAAATATATAATAATAATAATAATAATAATAATAAATTATAAAATATAATAATAAAAACAAATAATAATAATAATAATAATAATAATAATAATAATAATAATAATAATACATGTCTGGATTGAATCTAATTGAATCTAAAATATGCAAAAAGAATAATGAGAAAAAAATATAGCCGAAGAATAAATCCTCTTCTGTCCAAACCAAACGATTGTGAATATTAGAAGGAATTTTCTGACTCTAGAGATGAGAGTAAATGGGAAAGACGGAGAATAAAAAGGGTGAGAAGGAGGGGAATGAGAGCGAGACAGGGGGAGGGGATGTGTGTGTATGAGAGTGAGAGACACACAAAGCAAAAGGGTCTCCTTCAACCACCCAAGAAAACCCCCCAAAGCTAAGAGCCAATGTGCTGATAACGCAGAGGGAGACAGATGTGAGTCTGCAGCTGTCATTGAGGGGGGTCAAACCCAGGAGTAAGGGGGCCACAAGCGTCGCTCAGGATGGATCGGCAGCACCTAGCATGGACCAGCGGCAGAGAGGGGATGGTGAGTCCAGGTAGCTGCTGCTGCTATCTCTACCCTTCTCTCTGAGAGGCAGCGCAGATCTCCGGGGCTAAGCTCCAGCCATTTTATACACATCATTACTGGCTCTACAGAACATGGAGATGCATCTGTGTGCAGAGGGAGGTTACTAGACCCTTCATCCCATATTGAGGTATCCAGAGCATGTACCAATGTAAGGACACTTTGTTATATTGAGGCTCCTCTACCTGCTTTGTTGCTTGTCTGTTTTTGTGCTTCTGTTGCAGTAATCCCCCCCCCAATCCCGATGCTGCAGGCCTCGCTGGCTGACAATGGGTTTATTCTACTATTTGGAGGGGACCTATTCCCATTATACGAACGCCTCAGCCAAAGGATGAAACTGACAGCTGCAGCTAAAAATAGAGCCGGCTCCAGCGGGCTGCTGGCAATGCTTGGTGCTGGATGTGGAAGCTGTGCAAACCATGCAGGGTTAATAAATGCTGCAATGGGGGAGGTAGCAGAGCTGGATGGATTGGAAGGTGTTTGTGGAATAACATTCGGGGCTTTTCATTTGCTTCCTAGATTGAATAATTGATAGAGATCTTGTGTTTCTCTTGCGGCCATAAGCACTCAGCTATTCATATCACATATCAGAAATGAATGGTAGGATTGTAATGGCTGAGCGATAGGATCCAGGCCTGTATACTGGCAGTGATGTCATATTGTGACATATGATGTCACCTGTATCCATACATGACCATCCCATGCAGGCCTAGGAAGCAGAATAATGTCAGAATGTTGCAATCTCTCTCTATATGGATACATTTCATTAGATAGAAGCCAGGGCATGTGTGCACTACTGCCATAGACCTGTCCTGTCCTCCTCCATATACTCTGCGGACCTGCCCACTTCACTTCTGGCAGTGACCTCCAGTTGAAGCATCTGTTGCTAGGAGGAGAATGCTTTTCTCCGGTACATCACTATTCCAGTGTTACCATAGCTTTCCTAGTAAAAGGGTCGCGGCCCGATGTGCTGGTGACTGATGCAATTACTTCCCACTTTACTTGGTCATGACAGGGAGCATTGTGTTTTCTGCTGTATGATACATACTATGTCTTCGGAGCTCATGTTTTGTAATTAACCAATCGCAAAAGGTGATGACACATTTCATTAATACCGAGAAATCTTTATACTGGGGAATGGACCTGCGTGAATTAGCCCTCTAGCGTCAGTTCAGACCATGCAGAGACGCTTTACCCACTCCATCAGTCTGATGTGGTTTGCTGGTTTTTCCTAGGTGCTCATTGAACTGGTTATGATGAATTATCTAATGGAGCCAAGTCTGTGCAGTGGAGTCATAGAGAGCAGGATCCCGGCCAGGTGCTATGGGACCAAGTTTAGGAGCCGGATAGAAATCCGGGAGTCGTGGCCATAATACGCTTTATTGGGTGGATAATATAATCCGTAGTGAACAGGATTGTACTGATCTCTCACAAAGTGATGTGTGAATAATCCGCAGGGATTTACCTAAGTGCTCCTTGATATTTGTGATTTTACCGAGTCTCTGCATAGAGGTTTTTTTTATTTTTTACAACTCTTTGCATAAAAATGAAATCATTCTGGGCGGCTTTATTATATATGCGGATGAGTATTGTCTGTTCTTGTGTATGTAACAATGTATCTATTAATAATAAGAACAAAATCTATCATCTATCTATCTATCTATCTATCTATCATCTATCTCTCTATCTCTCTATCTATCTATCTATCTATCTATCTCCTATCTATCTATCTATCTCCTATCTATCTATCTATCTATCTATCTATCTATCTATCTATCATCTATCTATCTATCTATCTATCTATCTATCTATCATCTATCTATCTATCTATCTATCTATCTCCTATCTATCTATCTATCTCCTATCTATCTCTCTATCTATCTCTCTATTTATCTCTCTATCTATCATCTATCTATCTATCTATCTATCTATCTATCTATCATCTATCTATCTATCTATCTATCCATCCATCCATCCATCCATCCATCCATCCATCCATCTTATCTATCAATCTCATATCTATCTATCTATCATCTATCTATCTATCTATCTATCTATCTATCTATCTATCCATCCATCCATCCATCCATCTATCTTATCTATCAATCTCATATCTATCTATCTATCTATCTATCTATCTATCTATCTATCTATCTATCTATCTATCTATCATCTATCTATCTATCTATCTATCTATCTATCTATCTATCCATCCATCCATCCATCTATCTTATCTATCAATCTCATATCTATCTATCTAGAGGTCTTTGCCCCTGACCACCCCACATGACCCTAAAAACCAGTAGCTGAGACCTGATAGACACTAAACCGAATTTCAGTAATAGGAAAGGGAATTCTACATGTGTCCAGTATTTTATGTCTTGCATTACCTTGTTGGCTCCTTTTCCTATTTTTTCTTTATTTTTGTTGATCCATGGGGTAGAGGACAATTTGGGATTTTTCTTCTTTCTTGAATATTTTTAGGACATCTTATAACTTCCCCTCCCTGGATAACTGCATAGACTTATTTCTTTACTGTTTGTCCTTCCTGCACCTCTGGATGTGCCACGTGTAGACCTTGTATCAATGTAGCCAACATTTTGTCTCTTGCATTGCTTGGAATGATACATGAAACTCTTATGTTGAGTAAGAATTGGCTAACTGTTACAATGAATTTGTCCATTCGGGCATTTTGGGTTTAAATTCTGTTTTTGTGCACTTTTGTTGCATAATATGGAATAATGCCGTGATTTTTCTATATTTGTGTGTATAATTTTTTTATTTATAGTTTTTTCACTGCTTGTTACTTTGTTACAATAGTTCATTCTTATGCTTAAAACATAAAACAACCTGAGATTTGTTTCCAGCAGATAAGTGACCGTACACTTTCAGTAGCTGTTGGCTGAAACCTTGTTTGGCCATCAGGTCATTCTCCTAACTTCCTCATACACATGCATGCTCGGTTTATCCAAACAAATATGTTGTTAATGGAGTAAAGCAGAGGAGCTGCCCATACACTTTCACTCGCTGTTGATAGCTTATTTGACCACCAGTTATTCTATGTAACTTCCACATGCACATGCATGCTCGGCTCATCTAAACTAACGTGTTCTCAATGAGGAAAAGGAGAAAAAGCTGCTGTAAGTCACTTTTGCAGGTGGCTTTGGTCCCCTGTGTGTACCCGCTGTTGTAGCATAGGGTCCGCGGGGTGTCCAGTCCTTTAAACTGGAAATGTAGGATGAAAAAGTTAGAATTGCAATGCTTTTTTTTTTGACGATTTTCGACTGCGTCACTGCAATGGAGACTTTGACACAGATGTGAACCCGGCCTTATATAACCCAGCTGAAGTTTGTGCTGTTGATATATTAGGAACAGAGGACTAGATTTGGCCAAGAGAGGTCACAGGCTCACTTTGATCCAGTTGTAGAAGGAGTTTGGTCAGTTACATTGTTGCGAGTCATTGATATTTTGTATTATATAGTGTATGTGTGCATTATAATACCACAAATACATAACAAAATAACAATACAGCCACAACACAGAACATAGTGAATCTTTAAAAATTCCCTTCTCCATTGATTTCCCACAATGCGAATCACTCAGCTTTACTGCAGATCTCAAACCTTGCAAATCAATTCTACGTCTCTAGCTACAATGTTTCCCAGGCCTGGACGTGAAACTACAAAAGCCGTCGTAACCTTATAAAACTATCAGCGTTTCTTTCAAGTCCCATAGATCTTTATAGGTACAGACAGACCTCTTGTACAAGGATCCTCTTCCCCTATGTTATACTGGTTTATTTAGTAGATCACATAGGCAATTTTCCTAATGTATTCTGAATATTGCTGCAGAAAGATGTCTGTTTCTTCTAACCTTATGCAAGTGTCTTACTGCTTTAATGAGTATCCGGGAAGAGGCGATATAAATCATTGATCCCTATGGAGTTGTTTAGCTGGAGATTTGTGCACACTTATGCACAATAGGACGATCCCTGCAGAACACGACGCCTTTATCTATGTGGGTCACCTATGAGTGACGTAAATGTGCGCAGTATTAGGATGGAAATTCAGGTATTTCCGATCCTGCTTTCACTTCATTAAAGATATATTCTCATGCATCAGGGTTACAGTGTGAAGAAGAGGCCTGGACTGGATTTTTTTTAGCCAGTAATAAAGTACATGCGCTATGGTTAAAGGGGTCTAGAAGGCCTTCCATGCCAATACAGTGTTGTTTATGGGACTTTAATAGGGGCAGAACCCTAAGAAGCAACGCAGGGATAATATCTTCTTATAGATATGCAAATGTAGCAGGGGGCAAACGACATAGCTATCAATCACTGATAGGACCGCCTCCTTGACTCTTCAACATAGACAGAGCAGAGATTTCAATGGATTTAGTTGTACACAAAATTATGCATCAATCTGCTCAGTTCCTCATGCTCTACAACATGGGTGGGGAACCTTCGCCTCTCCGGCTTCTGTAAAACTACAACTCCCAACATGCTCCATTCACTTCCAAGAAGAGCGGAGCAAGTATGCATGCTGGGACTTGTAGTTTTGCAACGGCTGGAGAGCCAAGGTTCCCTACCCCCACTCTATAACATGCTACCTGCAGTTTGCACTACAATTTCCACCTGCCAGGTTCCCTTTTCTACTTTCCTGCAAGTCCATATGGTGACATCAGTGGGGTTTTGGCAGTTTCGTTGGGACTAAACACGACTCCCTGTTCTGTTTGGGTCTCCTGAGTGACGTCAAGGACCACTGAGGCTACTGATTGGGCTTCAGCACTCAAGTGGTGTCTCAACGCTTGTGTTTTTGCATCACAATGCCATATGATCACCGAGACCCAGATCAAGTCCCTGACGTCAGTCAGGAAGCCTGAAGAGAGCGAAGACCCAGACCGGAGCCCAGGAGAGGTGAGTAACACAATTTTTTTGATTGATTACCTCCTCTTGGCCTCCGCTTATTATACTCTGGAGCATATTAGCAATAAAACCACCTGGCCAACCTTGCAAGACAAATCTTGTGACGTTCGCCCAACACAAAAGGTTTTAGAAGGAGCATGACCTAAATAATTGCTATTAATCCTAATTGTTCGATTAATCGCGTTTTTGATTTAGGTCATAATCGCCCAGTCGGAGGTCTATGTACTCAATGATATGGGCAAGTGAATCTAAAGAGCAGGCTAAACGGCGGTATATTCTACAATATTGTACAAAATAGAACGAGAACAATGGGGCTTTTATAGCAACACAAAGGCCCCTTTAATTGCTCCCTCCATTAGGCACGCCGGACTAATCCATTAAAGTTGGATCCTTAAATAACCAATTTTGTAACGTGTCCGGTGACATAGACTCCATGAGTACAGTATTGTTACAGGTTAAGATACCAGTAACCTAATGTGTAGCGAAAATGTATCTATATTTTTATACCGATCCCCTTAATCGCTTTTATTACTGAGCGCAATCCTTCTACTTATCAGATGGATGTGAAGGAACTGATATTGTCACGCTGTAGTCAGATGTGTCTTTCGTTGGAGGTGGAAGGTTCATGCAGAAGATTTTATTTGATATTGCTCTGCTTTAAAAGTTTTTATGGTGGAGGAATTGATTTCGGTCCTGTTCATACATCGTGGTTGAGCTGTAGTTGCCACATACAACAACATGGCTTCAACAATAAAATTACCCTGCTAAACGGAGCCCCGGCTCAGTGAGATATTTTCTTCCATTGCTCTATGATATAGGTTTATTTTTCTATATAGTTGCATTGAAAACCGCAGTCGAGCCTTTGGGATTCCCAATGGATACCAGCCAAACACTCAATAAAACCATATGTTCACCCAGTCCGTAATATAGACATGTTGAAGTATATGCTTGGAGATGTGAGTTTCCATAGACTTCTATGTAAAGAGTAACTCCTCTCAATAATAAAGAAGGAAACATATTTCTTCAATGAGATATATTACAAAGTTTCTAATGGTCACTTGTTCTATTCGTTTACAGAAAGATGTTTTATAATTGGAGGTAGAGGGGAATGCAACTTAACTATTGTGCAAAAATTCATATTATACACAAATATGCAAATGATACCAAGCTCCAAGACATGTACAAACCTCCTTATATCTGTGGAACTAACACCCCATATGAAGCTTTGTCTGAAAAATGGGGCTTATATTAAAAATGGGGTCTCCCTAGTCAGCAAAGGAATTAACAATGTTATGTGAGGGCCCTCTAGATCTATTTCCATTGAGATCCTGTATTTTGTAACATTGTTGTGCAGGTCGGTGGTTTCTCCTGGGTTTGCATCCTGGAGTTAGCACGCACAAAACAAACGCTTGGTTAGTTGCATAAAGCACACTGTAGTATTTAGTTACTAAGGAGACCCTAAAACACTATAAAAATAAATATTTTAAAGTTCTCAGACGACGGATTTTTGCAGAGATGACAAATGTAAACATGTCATTACCTTTCAGAAATCTGGACCTGACCCATTGTGCCTACCGAGAGTCATCGTGGTCCAAGATCTCTACAATTAATTCATCCTTTCTGTAGATGTCATGGCCAGGAACCACACAGATATTGTAGGACATGGCGCAGATCTCCATATCGTATACATAAAATAGTGAAGCCGCTCTTGCAATCCATGATGTAGAAATGCAACGATAGCAATTGCAAAGTTGGATTTGCATTGTCTAATCGTGAAGAGTCTGTAGTGCAAGATTTGGTACCCAGACAAAATGAAGGGATTATCAAAGTAAATCAAAGCTGTCCATATGCCCCCAAAAGTCTACAGCTACACTTCATCGGAAAAGTACACAGATGCTTCCCCCACACACACACACTTGTAAATATTTGTCTCAAGGGAGAAAACCCGTATTTAACATAAGATCTACTTTCTTCTGGCGTTCCAGGATTGAGTTATGAATATACATGTGAGGCACCTTCCCTCCAGTAAATGTGCAACTTTATTTTTAGCACTACTTGGTTTCTCAGGGCGGGCGTGTAAAACCCTTTCTTCATTCTTGACTTTCTCCCTCTTAAATGTTTTACTGTGTAGTGTGAACAGTGTGCACCTTTATAAGATATTGCAGGATTGCTTGCATGAACAATTTGACTCTAGTGCAGAGACGTCAGAGATATATACTACTGCTATACTACAGTATGCACACCCTTGTGCAAGGCTCTCTCCTGCCTAGTATTATGTATAGGGCTTGTCCTGAGCAGTAAGCTGTTTGGGCAAACTTCAGTATACACATCAGATACAGTTCCCTGTCTATATGAGCTGTGGTCAAAGTAAAAAAAGGGTGGGATGCAGTCAGTTCGCCCCGGTTTGGTCAATCCAGTTCTTAAGAATACAACTTTATTGCAGAATCAGAGACAAGAGGTGCCCCAACCCTTCTCTGAAGCTGGTAGAGCAGGAAGCTATAGGTTTTCTGCTCTACCACTTTTTGAAGGAAGTAGGCAATTATACTGTATGAGGGCCATTATACTGTACAGGGATAGCGATGGGGGCCATTATACTGTACACGGGCAGTGATGGGAATTATACTGTACAGGACAGTTATGCGAAACATTATACTATACAAGGGAGTGATGGGAGGTATTATACTGTATAGCGATCGTGCCATCATATTGTATATAGACATTGATAGGGCCATTGTATTGTATAAGGCAATGATGGAGGCTATTGAACTCTATGAGGACAATGATGGGAGCTATTCTATTGTACATGTCAATGATGGGGGCAGTAATGGGGGCCTCTTGTACTGTATGAGACAGGGAAGGGCACGCATATCTTATGGGGGGCATTAAACTCTGTAGGATATTAGGAGCAAATATTAGGATAGGCCATCATTACAATCTGGGTCCGATTCTGGGTTCTAGGACAGTGCAGTGATCAGTTCTGTTAAAATGTTGGGAAATGTGCTGCTCACTCGCCATACGATGTTGGGTTTAGGTACTCGAGCAGTGCACAGTTTACGGTGGGTGAGCAGCACAACTCCTGGCATGTGAACACTACTGGTACCCATGTGATCAGCAGAGGTCCTGGCAGTTGGATCACCTGTTTAATATATTGGGACATAATTTATATTAGGGAGGTAGGAGACATTCTGGGTGACAGGAGGCATTGTGGGAGGCGGTTCACAAAGGGTGCATTAATTTTTGTTAGAGTTCATGGGCTTTAAAAATTTTCACACCACGCAATGCACTGTCATTTCTGGACCATATTACACAGGAAACCTTTCAGGTTCCTGATCCTTTCTAAATGGGTAAAAGTCATTTTGATCACCGCCTCGTTGTGATGAAGTTTTCTTATATTGTTTGCCATACTTATATATCATAATATATCTTGGAGGACCTGTGAAGTTTTTCCCTTGGGTCCTGCTCTCAAGCTCCTATGATTTGAAGATGGACTGAATTGGAAATTCTGACTAATATTTTACATGATTCATCTCGCGCTCATCTCCACAATCCAGTGACTATTGTTACCCGGAGACATGCCTCAATTATACCAATTTCTATACGTTCTTATGTAACATCACAAACTTTCTCAGCCTCAGTTTTTACTTTTCTCGGCAAGATGTGTCATTGTCATGATCTTTTTTCCTAAATATATAGATTTTTTTTTTGTGGCGTTCGAGGCGTTTTCCCACTTGTGTGCGATACACAAAGATATTGTATAGGCTGAAAGTTTGAAAAACTTTATTAGCACTTATGATCTATGCGTCATGTAGGCTTGCCTGTTTAGTCATATGTCGTTTCCCACTCACATCAACAGTTCTTTAGTCATTTTGGTTTCAAGGAGTTGTTTTCTTCAGAAAAGCCTCCACTGCCCTTTAATGTCGGCCACTCTATAAACTAAAACCTTTCTTACTTACTGATATCTTATTACTTTTCTTAGGTTTTGTGTCTTCTTTGACATATTACACTGCAACTATGTATCCCGCTGCAGAAAATGAGGATAACTGCTGCATCGATCAGACGTGGTTGCCCTAACTGGATACATTGTGGGTTTTTTTGCAACTACCCCTTGCCCTAAATTGCAAATTTCTTTTTTAAGATGATCTTTTTTTTTATAATGACTGCAGTCCCGCACACTAGAGTAATCCCTAAGTGATGCCCTGTGTCATAAAAGTACAGCATTCTGTTTCATCTCAATAGATAAATAACATGCTGTTGCATTGCCTGACCTGCTTTCTGCTCTTGGGCTTGAGATGCTTGTATAAATCTTGCCTATGTAGCATTTCTGTAGAATATGCCCCCTCTCATTACTTGGCCTACAAAGGCAACCTGATTAGAAATTTTGTCTGCTGTAGCAGTACATATTCTTGTCGCAACAGCCTCTTTCCCTAAGTATTTCTCATGCAGTTTTTCCCATAGCAGACTGCTGAATATAATTAGGGTATTTCACGAGCTGCTTTCCGATAAGATACCGAGTTTTCTGATTAGACCTCATACAGTTTTCTCAACTGTACATTACCTAATTGGGAGTATGGTGGATGCCTAGGAACTTTGCTTAAAGAAATGCAGAACTATTCTGGAAAGTGGCTCTTGCAAATAGTATTGGCATAGAGCAGGGGTAGGGAACCTTCGGCTCTCCAGCTGCTGTGAAACTACAACTCCCAGCATGCTCCATTCACTTCCATGGGAGTTCCAAGAATAGCAGAGCCAGTATGCATGCTGGGAGTTGTAGTTTTGCAAGGTTCCCTACCCCTGGCATAGAGCATGAGAATAACCTGGAACCATTAAAGCCCGATCTGGCCAATCTGGCCGGTTATCAATATGGCTGGTTCGTTTCCAAGTACAGTTGTCGGAACAATAATTGTAAATGTAGATTAACGATGAACAATCATTTATAAACGGTGAATATTTATTGATCTGCATTGAGCGTGTTGCCATAAACTCTTTTGGTGGCTTGATGGTAATTGCTGGTTATATCCGTATTAATTTACATAGGCAATGAAGTGCCCTTGGCAAGGTAGTCATTGGGATGCTCCTCGCCCATCAGGGAGGAATAGCCTTCCTGCCAAAAGCCAGGGTTGTGTAAATTCCCTTTTACATGGGTTAACATGGCAGCCAGTGAGCGTTCATTTCTGATCACTGCCCAAATATACCAGATCATTGCTAGTGTATGGGAATGAACAAGTCATCCAATCCCGTATAGCTGGCACATCGCCCAAGGTAATGGGGCATAATAGATGTGATCACCCCACAAAAGAGAGTTTCCCTGTTTGTAAGGTGATTTTTGTACAGTACACATACCAGTTATTGGGAATGACCATTCCTAGGAACTTGATTTCCAATAGGGGGCCTGATAATAGGGCTGGGTATAGGGGGCTTTAGATTGTGATGACCATCAGGTTATCTTTACAGATTTGGATTACAATGTTCCTTCTTCTGAGGGTCCATTCACACATGGAGTTTTTGGGTGCTGATTTTGACGCTGAATCCGCATGGAAAAAATACTTCCCCATAGAGTTCTATGAGTTCAGCTTGCTTTATTTTTCCACTTGCGGAAAAAAAACTTCCCACGTCGCGGATTTGGCCGCGGCATTGGCAAAAAATGCTAGCGTTTTTTCCAAAGTCCATACACTGTGGTGGAGGAAAAAAACAAAACAAAAACTAAAACAGCCTCAAAAAACGCTCCAAAAACCATTTCCTAATTCCTGAAGCGGATTTTTTCCTTGCCAAAATCCTCACCAAAAAACTCAATGTGGCTAGACCCTTAAGGGCCTGAAGTCAGTTTATGTAAGGAGTATAGTAGGCATGTAAACATTAACACATTAGGTATCCCCAATTCCGAGAAAGCCCCAAACTATTAAAATCTAAAAACATTTGGTAAACACCATAGCAGGAAAAAAAATGGATCAAAATGTCAACATAGTATCACCAAAAACGACATATTGTCCAGCAAACAAAGAAACCTTACAATGAAATATAACAAAGTTACAGGGGTCAGAATATGGGGATTCCAAAAAAGGCCTAGGATGTACACCCCGGCTTCAAGTGTCGGGGTTCGGGGCATCCACACTCTAAGGTGCATGAGAGAGTTTTCTGGACGTGTTCTGTGCAGGGAATGGAGGAGATAAGCTGTGACCTCATCTATTGTCAGGAGTGGATGCCATGACGTCAGGCTATGTTCACATCTGTGTGAGAGACTCCGTTGTAGACCGCAGCGCAACGTCCATTGGAGAAAAAACTCCAGCATGCAGGATTTTTTTTCCCCTGCCGCTTTCCTGAACAATATAAAGGCAATGCTAGTACGAAGCAGTGGTGTTATCTATAGAGGTATTATCTTCTCCTGTAATGATATCTGTGATGTGATGCAGATGAGGCGACTGCTGTGACTCTAATCCTTCGGTAAGATTTTAGAAAGCCCATCCTCGTGACAGGTGACCCTTTAATTGATTATGCAAATGAGAGTCTAAAGGGCGGAGCTTCAGCGAGGGTTCAGTGTTGCTCATTAACTTTTTAAATGATATTCTGTAAGAGGCGGAGCTTGTAATGAATATTGATCAGGCGAGAAATATCAATGTAACTCAGTAGTAAATGACCATCATCTTATTCTATAATGATACCACTCGTTCACATCTGCGCTTGTATTCCGTTCGGGAGGGGGGGGGCATACCCCAAATGCAAACACATTTGTAAGCGGTGTGTAGTGAAAGCACACGGATCCCCATAGACTATAATGGGGTCCGTGTGCTTGCCGCCAGATCTCCGCAGGGAACATGCAGACAGGAAAGTATGATTCGTGCGGGCAACACGCAGCAAGCACACGGACCCCATTATAGTCTACATAGTGCACAGCACTTGCAAATGCATTCAGTAGTCCGTTCGGGGGTCCCCATGTGGATGGATTACCATATATAGAGAACATTTGTAGACTGACCCTTATTAATATCTGGATACCGGTCCTCCATGTTATTTTTTTACGACGACAGCAGTACAGTGAGATGACAGTAACCTAGACGGGTTCATTTTATTAGGTTCCTCCTGCCTGTTCCTTCTAAACACCCCCTTCGGTTGTCTACTTTCCGCCCCCTTACCCCTCTCCCAGTCTTCTCAGTCTGTACCCGGGCTCTCCTCCCTTGCTGATAGACACAGATGCTCTGTATGCATTGCAGCAGCTTCATCCATCTTATCATACCCAGTGTTGCCTTGAAAAAAAGGATTAATCGCCATCCTTGGTCCCAGCTCTGTGATTGACAGCTAAATCCCTATGCCTCCTGCTTAGCATGCGTCCAGCCCGCCTTGCATGACACTGCCATTGCCTCTCTCACAGAGCCGCAGCAGCACCAGAAGCAGCTCCCAAATCTGTGGAGGGCTCATCTCATGCACAGCCCTATCTGCATGGAATCCAATTAAAACACAGGAGAGACATTGAGACACGAGCAGCTCCACTCTCTGCCGTCTTCTTCCCTGCTAAAGATTTCTGCATTTTCAAGTCCCAGCTGACGTCCCTCCCCCCCCTTCTCCACTCCATAAGTGCTTTTAGCAAAGGCGTAAAAACAAAAAAAAAAAATTAAGAATAAAAAGGGGGAGACAAGTAACGGTGAAGGAAGAACGAGGAGCTTTATGTCCCCCTTCTACTCTAACATGTTGGATGTATGGACAGTTTTGCAGAGCAAAGGTTGACACCTCAAAACCTTCCGGCCCCCCGGCTCGACCGTTACAATGTGTTGCACTGCACTATGACCTTGGATGTCCAAACTGTGGTGGTTTTTGCAGTCATCGTGGTCTTGCTGCTGGTGAACGTGATCCTTATGTTTTTCCTGGGCACTCGTTAAACGGATTTCTCCCTGCGAGCTGTCGAGAGAAGGAGAGCGCGATACCGTAGCCAGCTCGCAATGCCATCGAGCTTCATCATGGACTCACTGTGATATGTATGACGCTGCTATATTATCTCTGCCTAAATCTTTTTTTTTTTTATGTGTGTCATATTAAACCCTTGCACTGCCGGGTGTAGTGGGGGAGGGGGGCTTGTAACGCATTGGCCAGCCATGTATGTTACCCCTTCGACGTTGAGGGTTAAGACTTCCTAGCAGTGTAATCCCTCCGTCTTGTGTCTTAGATGTATATAAATAGGAATGAAGTCTGTACAACCATAATGGAAGTCATTGGCATCCTCATCGTCGCCTTTCTGTTTAATCTTGACTTAGATAAGCACATTTCCTTTAGCAGTGGGTGACAAATCTCTGCTTAGATTGTCACAATTTGCTACTGTATTCAGGAGTCGTTCCCTTCCTCCATCCTGAAATGAGGATTATTAATCCAGATTAATAGAGAATATGTATTGGCAGGTGTCAAGCAATCGAATGCAGAAAAGTTAACCCTAATGGTGGCCTCTTAATGGGGAGGGGGGCTCAGAATGTAGCAGGTTTAATGTATCAGAACAGCAAAACTGAGCTTGTCCTTGTATTAGAACTCCCATGCCCAATGTAAAGTCTGAGGTCTTACCTAGGACTGCATTATCTTCACCCGGTGCACAAATAGTTAATAGTGCATGGAGTAATCTGGCCTGAATATAAAGCAAGTCCAGGCATAAGCTTAGGGTCCCTCGATAAGGGGCTATGTGATTTATCCGCCAGAGGAGATTGGATCTAGAATTGGGTATTTTTTATTTAGAAAAGCGATGCAGACCTTTATCTTTGCTCAGTACACAGCGGGGCCGCACTGGCTCTGTGACTCGAATCCACAATGTAAGGTTTATCAGCCCTTAGCTATTCTATATGGTATAGGGTATGCGTGGCCTTCTATACAGCACTGGCACAGTAACAATGCCCGGGCTACCACTGCTGGCTGCTACTGTATGTCGCCATCCGTTTGCCTCCATGTTGTCATTGACAGTGCAGGAAAAGTTTATGTGCCATAAATAGCCGCCGTCATCTGCTACAAGTGATTATCTGCATTCTGGAAAAGTAGAAATCATGATGTATGAATATGGATGGCAAGGGAGAGCGCGAGAAAGAAGCACAATTCATTCCAGTACAGAAATCACATGAATTATTGAAGCTGGATGTATTGTATTTATAGGCAATGTATACTGTATGTATTACTACACATGTATGAGATAGATGGATAGATAGATAGATAGATAGATAGATAGATAGATAGATAGATAGGAGATAGATAGATAGATGGATAGATGGATGGATGGATAGATAGATAGATAGATAGATAGTACATAGATAGATAGATAGATAGATAGATAGATAGATAGATAGATAGATAGGAGATAGATAGATAGATAGATAGATAGATAGATAGATAGATAGGAGATAAATAGATATAGGAGATAGATAGATAGATAGATAGATAGATAGATAGATAGATAGATAGATAGATAGGAGATAAATAGATAGGAGATAGATAGATAGATAGATAGATAGATAGATAGATAGATAGATAGATAGATAGATGGATGGATGGATGGATGGATGGATGGATAGATAGATAGATAGATGGATGGATGGATGGATGGATGGATGGATGGATGGATGGATGGATGGATGGATGGATAGATGGATGGATGGATGGATGGATGGATGGATGGATGGATGGATGGATGGATAGATAGATAGATAGATAGATAGATAGTACATAGATAGATAGATAGATAGATAGATAGATAGATAGGAGATAGATGATAGATAGATAGATAGATAGATAGATAGATAGATAGATAGATAGGAGATAGATAGATAGATAGATAGATAGATAGATAGATAGATAGGAGATAAATAGATAGATAGATAGATAGATAGATAGATAGATAGATAGATAGATAGGAGATAAATAGATATAGGAGATAGATAGATAGATAGATAGATAGATAGATAGATAGATAGATAGGAGATAGATAGATAGATAGGAGATAGATAGATAGATAGATAGATAGATAGATAGATAGATAGATAATCAATAAGACAATACAGTGTTGAGCTCTGCTACATCTAATTCTTTATTATAAAACTTTGCATTTTTATTTGCTGATCTTTGTTTCCAGATATTCTTTAAAAATTCCAGGATCACATTGTCCCGATCTATATGCTGCTGCTGCATTATACGCTCGTATTACCTGAGGTTCCTATATCTTATTGCACTTTCCTTCTTCACCTGCAGATACTATGGCCTTCCTATATTGGATGATTTAGGGCTCCTTATAGGACATGACTAGTGGTATAATGGCCGGCCTTGGTCCATTGGGCTCTTCCATTAGGTTCTGATTCTTCGGAGATTTATTACTATCTCATTTTTGTTTCTTTCTGAAATTTTACTTGGCTTTGACTAGTAAATGACTTGTTCTAGATGGAAAACTCGCCATTAGTTTTCTTTTGCCAATGTGTATTGTAAAGGATGAAATCAATCCAGTCCAGTGATGTGATCTGATGGGTGCTGTTTTGCTTACGCTCCGCTGGGACCATCCTATATATTAGGTGTGATGTGCTTAGATGGAGGACAATGTCTCTGGATCTTATTGTAATTTGTTGTCCGGTTCGCTCCTCCTTCCCCAGCCCTGCTGACCTGGCCTAGACCTGCAAATAGAGTTGCTTTTACTATAGCAGAGCTGTGTTTGTCAACGGTAGTAGAGCTGCTTACCATTTGGCTGAAATAGCGCCCCCTATTTAAAGTGGAAAATGTAGCAATGGCTACAGGTATATGCACTATAATGTTGCATCCGAGACAAGGCTCTCATCTGACCTCACCAATGTTGCACCGCTATCCGCACCCATCTGAGAACTCGGCTTTCCAGGGAACTGATGCAAGTCGCTTAGTGAACCATACGAGACTTCTGCACTCCCTCCTGCCCCCCGGCACCAAGATTCACTTTATACTCTTTACTTAGTTTCTATCGATTTCCCAGAAAATGAAGTTCCAAATTAAATATGATAAGCTTTGTCCCAGCGTCAGCGCCGAGCAGGGAGACTTCCACATGTGGCGGTCGGGGTGATGTCCTGACTGACAAATGGCTAACCTGAGCCTGCCTGCACATGACCCGGTCTGGGCTTCGTGTCGCGTTTCTCCTCCATTACAGGCGGCGGCTCCTGCAGATTTCGCCAGGCCTTGGGTTGTGTTAGCTGACTGTAGTCATGGTAATAAGTTGCCAGCTACCTGATCTGAAAAGTGTTCAGCAGAATTATAATCAACCGCATCTCCGCTCTTGTTACCTGGTGTTCTCTGTGAGTCAGATTGCGGCAAGTCCTATTCAATATATTAACTGCTTGGAAACCAGAAAGACCCAAAATGCTCGGCAGAATAAGACGTAGGCCGCAAATGGGCCGCAATGATTTGTATCCAATGTATCGGAATTACTAGAGGTGTCAATGTATCCATGATGACATCCATTATCTGCCGTGTCAATGATTTGTATCCAATGTATCAGAATTACTAGAGGTGACAATGTATCGATGACGACATCCATTATCTGCCATGGCAATGATTTGTATCCAATGTATCGGAATTACTAGATGTGTCATTGTATCGATGATGACATCCATTATCTGCCGTGTCAATGATTTGTATCCAATGTATCGGAATTACTAGAGGTGTCAATGTATCCATGATGACATCCATTATCTGCCATGTCAATGATTTGTATCCAATGTATCAGAATTACTAGAGGTGTCAATGTATCCATGACGACATCCATTATCTACCTTGTCAATGATTTGTATCCAATGTATCGGAATTACTAGATGTGTCATTGTATCGATGATGACATCCATTATCTGCCGTGTCAATGATTTGTATCCAATGTATCGGAATTACTAGAGGTGTCAATGTATCCATGATGACATCCTTTATCTGCCATGTCAATGATTTGTATCCAATGTATCAGAATTACTAGAGGTGTCAATGTATCGATGACGACATCCATTATCTGCCATGGCAATGATTTGTATCCAATGTATCGGAATTACTAGAGGTGTCATTGTATCGATGATGACATCCATTATCTACCATGTCAATGATTTGTATCCAATGTATCAGAATTACTAGAGGTGACAATGTATCGATGACGACATCCATTATCTGCCATGGCAATGATTTGTATCCAATGTATCGGAATTACTAGAGGTGTCAATGTATCGATGATGACATCCATTATCTACCATGTCAATGATTTGTATCCAATGTATCAGAATTACTAGAGGTGACAATGTATCGATGACGACATCCATTATCTGCCATGGCAATGATTTGTATCCAATGTATCGGAATTACTAGATGTGTCATTGTATCGATGATGACATCCATTATCTGCCATGGCAATGATTTGTATCCAATGTATCGGAATTACTAGAGGTGTCAATGTATCGATGATGACATCCATTATCTACCATGTCAATGATTTGTATCCAATGTATCAGAATTACTAGAGGTGACAATGTATCGATGACGACATCCATTATCTGCCATGGCAATGATTTGTATCCAATGTATCGGAATTACTAGAGGTGACAATGTATCGATGACGACATCCATTATCTGCCATGGCAATGATTTGTATCCAATGCATCGGAATTACTAGAGGTGTCATTGTATCGATGATGACATCCTTTATCTACCATGTCAATGATTTGTATCCAATGTATCGGAATTACTAGAGGTGTCAATGTATCGATGATGACATCCATTATCTGCCATGGCAATGATTTGTATCCAATGTATCAGAATTAATAGATGTGTCATTGTATCGATGATGACATCCATTATCTGCCATGTCAATGATTTGTATCCAATGTATCAGAATTACTAGAGGTGTCAATGTATCCATGATGACATCCATTATCTGCCATGGCAATGATTTGTATCCAATGTATCAGAATTACTAGAGGTGTCAATGTATCCATGATGACATCCTTTATCTGCCGTGTCAATGATTTGTATCCAATGTATCGGAATTACTAGAGGTGTCATTGTATCGATGATGACATCCATTATCTACCTTGTCAATGATTTGTATCCAATGTATCGGAATTACTAGAGGTGACATTGTATCGATGATGACATCCATTATCTGCCATGTCAATGATTTGTATCCAATGTATCAGAATTACTAGAGGTGTCAATGTATCCATGATGACATCCATTATCTGCCATGGCAATGATTTGTATCCAATGTATCAGAATTACTAGAGGTGTCAATGTATCCATGATGACATCCTTTATCTGCCATGTCAATGATTTGTATCCAATGTATCAGAATTACTAGAGGTGTCAATGTATCGATGACGACATCCATTATCTGCCATGGCAATGATTTGTATCCAATGTATCGGAATTACTAGAGGTGTCATTGTATCGATGATGACATCCATTATCTACCATGTCAATGATTTGTATCCAATGTATCAGAATTACTAGAGGTGACAATGTATCGATGACGACATCCATTATCTGCCATGGCAATGATTTGTATCCAATGTATCGGAATTACTAGAGGTGTCAATGTATCGATGATGACATCCATTATCTACCATGTCAATGATTTGTATCCAATGTATCAGAATTACTAGAGGTGACAATGTATCGATGACGACATCCATTATCTGCCATGGCAATGATTTGTATCCAATGTATCGGAATTACTAGAGGTGACAATGTATCGATGACGACATCCATTATCTGCCATGGCAATGATTTGTATCCAATGCATCGGAATTACTAGAGGTGTCAATGTATCGATGACGACATCCATTATCTGCCATGGCAATGATTTGTATCCAATGTATCGGAATTACTAGAGGTGTCATTGTATCGATGATGACATCCTTTATCTACCATGTCAATGATTTGTATCCAATGTATCGGAATTACTAGAGGTGTCAATGTATCGATGATGACATCCATTATCTGCCATGGCAATGATTTGTATCCAATGTATCAGAATTAATAGATGTGTCATTGTATCGATGATGACATCCATTATCTGCCATGTCAATGATTTGTATCCAATGTATCAGAATTACTAGAGGTGTCAATGTATCCATGATGACATCCTTTATCTGCCATGGCAATGATTTGTATCCAATGTATCGGAATTACTAGAGGTGTCAATGTATCGATGATGACATCCTTTATCTGCCGTGTCAATGATTTGTATCCAATGTATCGGAATTACTAGAGGTGTCATTGTATCGATGATGACATCCATTATCTGCCGTGTCAATGATTTGTATCCAATGTATCGGAATTACTAGAGGTGTCATTGTATCGATGATGACATCCATTATCTGCCGTGTCAATGATTTGTATCCAATGTATCAGAATTACTAGAGGTGACAATGTATCGATGATGACATCCATTATCTGCCATGTCACTTACTAATGGGGCGGTGTTATCCAGCAGGACTCCAGAAAACGGAGATCCCCTCCTGACCATGTACCGAATGGCGGTATTTTGCAGTCAGCCATTACTTATTGAATTTCTTCATACTAATTCTGACCCCTTCCCATTCCTGACTCTTCCTCTTCCACCCAAAGTGTTCCCGTATCTGACGTTGTGGCGCTATCAGATGTAGCGTACAGAAGCTCCATGATGGCGGTCAGGACCTGTGGGGGGCCAGAGATGGACAAACCTCCCATGATTTGTATCACTTGTCATTAGGGTGTCTTGGGTTCCTGAATTGTTTTGGGTCAAACAAGTTGGATACGGACCAGAAATGAAATTGTTATACGGTAGACTGTCTTCTGACTCCAGAATATAGTAGGTGGAGGTCTAAGTCATGCACCCTGGGTCACCATTGAGGCCTGTGATTGGGTCACCAGGGTCACATGGACATGCCGAGTATACTGTGAGGGGGCATTATGCTATGTGTGGGGGCAGAGACATTATAATAACGTTGTAGGCCGCATCTAGATAATAGCGTCCGCCATGTCTTGGTCCTGTACGTGGCAGAAGCCATATTCCATAGCAATGAGACGTATTTATAACGTGTATGGACAAGGCGCACGGACAGCACGTTTATAAGGCCGACCCCATATTCACTTCTGTCCAGTAGTTTTAGGTTTGGGTCAGGCCATATTCACATCTGGATGAAAATTCATGAAAAAACGATTTTTTATGCGAAAAAAAACACGGTTACCGTCAATTAAATCAATCCGTCTTTATTGTTACGGATCAGAAAGACGGATTCCACCATGCAAATGTAAATTTATATTCAGGATTGAGTGAATCTTCTCCAACAGACAGAACGTGTGGCCTAGTCTCTTGCAAATTGTAAGCTAGAAAGCTAAAACTACAATATATCTCCATTGTTATTTGTAATAAGAGAATGATCAGGCCTCCGGGTTTCTCCCGTTATCCTCCTCATTCCTCTCCGACAATGTCAGGCCGCCATTCCGGTGAGCCTATATGTCGTCTAATACGTCCTCCATTGCTATATGTTTTCCTCTGTTGGCTTTCTAATAGTGATCTCGGCACGTCTCGGGGTGGGGTTCCACTGTTGGTTTTAAGCATTTTCCGAGGAGATGCGTACGGCTGTTCTCCCCTCGCTGAAACCTGTTGCCATGGCGATTTGCATCTCCCTATAGACACTGCAACACAAGGTAGCCGAAGAAGCGTTTGCGGCGTCTGCACGGGGGACTATAGGATGCAGCAAATCCTCCATGCCAGGGTTCACCTCCATTCCTGGCCTTGTCGGATTTGGGGTTTATGACGTTATTGGGATTTCATTTTAGCATTTTTATGATGTGGTAATACGAGGCCACATAAGAGGTAATAGAGCGTCATGTGACCAGACTATTTCACCTCTTTTGTCGGGGTTCCGTACATTGATACATTGTTGCTTTGTTTATACTTTGCGGCTATTTCATGACAATATACAGTCCTATGAAAAAGTTTGGGCACCCCTATTAATCTTAATCATTTTTAGTTCTAAATATTTTGGTATTTGCAACAGCCATTTCAGTTTGATATATCTAATAACTGATGGACACAGTAATATTTCAGGATTGAAATGAGGTTTATTGTACTAACAGAAAATGCGCAATATGCATTAAACCAAAATTTGACCGGTGCAAAAGTATGGGCACCTCAACAGAAAAGTGACATTAATATTTAGTAGATCCTCCTTTTGCAAAGATAACAGCCTGTAGTCGCTTCCTGTAGCTTTTAATCAGTTCCTGGATCCTGGATGAAGGTATTTTGGACAAACAATTCAAGTTCAGTTAAGTTAGATGGTCGCCGAGCATGGACAGCCCGCTTCAAATCATCCCACAGATGTTCAATGATATTCAGGTCTGGGGACTGGGATGGCCATTCCAGAACATTGTAATTGTTCCTCTGCATGAATGCCTGAGGATTTGGAGCGGTGTTTTGGATCATTGTCTTGCTGAAATATCCATCCCCGGCGTAACTTCAACTTCGTCACTGATTCTTGAACATTATTCTCAAGAATCTGCTGATACTGAGTGGAATCCATGCGACCCTCAACTTTACCAAGATTCCCGATGCCGGCATTGGCCACACAGCCCCAAAGCATGATGGAACCTCCACCAAATTTTACAGTGGGTAGCATGTGTTTTTCTTGGAATGCTGTTTCTTTTTGGACGCCATGCATAACGCCTTTTTTTATAACCAAACAACTCAATTTTTGTTTCCAAAATGAAGCTGCCTTGTCCAAATGTGCTTTTTCATACCTCAGGCAACTCTATTTGTGGCGTACGTGCAGAAACGGCTTCTTTCTCATCATTCTCCCATACAGCTTCTCCTTGTGCAAAGTGCGCTGTATAGTTGACCGATGCACAGTGACACCATCTGCAGCAAGATGATGCTGCAGCTCTTTGGAGGTGGTCTGTGGATTGTCCTTGACTGTTCTCACCATTCTTCTTCTCTGCCTTTTTGATATTTTTCTTGGCCTGCCACTTCTGGGCTTAACAAGAACTGTCCCTGTGGTCTTCCATTTCCTTACTATGTTCCTCACAGTGGAAACTGACAGGTTAAATCTCTGAGACAACTTTTTGTATCCTTCCCCTGAACAACTATGTTGAACAATCTTTGTTTTCAGATCATTTGAGAGTTGTTTTGAGTAGCCCATGATGCCACTCTTCAGAGGAGATTCAAATAGGAGATCAACTTGCAATTGGCCACCTTAAATACCTTTTCTTATGATTGGATACATCTGGCTATGAAGTTCAAAGCTCACTGAGGTTACAAAACCAATTTTGTGCTTCAGTAAGTCAGTAAAAAGTAGTTAGGGGAATTCAAATCAATAAAATGATAAGGGTGCCCATACTTTTGCACCGGTCAAATTTTGGTTTAATGCATATTGCACATTTTCTGTTAGTACAATAAACCTCATTTCAATCCTGAAATATTACTGTGTCCATCAGTTATTAGATATATCAAACTGAAATGGCTGTTGCAAACACCAAAATATTTAGAACAAAAAATGATTAAGATTAATAGGGGTGCCCAAACTTTTTCATAGGACTGTAGAATAGACAGACGTGGAGAATCAATGGTGGGAAACGTTCCATTGTGCAAATTAGTATCAAAATGACTAAACTGTTCAATTACTCAATCAAATTATTTGATCTGAATGCTTTGCTTTAAAGAGGTTCCGTATACGTGTTATGTGTCCCATAGATGTTCATTTTTGTATATGTTGAGAATGTTATCATTGGGGTTCCTGGAGTTGGGACGCCATTCCTTAAAGGGGCTCTATCAGCAAAATCATGCTGCTAGAGCCCCACATATGCGTGCATAGCCTTTAAAAAGGCTATTCAGGCACTGTAAATGTTATATTAAACTACCCCCCCGTTTTAAAATAATAACTTAAAAAAGAATGTGATTTACTTACGGAACGTGCACGCTGGGCGGGCATTCAGGGTGTGTCTTCATCTTCTTCCCCGCCTCTTCTTCATCTGACGTCTTCGGGTCCCGTCCTCCTCTGGCGTTTGCTCGCGGACACTGATAAAAAAATATAGCCCGGGCGCATGCGCAGTAGCCGTAGTAGAAGCTGCGTGCTACTGCGCATGCGCCCGGGCTATTTTTTTTTATCAGTGTCCGCAAGCAAGCGCCGGAGGAGGACGGGATCCGAAGACGTCAGAGGAAGAAGAGGCGGGGAAGAAGAAGACAGCGCACCCTGAATGCCCGCCCAGGGTGCATGTTCCGTAAGTAGAGAACATTCTTATATAAGTTATTATTTTAAAACGGGGGGGTAGTTTAATTTAACTTTTACAGTGCCTGAATAGCCTTTTTAAAGGCTATGCACGCATATGTAGGGCTCTATCAGCATGATTTTGCTGATAGAGCCCCTTTAACCAGGGCTGTCGAGTCGGGAGGCCAAAACACCAATTCCAACATCCACAGCCCAACTCTGACTCCTGATCCAACCAGTGGCGTAGCTAAAGTCTTGTGGGCCTTGGTGCAATCTTATGTCTGGGGCCCCTCTACCTCACCCTACAGTGAATTCTTGATAGTGATGGTTACGGGGGCTAAGGAGTTTACTCCACCTTAGTGTGGTTCGGGTAATCTGGGGGTCTCCTTGGTTTATGGGCCAGATGGAAGTTGCAATCTCTATACTGATGTCAGGGCTTATGGGCCCCGGGGCCCCTCAAGCTACACCCCTGGATCCAACTCCAACTCCTTCATGAATGGCTGACAGCCCAGTCAATGAGAAGCCGTAACGATCCTCTAATTCATAGAGAAGGCTAGTGATTGATTCCTATGAAAGTAAATACGGCACAAACTTTGTATCTAATTATACAATAGTAATAATTGTATAATATAATTAAGAAATAATTGAATTAGAGCCTGAGTTGATAACTTATTTCTGAATGCAACTCCTTGATCCGACCTCCCAAGCCCTGTTCTTATCATAGAACTTCATGCAATTATATTTTTTTAGTTCTCTCATTTTGTATAAAAATTGTATTGAACTCTTTGTTATATTTTTGCGTTTTCAGGATATAGAGATGGTTGACCCATACTTAGAATAGGTCACCGATGTCTGATCTGGGGGAATCTGACACCCAGGACCCTCCAGATCAGCCCAATTTCAGCACTGACAAGGGTCAAGCCCTTTAAATAAATCCATAATAACTTTTTCCTGCCAGTCATTCCATCACGTCATTTGTTGCACTGTAATAAGGTTTACCCAGAACAAAGCTACATTGTGCCTTAATGCGGGCGACATGGCAATGTCTGACGTCCCTAAAATATATAGCTTCTGTTTTGTTAGAAGTACATTGTGCAGAAATGTAAGTTAAACAATCGTGCCTTTGTCGGCTATACAGTATTTCAGTACATTAACACCGTCTTGCATTCCGTATCAGTGCGTGTTGCAAGTAAACATGGAAAATTATTAACAATTACATGTCTGCTGCACAATATCAGCAATATGACTGGTCAGTATACAAGCACAGTATACACTGCATACATAGCAGTCACTTTGCAGTATATTATAGTATAGCAAGTAGTGTCTATGATTATTTTTGCATGCAATGATCCAACCCTATGTAAGCCCGGACAAGTAGCTATGGCTGACATTTGCAAAAAGCTGCGTCAGGTTAAGGCTTCTTCTTGCAGATTTTTCAGCCAAAGCCAAGAGTGACATGAAAAGGAATGAAAATGACGTTTCTCTTTATGTTAAATCCATTGACTTATAAAACCGCATCAAATTCTGCAACAAAAAATGCTGCGTTCCAGCAATGGAGGGCCTTAGCGTGAAAGTATGTACTCCTGACTAGGGTTGAGCCGATCTTGAGATTTCAGATCGATTTTAAAATCAGATTTCCGATCATTTTCCAGCCGATCCTGATCGTGAAATTTGCTTGATCGCCGATCAGAATCCAATGTTTTCCCATCCCAATCGCTCAACCCTAGTCAATGCTTCTCTATGGGAAAAGTCACTTATAGGGTTGAGCTGATCTTGAGATTTCAAAATCTGATTTCCGATAATTTTCCAGCTGATCGTGATTGTGAAATTTGCTCGATCGCCAATCGTAATCCGATCTTTTCCAATCCTGATCGCTCAACCCTGTATCAGTGCATACATGTGCATTTCAATTTTGCATTGTAAATGATATACTAATAGGCTTATTGCAATCCTTGTACTGTTGACTCCATGTATAGACTTCAGAATCCGAATACTCAGAGCTATTTCTCCCGACCCCTCCACATACATGCATACTTGGCTTCTCTCCCAGAGGCAACAGCCTAGGATCAGACATGTTGAAATCCAGCTGCCCAATAATCTTCTCCTCTGACAGCAGAGAGTTATGAGGCCTCATACACATTAGATGGTCGGCCGCTTTACAAAATACGGTGGGTTTTGCCAACACAGTCCTAGGACTTGAACTAAGAAGGATCCATTGTTCTGAAACCTCCCATATCAGGGTGCTACTGATCCCCAACCACTAATATCAGGTCTTCTTTGCTGAGGGATCCAGAATCTGTTGCTGGGTCGGTCGATGACAAATAGCTCCTGAAATCAGCTTGCCATTCTTGTGATCCAGCGAACGCCTTCCGTGTAAATGTTGCCATTTTGCTCCGTGTTTATTGAGACATAAAAGCCTACAATTATATGGTTTTGCACCTGCGTGTGCACCTGCTGTATTGACACTCTAGAATAATGAACGTTCATTCAGTAAAAGTAACTTTTCGAAAATGTTTGCGTATTAGTGAGTTAGAATTGTCGCCTCAAGAAAGGTGAATAATTACGGGGGACCAAAATAACGTTCGGCTGAAAACTAGCAATTCTTTAAAAGCAGCGAAATCTACTTGGATTGTATAGTGTGGATTGAAGATTGGTTCTGGCTAAGCGCGTATTCGTGTTACGCGTCTACCTTCTGCGTCATGCATGAGTGAATCATGTAGTTGTAATTGACCCACTTAGTGCTCAGGTCTACTATAGCCCGTGTTCATTCATTTATTCAGTAGTGAGAAGAGGGTTCTGCACTAGTTTTAGTTAGCTTGTTCTTGAGAATGAAAAACATTTGCCTAAAGGCAGGAAATGGCATAAAATAGCCAGGGGTGTCCTCCTCAAAATACCCCAAAATAAAGTTCTTCACCAACAAGTCAGTGACACATATGACTGGTTCAACCAAGAGACCAATCTGCATTTTCTTTTGGCTAACAGGGCTACCGCTGCCATCCGTCCGGGGTTCCATCCTAAACCCCAGGGAAACTGAACAGGGGACAGCTTTAAAACCCATTCATTTGAATGGGTTTTTCAAGGTAACCACAGGTGTTTGTATGCAGCCTCTCCCCCTGGAAACCATTTTTTTTGCATGGACAAAAAGTTGGACATGCAGGACTTTATGCAAAAAAAAAAGATCTCCAGGGGGAGAGGCTGCATACGGAGACAATAGGTCACCTGTAAAACCCCATTCAAATGAATAGGTTTTAGAATTGACTGCCGGCAAGCCGTCCCCTGTCTGGTTTCCCCAGGGTTTAGGATGGAGACCCCGGGATGGACAGCAGCGGTACTGTGAACATCTCTTTATCTGCTCATTGCAGAAGGAAACGGAGAGATGGGTAACAGAGGCCGGAACGGTGCTGTACGTGCTCTCCCCCATCAGTATGATAAATGAAATTGGACATCCCTTTTAAGGAGGCAGCACCCATATGCTATGCAGGTTGTTGTCCACCATATAAGCTGATCTAGTGAGCGGATTTCGTATTGGGCCTGCCTTAGTATCTACATGCTGTTTCTGAGGTCCTTTGCATTTTACTCTTTTTATGCAATAAATACCTTTGCAATGAATGGGCAGAGCTATGCGGCCGACCATTGGGGTGTTGCTGTAATCGGTGGCCAGTATATGAAATGACTTGCATTTCCCATATACACTATGTAGTACGGTGACACCACAGATAGGACTGCTAGGGTGCAGAGTAATGCTCAGATGTCACATTTCTAGTACTTACCCCCTGCAGTTCATTTTCTGTTTACCGCCCCTCCTACCCAATAAACACCAAATTGTTTTAGCTTGACACTTCCTACATATCAGCTTGAGCTGCATCATATGTTGAATTTCTATTTTTGTCTGACACGCTAATTAGGAAAGACAGTCATTGGATCACGAAGCAGAGCTGAACTGTCTGGATTAACCCCTACTGCTCCCTATTCCCTTATCAGACATGTCTGCCGTTGATACATTTATATACTGTATACAGCACAGGAAGTATATAAGTAGTAAGATACAATGTATGTAAAAAACAGCGATTCCTGAACCCAGTCTAAGCCTGAGGCTACATCTTATACACCCCCCCCCCCATATACTTGCAACAAAGGTATTGTATTTACTACATCCCCATACAATAGAACACATAATGTTTTTTCTTATTTTTATATCGTGATTTTTATCTCTCGTTGAAATACAATAATGTGATTCATTTCTCCTAGAACCGGAAAATAACACAAGCGAAATCTATTCAAATGTGACAAACCCATCCAAGAAATGTAACAATGGTCATTCCTGTAGCAGAAGAGTAACACAGCCACATTTGCAATTCCTTCCTTCCTTTCAGTTTCTTGTTTTTCTAAGGTCCCTTCTGTGTTGGACCTTGCATTTCGAACGGGCCGCCGTGAATTGGATATCACCCAAAGTTTCCATAAATAAATCGCAAACAAGAATTGCTAAAAAAAAGTAAAGTACGTCCTCCGAGATCAGAAGCAGAATTTAGAGATTCTATTAATGTATCAAAAGCATCCACACGTCAAGGAGATTATACACAACATGTCGGACTCTGGTTAACCTTTCGTAGACATGGATTTATGTCAATGTATATCTATATGAGTTTTATTATTATTCGGCACCATAGATAGCATTAGCTAAGTCCCAATGTACATGTCCATTATAAAACGTATGTATATTCTGGAGCAAACTAGTAGCCGATCCTGATAATTTTAAGGTACAATACAATGAATAAGAACTCAACGCATCCTATATTGTGAAGACCTGGATAGGAGCCGCTGTCATAGGTTGTGTTGCTGTTTATGCTAAAAATTTATACTTAATTCAACAATACTTTATCAAAATGATAGATAGGCTGGTTATAGTGCTCCCTCCATACTAGACGAGCACAAGGACAGCTCTTCAGTGAGAAGACGCCACCAAACAATAATTTTCTAGCATTTGTTGACATATGGATGGGAAAGTGAATCTCCAGGTGACAATTGAAACTAATCATCTTGCAAAGCCCCATAGTGGGAGAGGCTTCGGGAGCTGTACATTTGTCAAATCTCTTGTTCTCTCATCTGTAGCTCAAGCCGTCACTTTGAGCCATCATATGTCTAACCAGGATGTATACGTTGTGGATTTTGTAATGCATAGTGACAGGTGGAAAATCCACAGCATTAACAGTGGTAGCCTTTACAAATCCCATGTACATACTCCAGAACAAAATCCACGCTGGAAATTGACCTGCAGTGTAGATGTCACATTTGTAGCATTTCAATTTCTACTGCATTTGGATTTACCTATTGCAATGCATGGGATAAAATCTGTAGAAAATCTGCACAAAATCTGCAACAGATAATATAGTGCGGATTGCTGTTGATCAGAAATACTGCAGGAGACATAACCTTAAAGGTGTGGAGGTCTAAAGCTAGACATAGCAGCGCTACTATGTGTTACTACAATATGTCCATGTGAATGATCGTTACTGGGGTTGAGCCGATCTTGAGATTTCAGGATCGATTTTAAAATCCGATTTCCAATCATTTTCCAGCCAATCCCAATCGTGAAATTTGCCCGATCCCGATCGCTCAACCCTAATTGTATATTATAGATACAGTAGGGTTGAGCCGATCTTGAGATTTCAAAATCCAATTTCCGATCATTCTCCAGCCAATCCCGATCGTTACATTTGCTCGATCGGGATCTGATCTTTCCTCAACCCTAATGGTTACATATTGTATCATAAGATCGAATCGTGAGATATTGATACATTTCTGACGTGTGACTTCTCTTTAGATCTCTTGGTGTATTAATCTAATGTAGTAATAGGATTGGAGGATGAGTCCCATGTGATTAATCCGCTTGTTTGTCGCACACTTCTAAGGCCATACGTCTGGTGGCAGCCGAGAGTCGGTTCAGTTCTGCCAGATAACTAAGGCTGAGTTTTCCATATAAATGTTGTCTCTAGTTCTGTTGGCGAAAGAACAAATGGTCTGTTTGATAATGCAAATGCATGTACATCTGACCTACTTACTGTATTTCCATTGATATTTCATTATCATGTCTCCTGTAGTAAGCAGTGCCCAAGAGGCAAGAAGTCTCATAGATATGTTCCTACGCGCTTACCAAAATGTTCACATTTCCAAGCTGCTATTAGGCGACAATCTCCTTATTCCTCTTGTGTGTGTGTGGATTATCAGGAAAGCAGCTAAACTCATTACGGCTTGAACTCCATGGACACTTGGTGGCTTGCTAGTCAACTATTTTCTAGCGTTGCACGCGGTGTACGACCTCTGCGCTGCCACAGGAGGCTCTCGTAATGATTTCGTTGGCGTTCTTACTCTTCCAGCAGTCTCTTCAAAAAAACCAATTGTTACAATGATATCTTGTTCCTAATGCAAAACCTTTTCTATATTGAAAGCAATAGATTGCACTTTATTCTTAGCTTTCGGCAGATTGTTCAAAGTGTGATAGAGATGAGTCAGGTTGGATTTTATTGTGGCTTTCGGGAACGTTTGCATTCACCGTAACGGGGATGAATCTCCTGATGGATACGACTGTTGCGGACTAATAGCCAACCTTTTTTTTGGCAAAGAAAACTTCTTTGGTTACCTAGATTATCACTGTGCACCAGTCTCCAAGCTTTCCATCTAAATGGCAGATCAATATGTTTTAGGACTATGGGAGAAAAGCATGTAAGCACAAAGAGAACATACAAACTCCGTGGAAATGTTGTCCTTGGTCAGATTTAAAGCTAGAATCCCAATGCTGGTCATCTCAGCTGTAGTCATCCACACTACCCCCAATGGGCAGTGGAGGTAACTGCTGCTGACCCCACAACTGACCACCTTTATAGGAGTATATCCTAACACAAGGGATTCACTTTGGGGTACTCTGACAAATTCCTTCCAGCTGCTTGGTGCACCCATTATATTGGTAATCCCAATGCTTCAAGGCAACAGTACTAACTACCATGCCACCATGGTTCAGGCTAACTACCATGCCGCCAGGGTTCAAGGCTAACTACCATGCCACCAGGGTTCAAAGCTAACTATCATGCCGCCAGGGTTCAAGGCTAACTACCATGCCACCAGGGTTCAAGGCTAACTACCATGCCACCATGGTTCAAGGCTAACCACCATGCTGCCAGGGTTCAAGGCTAACCACCATGCCGCCATGGTTCAGGGCTAACCACCATGCCGCCATGGTTCAAGCTAACCACCATGCCGCCATGGTTCAAGCTAACCACCATGCCGCCAGGGTTCAAGGCTAACCACCATGCCGCCAGGGTTCAAGGCTAACCACCATGCCGCCAGGGTTCAAAGCTGGCCACCATGCCACCAGGGTTCAAGGCTAACCACCATGCCGCCATGGTTCAGGGCTAACCACCATGCCGCCATGGTTCAAGCTAACCACCATGCCGCCATGGTTCAAGCTAACCACCATGCCGCCAGGGTTCAAGGCTAACCACCATGCCGCCAGGGTTCAAGGCTAACCACCATGCCGCCATGGTTCAGGGCTAACCACCATGCCGCCATGGTTCAGGGCTAACCACCATGCCGCCATGGTTGAAGCTAACCACCATGCCACCATGGTTCAAGCTAACCACCATGCCACCAGGGTTCAAGGCTAACCACCATGCCACCATGGTTCAAGGCCACCATGCCACCAGGGTTCAAAGCTGGCCACCATGCCACCAGGGTTCAAGGCTAACCACCATGCCGCCAGGGTTCAAGGCTAACCACCATGCCGCCATGGTTCAAGGCTAACCACCATGCCGCCAGGGTTCAAGGCTAACCACCATGCCGCCATGCTGCTCCTTATTCCTGTGCTTCTTGAAGACACAACACACTATAATGTCCAACATCCCTACCTGGTGCATTAGAAGCAACCACCAGAGATTTATGGCTGCAGCTTTCTCACCCCTTCATTTTTAGAACATATGCATGTATATTGAGGAACTGGATGAGACGATAAGAGGAATCATTTTGATACTATTCTTCTCTTTTCCTATAGAAGGGTAAAGACAAAGAAACATGTGCTGTTGGACCTTCCAATGGTATCAAGAATCTTAAAGAGTCTTGCCCCAATTTGTTAAGATTTGGGCTTTAGTATACAGTTTACAGATCTCAGATATTTGCTAAGTTCAAGGTTTTTTACCATTCGGCAATGGCTTATTACATTATTTCTCTGCCCGCTTTAGATCTGTACAGCTGTTTTTAAACATCAGATGGAAAATAGTGCTTGTGCTCATTGAAGAGCCTGGACCCCGTAGTTACAGCTGTCAGGAACCGCCACACAATCAACTGGCACATTATCATTTGGATCTAAGTTTGTTCCCAGAATGTTTAGTAGTCCTAAAAGATCATTGTATAGCTTACTCCTAGCAAAAATAGCAAAAAACAAGCATAAAAATAAACACTATATAAAACTTGTATTTATAGTCCAGGTCTCATGCTGAGGCCCCACCCTACAGAAACGTAGCTTTTATTGTTGCAGATTTTACTACGATTTTGAGAGCCAAAGTAGAAACACTCCATATATATAAAGGTGTGTGATAGATTCTTAAATAAGTCTAACACTACGAACGGGATTGGACACTGTTGATAATTGTGTAATACACCACTGTCCGAGCCTTTATCAACAAACTTCGTATAGCTGATTGGATTGCCTGGATAGAAGAGCGGGAAATAACAGCTCGGAGACCAAGCATGATCTGAGAACTTAGACCCCCTCCCCTCCAGGGAGCAGTGAGCCATGTCATCCATCCTATAATGCTATAGGGTTTACCTATAGATAGCGTGACATTTCTATGGTGTGTATTAATATGCTAATAGATCGCATTGTTCTAGTAGGGTGAGGGACTAAGATAACGGCTTAAGGAGAGTGCACCTTTGCAGACGAATGGAGACTTACAAGCCATTTTTGCTCCACTGGGGGATTCTGGAATTATGCAAATCTGTTTTCCACAATGTATTTAGGAAAACAGTGCCTCTGCTTGCCGCCTCTAGGACAGCCCCCTTATACATCAGACATGGCTTTTTTAGACAGCCTAATACCATGACGAGGGATTATTGCCAAACTAGTATATCTATTCCAAAAGGAACAGACTCCCAGAGTAGTGAGAGGATTAACAGGGAGACACAAGGTATTGACAAACACTGTAAAGCCATTTGTGACCAAAGGTTTGTCTTCACCTTCAATGGCTGATAGTCAAACACTCATTTGGCTGGCAACTATTCCTCCCAACCCTCGCGATACCTCTGGAGGTAGTAACTTATATTCAGTGACCACCGAGGCCAGTCAGCCATGTTGCATTTGTGCAGGGGTCACCTAACACAATAAGATCATTCCCTGACATCAGCAGGTACTGGCAACAGAAGGGAACAAGCCCCTGGATCCAGAAGACTTAGGAAGGTTCCTTGTAACAGATCATCAGAAAGTAGGACATGTCTTATTTCTGTCCATCTTCATGAAACAATACATAGAGTGAAGTCTACTCTAGTCCCAATGGCAGACCCACAGAATCAAACGTTGCATCGATTGTCTCCTGGTTAATGTGCACGCAGTAGGGTTGAGTGACCGGGACCGGGAAAGATCGAATCCCGATCGGTGATTGAGCAAATTTCACGATCAGGATCGGCTGGAAAATGACCGTAAATCGGATTCTAAAATCGATCCTGAAATCTCAAGATCGGCTCATCCCTAGTACGCAGCCAACACAAGGGGTATCTTTTAACATGTCTTAGACAACCCCTTTAAGTAGTTCAGGTCCTAAAGGTTGTTCATAGCATATATTTGTTGTACCCACCTAGATGATCTGGACAAGCGGTTTGCATGTGTCCTGGTGCTTGGCTTTGCGGTCTACTTACAGTATGCATGCTTTCCTCCTGCCATTGTCTATAGGGTCAATTATTCCTGTGTGTCTGCCACATATTAAGCTGTCAGATGTTATCTCGTGTAAAGTACAAGGTAATTACTGGAACCAGAAGAGTAATCTGATAAGGTTACTGACCTTGTCGTGAGATGTTTCTCCCTGACCATGTATATCACACAGTCCATTACATGCACAATGACTGAAGGCTGCACGTATATTGGGGATCCAGGTGTTGTACCTGCAGCCCTTATAGAACCCATATATGTATTTATGACGATATCTGGCTTGTAGACCATGCAGATTTTTTCCTTTTTGCATATCTTGCTGGTTCTATAGGATTTTCGCCCTACAGGTCACCATTGGCTGTTAATAGTTTTCCACTTATTCCATAATTCTGTTCTATAAGGCCATGAATCTGAATTTCCGTCGCTCTGAAGGGAACATCTGCTGGCTCCTGATCCTAGTTATGCTTAAGAAATCAATAATTTATCATGCTTTATTATTTCACTGGAGCAAATCGGGAGAATAAAAGGACAGCGGTGTCAGTAAGGTAAAGGCGGAGAGAATTAATGACACAAAATCGCTCAGGAACGTGGTTGGGCCAGAACAGAGGTGATTCTGCCCCGGACGATTTATTACAAACAGGAGTGAAGGGGTTTGTTCGGAGTGCCAAGGGCTCTCAAGCTGTTGATAGATCACGTTACCTCTCTGGTAATAAAACATTACAGGGAAGGATGGGGAATATGACAAATGGAGAGTCAGCTCGTGGTGAGCCTCACGGCGACGCAGGGAACATGAATTACCTCTTTAAAATTCAAGAGATGCAAAATGAACACCAATGAATGTACTAAAGGGAGCGTGCAAGGAACAGCCGTCCAGGAATGGATTTGCTGTCAGTTTACGATCCGTGTCTGGAATGGATCCATAATGGATATGGGTTGGTGGCAAGTGTAGGATGCAAATAACAGGTAGACCGTCAATACGTTACGCGAAGAACTTTCACCACTTCCAGTTTGCAGGTTTCATGTGGACGTTCGGTAGACGCTGTAGATCATCCAGAGCCATGGTTTAGCATTTATTTCACGTCTATGGGATTTGATCCTATTATGAGAATAGAACGTTAGAAAGGTTTCATGGTGTTGTTTCAACTCAGTTGTCAAAAATTTCAATGATGTGATACATAAAGAGTAGTCTGACTGATACCTAGAATGGCCCCGGTGTGTAAGCGTGAGATTTAATCAGGGTAATTTATTAAAACTTGCACACCGGTATGAAAGAACATTGCAGCTTTTTTTACTTTTGCACCCTGAAATCCACACCAGCCCCTCGTTGATTGTATTTCTGGCACGCAGGACTTCCCACAATGTGGAAAAGCAAACTTTTGAATAGAATTTTTACTTCACATATATATATATATATATATATATATATATATATATATATATATATTGAAAGAGAAGTATATATATTATACTTCTATATATACTAATATATATATATATATATATATATATATATATATATATATATATATATTAGATTTTCTTTTTCCTGGCATGTTTTAAAGTAGCAAACTGCCAATTTGGATTAAAGGGGTTTTCCCATCCAGCGTGCCAGCACTACCTGGAGCAGATCAGATAATATGCAGATGCTTATACACAATGGATTGAGGGTTAGCTGAGTATTACATAGAGAGATAACAGACCTGGGACCTGAGATAAGCTGCTGCAGGAGCAGTGTAATATAGTATGTGAACATAAATTCATAACAGTTGTGAAGCCATGTCATGAGCAGTGTAATAAAGTATGTGAACATAAATTCATAACAGTTGTGAAGCCATGTCATGAGCAGTGTAATATAGTGTGTGAACATAAATTCATAACAGTTGTGAAGCCATGTCATGAGCAGTGTAATATAGTATGTGAACATAAATTCATAACAGTTGTGAAGCCATGTCATTTACCAGGATAAAAAGTAGCCGATGTGTTAATCGAGGTTACAGACTATGTACGTGCTCAGCCTTTTTTGTGTAATTGAGGAACAAACATCCAAACTTTCACATTTATAATATTAGTAGGATAGGATAGGATATATATGTATGTATCATATACACTGCACTCTAGAACATGCAATGCATCCCTTATTAGAAATTGTACATCCCATCTGATGATATTATTACTGTACCGTAACCCTATGACCCTCAAATGACACCGCCATGTATACTCAATGAAACCTATGACCAGTAACAAATCTCATTTAGCTCAGCGCTCCATGTATAATACAAACTGGGAATCCATTATGTAATCCATAACCTATTTAGGAATACCCCATACATAATACAGGCATTACTGTCTCCGATGACCCCATACAGCCCGGCCCCATGTGCTCAGTAAATAGTATGGCATTAGATTATGAGCTCCATTGGAGCGTAGACATCCTCTGGATGGTATTGAATAATAATAATTCTAGTAATAGTTCAATGCTAACCCTCACTACATCCTTCTCAGCATAAATACATTAGGTCCGATCCCATCTATTACTTAGGCTCTTGTCTTAGCTCTGCAAGGAGAGAACCTTGAACCAAACTAGATGGTAATATCATGGGCCCCATTTATGTCAATGGAGTCTACCAATTATATATGGAATCAATGGTTTGTAGATAGGGTTGAGCGATCGGCGATCGATCAAATTTCACGACCACGATCGGGATCGGCTGGAAAATTATCGGAAGTCGGATTTTGAAATCTCAAGATCGGCTCAATCCTAAAAGTGACTTTTCCCATAGAGAAGCATTGACTAGGGTTGAGCGATTGGGATCGGGAAAGATCGGATCCCGATCGGCGATCGAGCAAATTTCATGATCGGGATTGGCTGGAAAATTATCGGAAATCGGACTTTAAAATCGATCCTGAAATCTTAACCCTATTTGTATGTGAACATAGCACTAGGTGTATCAACCATTGAATGAACCATAGGGTTTGGTAACTTCTCGGTTATAAGGGTACACGTGAACATGGCGTAACCCGGTGTTTTGGATGATATCCACAGTATTATTTTTGCCATGAAGGTGGAATCCTGATGTGCCCTCTTATGAATTATAAATGGGGTTACCCAGTATCCAAAAATGGTTCAATCCCACATCATAACATCATTAAAACAGAGAAAACCCTGGATTATAATATACTGCACATTCTGTACGAGAAAGGTGGCAAATGATGAAATCTCTTGGTTTCCATGTCCATTTCCATCACATCACCCCCTTCTTTTGGCAGAAGTCCCTTCATTTGCTATATTTGGGATACACCGATATGAATGAAATATGGCGGGATTATATAACGCCGAGTGACACATTGCTGGAGTTATATGTCAATTAGTGACAGATATCTGCAGCGAAATCTGAGCGAGAGACAGAAGAGTCCCGAGTCTTCCTCTAGCAGGAGATTAATATTAGATGATATGTACGGCATGTGATTTCGTTGCAAGCGCTATCACTTATAAATCTTTTAATATTGTGCTGTTATAAGACAGATGGATCTTTACTGTGTACAAAGATAACGATTCCTTTATGGGATTCTTCACTTGCTAAAGTCACCATCAAGATTTTGTGGACAGGGGCCATTTCTGGCATGAAGGCAACATACACCCCAATGTGGGAAAACGGCATGGACGGGACATGGATCATATCCATGCACCACCATAGACCCATACATGTCATCAATGAGCCCAGACTACAAAATAACCAGGGATAGGACCAATCCTGGCCCCCTACATGGATCTGGACGATGGATACTAATGTCTAAAACAACCTATATACAGTCTAAAACTGGCTATGCAAAAAGACATCTAGGTAGGATTGAGCGACCGGGAAAGATTGGATCACGATCGACGATTGAGCAAATGTCACGATCTGGATTGGCTGGAAAATGATCGCAAATTGGATTTTGAAATCTCAAGCTCGGCTCAACCCTACTGTATCTATAATATACAATCAGGGTTGAGCGATCGGGATCGGGAAAGATCAGATCCCGATTGGCGATTGAGCAAATTTCACGATCGGGATCGGCTGGAAAATGATCGGATTTTGAAATCGATCCTGAAATCTTAAGATCGGCTGAACCCTACATCTAGGTAAAAGTAAGTTGGTCTGTTTCAAGTCTCTATTAGAAATTCTGCCACCATTGCTAGATATAAAGTATAGCATGCAGTGTCAGAAAACCCAATGAAACCCATTATTAGTCAGTAGGGTCCATTGGGCGTTGTTGGGGTCTGTCATGTAACAGATCTGCCTCTACATTGTTTTTGGTTTTCTGCTAATGGCAACACAGATGTGACTCTACCCTTAAAGGGCTTGATCCAAGTTCCAGTGTTATCCCCTATCCAAATGATAGGGGAGAACATACTCATCGGCAGTGGTCCAAACGCTGGGACCACCACTCATCATGAGAATGGAGCAGGCCGAGCATGTGAACAGACTGGACTGTCAGAGATAACAGGGCTCATCTACCTCCAACAGGGACCCCAAGAATCTATGGAGTGGCGGTGCCCAAGCTCTACTCGGCCAGGGAAATGGGACTCCCATTCTTGTGATCGCTGGAGGTTCCATCAGCATGTTATTTCCTATTTAGTGAGATAACATTAAAATTTGGTCCAACCCCTTTGTCTTTCATAGGTTTGCTTATCTCTAGCATTAGGGTTATGGGGGTTATTGGCATTGGATGATGCTGGAATTCCCAGTGATCGGCTACAATATAACCTGCAAGGGCCCAGCGAGTGTTTACTGTTCCTGCAACACCCCTATCCTTATACAGTTGTCATCAAAACTAACTTTTAATGAAATTAACCCAGGGATTGGTTCCTGTAAGCCACTGTGCTGCTCATGGGATGGGGCTGTTAGTTTTTTATGGCAGCCTAACAATAACATTCATGTCTACTATGTACAGAAGCCTATTAGGCCCTGCAACAAACAGGACTTAATAGGCTGCTTGTGCACTGACATTAAAGGAATATTGCACTGTATTGTCTCAACGATCAAGAGAATAGACATGGAAGTGCAAGTAAGGCTTTAGAAAATAATTTACTGTCTATGATATCCTTTCCAGAGAAACAGGTAGACAATGACTGTTTTTGGACATAATAACATTAGCATTGAACTAGACAGCACATTATAAATACAATATTGTGCATGATATTATATTATTATTATGAAAGTGAATGGGGCCCAACTGCAATACCTGCCACCATGACAATGTGCAGCACCAATGTATTTCTGATCTGTAGTAATCTGTGTTTTTTAATTTGCCAGATATTAGCTGCTGCCATATTGCGAACTCCGAGGCAGGTGCCAGAGCAGCGAGCACTGACTCACTGACAAGGATATATTGCTGTTACTACAATTTGACAGCAAATCTGCTTGATACACAGACAACAATGAACTGTTAGATAATGAAAAACAGCCGCAACAAAGACTCCTGGGGAATATCTGCTGGGCAGGGACAGCTCTGCAGCAATCCTGGCGCAGCACGACACCTGGGAGTTCTTGTAAGGGGAGCCCTAGGCCTCTTACACAGCGTGTACCTGCAGTAATGAAGCAAACAGAAAGGTTACATTGCTGGAGGAATCCAACTCATATCAAAGAATAGGATAGTGAGGCTCGGCTGACTCCAGCATCACCTGTGTGAATACAATGCATGTCCAACCCAGGCTTTGATGTGCAGGGTAAAGAAAGCAGAAAGACCCCATCATAAATCTGGTGGATTCCTCACTAATACCTGCAGGGGATACACGATTTCTGCACAACGCTGGAGTCATCTTTGCTTTCTAACATGCTGCAGAAAACATGCATTAATATTAATAACCTGCTACCTGACGCCCTATAGTTCTGTATACTATAATATGTCACTTAACGTTCAGGTACAAGATACAATTTTAACTTAACTCTTTAGCGTTGCGTTGCTTGTGAATTTTAGAGTTCAGTTGACATAATGTAGCTGCCTTAGTTGTGGGCCCACGTATACCTGTATATAGTAAGAGAAGTTAACTAGAGATGAGCGAACAGTAAAATGTCCAAGGTTCAATATTCGTTTCGAGTATCCCCTCAATATTCGACCACTCAAATCGAATATCGAACCCTATTATAGTCTATGGGGGGAAAACGCTCGTTTCAGGGGTAGGTAACGTTCGATCAAATTACACTTACCAAGTCCATGAGTGAGGGTTGGGCTGCATCCTCCGAGAAGTCTTCTCCTTGCAGCGTCCCTGCGGCATCTTCCAGCTCTTCATTCACTCTGCCAGGCATTGGGCCTGGGCAGAGCCGACTGCGCATGCCTGCACTACAAGCGGACATGCGCATTCGGCTCTGCCCAGGCCCGATGCCTGGCAGAGTGAATTCAGAGCCGGAAGACACCGCGGGGACGCTGCACGGAGAAGACTTGTAACGGTAGGAGAAGAACTAGCATTGATTGGCCGACTGTATAGCATCCGGCCAATCAATGCTGGTTCTGCATCAAACTTTTACATTCGAACAGCGAGTGGTACTCGATCGAGTACGAGTATTTCGAATACCGTAGTATTCGATTGAATACCTACTCGATCGAGTACTACTTGCTCATCTCTAAAGTTAACATATACTACAGTGATTTAATATGCTAGCAAAGACTCTCCCTCCATAGCCAGATACTGGAGAAGCCCTTTAACAGCTGGGTGATACCATTTCTCATATCGATACAATGTTTCCCTACATAGTTTGATACTGGACAATCCGTTTAAGGGGAAGTTGGCGCTGATTCTGGCGTGGAACCTGTGTCAGAATCAGCGCTGAAAAAAAAAGAATCCCATTGACTTCAATGGGTTCCATTCTCCACGCGGAACCCATTGAAATCAATGGGAAAAAGCCTCCTATCACTTTCAATGGGTTCCGCACGGTAAATGGAACTCATTCAAGTCAATGGGAGTCTTTTTTTCAGCGCTGATTCTGACACGGATTCCTCTGTGTGAATGGACCCTGTATACCTTACCATGGTGTATGCACAGTACAAGGTAAGACAAGGGATTCCAGTATTGTTAATTCTAAAGCAGACATGTCAAGCAAAGTGGCAAGTCCTCTTTAAAGGAATACACATTTGCATATAGAAAGAAGATTTCTACAATTTGCATTTATTATTTCCTGAAATTTGCTGATCGCCCCTTCACCGTAGACTCGGCGATGTGAGGTGTCATTTGTATTAATGATTTCTCTCTTACTGGGCGATCACATATGTGACGGCTCTTGTTCTTTGTCATGGTGGATGTTCTTTTATCAGGTGACAGGCAGACAATTAGCTCTCAATTATTACTAATACATGGCGAGCATGTTATACCCTCATATGTGTTATATCCAGTATAGTTCATGTTATAGCAGAGAGTGTCCGAGTCCGCCAGGGGGTCCCATGGCTGTATGGAGTGACTCCGTCCTCAGGATTGGTGGTTGCCGCAGTGGACAGACCCTCACCCTCAGTCATCAATGCAATCCCTATGGATGGAGGATAAACGTTCCTATAGAAATGGAAATTCTGAACCATTTGGCAACATCTTCCTGCCTTTTAATTATACCCAGTTACGTTGTCTTCTTCCTGAATACATGGTTACTTGTAATGGTAATTAATTCATGTGGGTAATTAATTATTAAAGACTGATTCTTAATTTGTGACAGAATGATGAAACTGAACCCATTAGAGGTACATTCTTTTCATGAAAGTTTATAAAGGGGAAATTAGCCAACATAAAACAATGAACTTCCGATTCTGTTACACATTTAATAGTTTTCCTGAATGTGACAGAGATTCCGCATCACAATGGCTGGCGTTCGCTAAAATATTCCAAAATCGATAGCCAAGAGGATTTAGATCTAACAAACCTAACAGAATGATACAATGAACATCCATGGCATTGACATGAAATATTCTGCGCATGCTTTGTATCCGCGCATGCGCATAGCTGCATGCAGTACGATTGTCTTTGAAGATGTCGTTGTCTTCTGGGCTTCATCCTTTCTGGTGAAACAAGAACTGGAGCCCTGGGATAAAACTAACACCTGCCGGTGAAATTTAGTGGTGTATTGTGTTTTAATGTTAGAATTGAGTTGCTGTATTATATGGGAACTATGTGGCAGTGCAAAGGGAGCATTTTTTTGTGGGGGAAATATGGAGGTATTATGTGAGCTCGAAGTATGTGAAACATTGTCCAACATTGCCAAGCTGGAGGGCTCACTTTGTTAGTTGCCCAGTGCCCTACCATGTCCTACAAAACCAGCCCTTAGCAGGGGTAGAAACAGCGTTGGTGCAACCTGTACAGCTGCATGGGCCTAGTAGATCAGTGGGCTCAATCTTCTTTACAGCTGGTCAGTGAGCTCGATCTTCTTTACAGCTGTACAGGGGCCTAGTAAGACATTGGGCTCGATCTTCTTTACAGCTGCACAGGGGCGTAGTAGGTCAGTGGGCTCGATCTTCTTTACAGCTGCACGGGGGCCTAGTAAGTCATTGGGCTCGATCTTCTTTTCAGCAGGTCAGTGGGCTCGATCTTCTTTACAGCTGCACAGGGGCCTAGTAAGTCATTGGGCTCAATCTTCTTTATAGCTGCACAGGGGCCTAGTAGGTCATTGGGCTCTATCCTCTTTACAGCTGCACAAGGGCCTAGTTGGTCATTGGGTCTATCTTTTTTACAGCTGTACAGGGGCCTAGTAAGTCATTGGGCTGGATCTTCTTTACAGCTGCACAGGGGCCTAGTAAGTCATTGGGCTGGATCTTCTTTGCAGCTGCACAGGGGCCTAGTAAGTCATTGAGCTCGATCTTCTTTACAGCTGCACAGAGGCCTAGTAAGTCATTGGGCTGGATCTTCTTTACAGCTGCACAGGGGCCTAGTAAGTCATTGGGCTGGATCTTCTTTGCAGCTGCACAAGGGCCTAGTAGGTCATTGGGCTCTATCTTCTTTACAGCTGTACAGGGGCCTAGTTGGTCATTGGGCTCTATCCTCTTTACAGCTGCACAAGGGCCTAGTAGGTCATTGGGCTCTATCCTCTTTACAGCTGCACAAGGGCCTAGTTGGTCATTGGGTCTATCTTTTTTTACAGCTGCACAGGGGCCTAGTAAGTCATTGGGCTGGATCTTCTTTACAGCTGCACAGGGGCCTAGTAAGTCATTGAGCTCGATCTTCTTTACAGCTGCACAGAGGCCTAGTAAGTCATTGGGCTGGATCTTCTTTACAGCTGCACAGGGGCCTAGTAAGTCATTGAGCTCGATCTTCTTTGCAGCTGCACAAGGGCCTAGTAGGTCATTGGGCTCTATCTTCTTTACAGCTGTACAGGGGCCTAGTTGATCATTGGGCTCTATCCTCTTTACAGCTGCACAAGGGCCTAGTAGGTCATTGGGCTCTATCCTCTTTACAGCTGCACAAGGGCCTAGTTGGTCATTGGGTCTATCTTTTTTTACAGCTGCACAGGGGCCTAGTAAATCATTGAGCTCGATCTTCTTTACAGCTGCACAGGGGCCTAGTAAGTCATTGGGCTCCTACTGGTGAACTGTTGGACAAGGGGGCGCTCTATACTGAGATATCAGGGGTCCCCATCTGTCCGTGCCCATCCTTGGCCCAGTGTATTCCATCTCGGCTGCGTCTTTAATAATTAATTCCTTATTGTTGTCATAACACTTGTCCTCCAGCTCTGTGACATCTCCGCATGACCTCATTGTGCGCTCGTCTCTTTATTGGCTTCTCTTGTATTATAGCTATGAGTTCTAGAAACCTTCTGCATTACTTGTGACCTCTACGTCGTGGTTTTGCTGGCCACAGAGTCGGACACTTTGTCATAAATGTGTGATCAAACCTCTGCAAGATGTTTAAAGTAGTTCTCTAGTGCCGCAAAGGAAATAATGCCGCCCTCTATACATATTTTATGAGTCTCGTGCATTAAAGTGATTTGATAAAACCTATTTCCAGCAAGAGTCTGCACTTCTAAGACACATGAAGTCATTCGGCACGCATAGTATTATGGCAGGCGTATCCGTGTATGCTTAGTCTGAACTATAATGTACATTTGCCTCTTTAGCGGTTTCACTAGGGTTGTAATATTGGTCATCTATAACCACATCAAGTGACATGGCGCGATTTCCCCCTGAGTTGTGGACAAGGCTGAATGGATTCGGAATAAGTTCTGCATTTTTCAGCGCGGTGAGTCGCAATAATTTCTCAAAGTTGATAGTTTCAATAATGAAAATCCTTTATGTTGGAGACTCGGGGGACGGATACGCTGCTGGATTTATATCATGGAGATAAAACCTTTAAGCTACGGAGGAAAAACAACCTGAAATCTGGTGGTTTCTATTGTGTCATATTTGCAGGAATCCCTGGGGGTCTCCCAAGGAGATCAACCTGAAAGTCAAGGAAAAAACTGCAGAAAAAAAAGCAACATTCTGCAGTTTTACCTCCACATCGGTCACTCTGAGCTTCATGTCTTAGTTTTAGTATGTGGCTAAAATTTAGGAAAATAAATACATCAATAGCAATTGTATTGATCTTTTTCCTTCCTGCTTTGCTACATTGTACAACAAGCCACTTTGTCTTGGTGAGGGTATTTAGATACAGGGTGTATTCTCCTCACCGATGTTGCCTTAAGGTTCCATACAGACATGTGAAGCTTTCACTAACTGCAGCTTATCAGGGCTCTGAGATGTTGGACCAACCAGCAGCTATGGAGGGATATTTAAAGCCTGCTCAGAACTTCCCATGTGCCTGCTATTAATGAATTGTTACTAGTTAGCTTCCTGTGCTCTCATCATATCTGTTGGTTTGCTGTATTCCTGACCTTGGCTTGTTTACGGAATATGCTCTATATTCTCTTGGATTGACCTGAGCTTGGACATGATAATTCCTTTGATTCTGCTCTCCTGATTATACCTGCATTGTGGTTCCTGATTTAATTTCAGATTGTAGACCTTGTATTTCTTACACAAAACTTTTGGAGCAATAACCTGGGTCCAAATCCAGCTCAAGTTCAATCAACTTTGTGGTGGGATCGATCTGGTGAAGATGTTTGGATAGCCTTAGATTCTCCCAGTGCTGTATGAGATTTAGGTAGCTTGATCTACTGTTCTCTGGTAACTTCCAGTTTCTGAATTTTTGGAAATGTCACAACACAGTGCTAGGGTAGTAAACTAAACCTTTGCCTTGCGTGGCAGTAATTCTAGATCTGAGACTTGACAGAAGAGAAGAACTGAAGGCTTTCCCTTATATCTACTTGGGAATTTCTTATCTTAGGTGGAAATACATTTAGCTCTGCATTACAGTTGAGGAAGACGTACACTTTGCTCTCGATGCCACATTGAAAAATAGGTCATGTGCAGCGTTCCAATGGATGGGAGTTTCAAATGACTTTTATACAGCACTTCATTTCACGGATGTCTTTCATTTATCTTTGGGGGGTAGATATATTTATCATGGGGGGTAGATATATTTATCTTTGGGGGGGTAGATATATTTATCATGGGGGGCAGATATATTTATCATGGGGGTAGGTATAGTTATCTCGAGTCCTTTGTTTCTCTTTCCTATATGAACAAGTCAGGATTCCTAAAAATTCAATGTCCTTCTATTGTGTTATCAGATGACATTCTGTACATTCTGTTGGGACCGTGTAAATGAAATATGTTCATAGAAAAAAGTCACTAATTTAGGTAGAAAAAAACATCTTCTCTCAATCGACCAGCTGGCGCCCAAGGGACAACTGGGAAAAGTCACTTTCATAAACCAGCACAGCATAAAACAAATGTATCAAAATGTATCAGAATGTAGCGCCTGCAATCAACCCATTCTGGTGAGTATTCCGTGATGCCCCCTCTGGTGATAGAGAGGGATTGCGAGGTGTGTGCTTATGTAGCAATGAATCCTGGAGCGGAGACTTTGCCAATCATTGTCTTTCTCACCGTATCAGCCGCAGATTGAATTCCTGCACGCTCTAGTAAATGGTCTTGCGTGAGAATCCAGAACAGTTATTGGCTCCGCTGCCTGGAGGCTGCCAGCACAGAATCAATCCATATGGCCATGTTTTCAGAGTGGTGATCATTTTGTTAAAACGTGTTGTGAAAAGACAGTTAATTACAAGAGGTAAAATAAGACTCCGCCGCACGGAGCAGTTTTTAGCTTTAACGGCTTTTGTTCTGGGCAGTTTCAGTGCTGAGTGAGGTTTGCGATAGGACTCGTTCCTGTTATCGCTCACTAAGCCTAAAATTCTGATGTCAAGTCTTATTTCGCCTTGTGTTATATTGCCCACATTGATCTCAGACTGTCCTTAAAGTATTGCCCTTCAGTGTCGTAGATCTTGATGCTTGGCTGGGTTTTTTTTCTTAGCTTTCATTTATGGCCCGGTAATTCTCCTCTGGTAGCTTTTCTTAAGGTGCTATTGGAGCCTTTAATTCTTCCTCGGAAACTTATGTTACAAATTCTTTTTATATATTGTATAGAAAATGTGTCCATTAATACTGGTTCAACAATGTGACTGCTTCGGATAACTGATTGTAGCCGCAACGATAGGAACGCAACTCTTCGAGTCCTGACAGTTCTGCCCGGCGTTTAGCAGCCTAGTAATATGCAATCAATGTCCTATAAAGAGTTCATGTCTGTTCATAGGATAGGGGGATACCTTCCTAAGTGCTGTAGTATGTCCTATAGAGAATGAGTGGAGGGGACGTGTAGTGAGTATATCATATCTGACCTGCTGCTCCATTAGGATGGGAGTACAAGACCCCTGTTCTTTTTATTGGTGGAGTCCCAATGGTTTTATCCATTATCCCTTATCCGATCAATCTTTAAGACTTGTGTTTCAACCCTTTGATACTTGTTTCTACACCCAATGAGCAAGATACAAACTGGCCATGAATTCATAGGAACTAGATCAAGTTTCCATATCTGAATGACCCACTTTAGGATGGGAGTACAAGACCCCCATTCGCTTTATTGGTGGTGTCCCAATGGTTGTAGAAGAAGTTATCCCCTATTCTGTCAATCTTTAAGACTTGTGTTTCAACCCTTTGATACTTGTTTGTACACCCAATGACCAGGATACAAACCATCCATGAATTCATAGGAACTAGATCCAGTTTCCATATCTGAATGATTCACTTGATAATATGTTTCGATGTGACTCTGGATCTTTCGTCTTCTGCCCATGTCACCTTTGGTTGGTGAAACATTTTGCATGAAACCAATGCAAAAGAAAAGTGAAGATTCCTTGCAAACAACCTTAGTACGACTTTCTTTCTCCTAAAGGTTGGAGGCCATTGGTTCCTCCACAAAGTTCTTGTATTGTGTTCATAATTCAACCCCATTGTGTTATCGTCTTATACGGTAGAAACTTCTGGTTTGTGTGAAGACTCCAGCCTGAAACCACACGTGATTCTCGGGGTTACACAGTTGATGTGTGAATGATCTTTGAGCAATTTGATGGGCCTGTCACAAGCGTTACCTGGTCCTCTTGTCAAAGGCACCGCAGCTCTGACAGGCTTTCCCTCACTCTGCCGTTTTTCAGCAGCGTTCTTGCCACTTTCTATTTATCCCTCGATGCACTAGAGAGACTCTGCGCTTGCAATCAGTGATTCCCAGTGACACCAGTGTATGAGTGGCCTAAAATTTGACAGCAAAGAAAGAAGGCACGTTGTCGCCTCACGGGTGCGGAGATGGCCACTGTTCTAGCAAACATACACCAAGTTTCAAGGCTGTTGGTTATTAGGCTTGGGAAGCCCTATCATGTCAAGTAACGGTGCAAAAAAGTCGTGAAAAACAGACTAAATGGTCCATTTTTAATGGCCGTTTTTGCATTCCTGGGTACCCACGTCTTCACTTGAGCTTGAGTCTATGAGCAAACTATGAGAAACAGACAGAAATAGGACATGTCCTATTTTTTGACAGTCTGTTAAAACCGGCCATCAAAGACATTGGTGATGTTTGTGTGAATAGAGCCTAATGTTCACCAATTCAATGGACAGTGTTTACCTCTGTTGTCTTGCAACGTTGGAGCTCTGGGTTCAATTCCAACATCTGCATGGAGTTTGTATGTTCTCCCCATGTTTGCATGGATTTCCTTCGGGTACTTTGGTTTCTTCACACATTCCAAAGGCATACTGGTAGATAATTTAGATGGTGAGCCTTGTATCTAATAATAATTGAACCTTGTTTCAGGATATGTTGGCGCTATGCAGGTAAGAGAAATAAATAAGATATGAGAAATATAAAGGTATGGTCACACGGGAAAAGGTCGTGGAAACCTTTTCCACCATGTGAATATTCCACGCCGCTCGCCAAGACGGAATGCCGATGCAGCATCGGCATTCCGTTATGACACCCGCTAAGTGTGTAAGCCCAAATGAATTGGCCTACACTGGATTGTGGCTCGAGCCGCAGAATCCGCGGCAAGATAGGGCATGTTGCTTCTTATTTCTGCTACTAGCCAGCGCAAAAAAGTAGCGAGTGGCTTCCATTGAAGTCAATGGGAGACACTTTTGGCAGCGGATTTTGAGGCGGATTCCATGTGTGAACTAGCCCTTATCTGCCAAGGCTTTGACAATCTCTGTTACTTACAGTGTAAGGACCTGCTATCTTTACTCTCATGTTCCTGAATTTCCCACCTGTCTTTGCAGCATTTTCACATCATCTCTTTGTTGTACCAAAAGGGTTAAACCCTCCAACTTTCTTGGCCTGAATTTCTAAATATAGATGATGGTAGGCAGAGAGCGTAGGAGGCATCACAATCAGTGACTCACACAGCAGCAGTTGCCTGAAAGTCTCCTACAGAGCATACAATAATTCAGAGGCAAAACACTGGCAAAGCTTAAATGATGTATTAGTGCTGCTCGCATCCTCCACCAAGATACACGTAAAAAAAAAATCAGAGTCTGAACTATCCATGCAACCCATTGATGGTGCATTTAAAACATGTATGAAACAAGAAAGTGGTCTTTGTAGACAGGTTTTCTTGTAGGAGTCGGTCTGTGATAGAGGATCAGTGAATGATCACAGTAGGCTTTCTCTCAGACTGATAAAACCCGTTGCTATTATCTTACAATCGCTACATCTGCTTCCGAAATTCTACATTTTTACATTTAGCCCAGAAATTGCAGCGCTTAATGCCCTTTATCTAGTGATACAAAGATAAGAGCTGGCCTGACAAGTGCGCTGCATTTGTTGCCTCGTAGATTATGATATCTGTCAGATGGGAAGACTAATGCAAGTTATGTTAATTAAATGGTAGAAAGTTCCTGAAGTAGAAGCCACGGACACATACTGGAGGGTTTTTCTCTTTTTACAAATGCTGAGATATTGCATTACGTTTTTTTCTAGTATAAGATCAATCAAGACTATTGTGCATTTAGGACCGTGCCCAATTTTGCTCCTTCTGATGGCCTTGATGGCAGCTCTGGGCTGATGAGGCTATTGCCAAATGCGAATGACTTACAATAAGTCTCCTGATTTCAGTTCCTTCTTGTTTCAATCTCAGGAACATCCCATATTGTTGGACCCTATGGGTTCATATACTCTATATATACTATGCATGAGCTGTGAGTTTAGAGCCAAGGAGGCCTCCAGTTGTCTTGGCACCACTATTCTGGACAGTATAATCCATCAGTATTTGTAAGGAACCAAGAGCAGAATCAACACAGAAAATTTTTTATTATCCCATAAGAATCCATTCATATTTGTATTGTCATCCCAAATTTGCCATAATACTGCATGGGATGGAGCGTGTTGTTGTCTACTGGATTTCCTATGATGTTAATGGTTGATGGTTTGGGTCTACAGATGTCATAATGCTCTATCAAACTTCATCCACATAAAGAAGTAGAAATCCCAGATTTGGTGCAGGAACAAACCCCCTACCATCTACACAGCTTGTCATATTTCAGGATGGGTGTTGCATTACATTGCTAGCCATGATGTCTTTTCTAAGCCGGAGTAGTTGTGTTGTATTATTACATGTGCTCCTTTTAGAGGTAAGGACAATACAATGAATGTAAAGTGGCGTTGCGAGCGGTGCGAGCGCTGTGCAGTTTTGCTCATGTTGAGTGCTGGAGCTGATTTGTTTCCTCCGCACAACACACTTGGCTAGAGTTGCCGGCTGTCCTCACAATGGGCCCACGGCATAAGTGCTGTTATCTCCAGCCTGCAGGCTCGTTCATGGGAAGGTGTTCATTACATATTCCTTGTTCCTTTCACTGTCCTATTCTCTGCATGTCCTGGGCCATCAGTTAATGCCTCTTTTATTATGAAGCATGACAAAGGCTGGACAGAGCGGGCCAGAATTACTTACAATGTTATTTAGTGTTACACACACATTTGACAATATAATTATACTCTTTGCCACTGAAATGTTTCTTGGATTGTTGAAGTAATAAGGAGAAACTTTGTCCTGGAGTCGTATGTTAAGTGAAGCTCCCGGTGATATTCACAGTTCATGGGCCTTCCCTGTTCAAGTGATTTTACCTTCAGTGATGGTTTGGATGTATCCAACTACATCCAGATACATCCATCTACATCCAGATACATCCATCTACATCCAGATACATCCATCTACATCCAGATACATCCAGATACATCCATCTACATCCAGATACATCCATCTACATCCAAATACATCCATCTATAACCAGATACATCCATCTATAACCAGATACATCCATCTACATCCAGATACATCCAGATACATCCATCTACATCCAAATACATCCATCTATAACCAGATACATCCATCTATAACCAGATACATCCATCTACAAACAGATACATCCATCTACAAACAGATACATCCAGATACATCCAACTACATCCAGATACATCCAACTACATCCATCTACATCCATCTACATCCAGATACATCTACATCCAGATACATCCATCTACATCCAGTTACATCCATCTACATCCAGATACATCCATCTACATCCAGATACATCTACATCCATCTACATCCATCTACATCCAGATACATCTACATCCAGATACATCCATCTACATCCAGTTACATTCATCTACATCCATCTACATCCAGATACATCCATCTACATCCAGATACATCCATCTACATCCAGATACATCTACATCCAGATACATCCATCTACATCCAGATACATACATCTACATCCAAATACATCCATCTATAACCAGATACATCCATCTATAACCAGATACATCCATCTACATCCAGATACATCCATCTACATCCAGATACATCCATCTACATCCAAATACATCCATCTATAACCAGATACATCCATCTATAACCAGATACATCCATCTACAAACAGATACATCCAGATACATCCAACTACATCCATCTCCATCCATCTACATCCATCTACATCTACATCCAGATACATCCATCTACATCCAGATACATCCATCTACATCCAGATACATCCATCTACGTCCAGATACATCCATCTACATCCAGATACATCCAGATACATCCATCTATAACCAGATACATCCATCTACATGTAGATACATCCAGATACATCCATGTATAACCAGATACATCCATCTACATCTACATCCATCTACATCTACATCCAGATATATCCAGATACATCCATGTATAACCAGATACATCCATCTACATCCATCTACATCCATGTATAACCAGATACATCCATCTACATCCATCTACATCCATCTATAACCAGATACATCCATCTACATCCAGATACATCCATCTACATCCAGATACATCCATCTACATCCAGATACATTCATCTACATCCAGATACATTCATCTACATCCAGATACATTCATCTACATCCAGACACATTCATCTACATCCAGATACATCCATCTACATCCAGATACATCCATCTACATCTACATCCATCGACATCTACATCCAGATACATCCAGATACATACAACTATTAAACATATCTAACAAAGAACAAAGTAGTCAGCGGCACTACTGCGGCAATGCTTGTATTACGCTAAGAGTCATATATTGCAAAGAACAAAGTAGTCAGCGGCACTACTGCGGCATCATTCCGTCTTCTGTACCCCGATGGTCAAGGTTTGACCTTTTTTAAAGAGGATGAAATAAAAACAAATGTTTTATGTATCCCGTGGCGGGTGAGTGCCCTGTTTTCTACATTTCACATCATTAAACATATCTAAAATTGTGACTAAATTAAGTATATGGAACCATGCAGCACAGCACTGGTACTTACAGCGATTGTCTTGGAGCACTGGGGTCCTGGTTTGGTTTGACCAAAGACAACGTCTGCATTAATTTTGTCTATTTTCCCCAAGTTTGTTTGGGTTCTTCCCATACTCCAAAGACATGTTGATGGAGAGATAAGTTTGTGGGCCCTACTGGGGACACTCTGGGGATATTCTGGTTGGGCTTAAATCTCAGTTTTCTTCTTGAAGGCCAGGCACTGCTTTTATGGAGCTATCCTCCATATATTCATAAAACGATGTCCAAGAGAGTTGATACCAATACTATCCATGCATTAAATATATCTTAGTGCTAAATACAACCATTATAGTCTCCATGTTCCCTTCTTTTATGGCAACCACTCAGAAATCATCATGACCTAGGTCTACCAATTTCCGTACGAAGATGTCTGCACTCACGAGACGTGGATTTATCTATGTAATATAGCCACATAAATTAGACGTATTTTTAGTGCTGGAGCTCTCGCAGGAACAGTGAAGCTAGCGTATTTAATCTGGAGTCAAGTAGTAAAGCTCTTGGGATTTGAACCGGATTCAAGCTGCATGCTCCACTGGCCCGTCCTTGTAGGACAGATTATGGGAGACTGTGGAGGGCTGTGACATTATCGAGTGCTGCCTTCTGTCCCAGGGATAGTTAGCTCTGCTCGGCTGCTCGGCCTTGACTGCTTGTCTTCTCCTTTCCTGCTGTGTAATAGAATGAAGAGCTGGGATCACACGGCAGACATTGTCTTGTGCAAGGAACGTAAACAGATAAATGCAAGGACTAAGGGATCCTTCTGGAAATTGCCATCTCCATGGTTCCTAGCCATCATTATTGCCATCTTAAATCAAGGCAGAACATATGAGTCAAGGCTTGTAACCTATGTCTGAGTGTCCCCAGCTTATGTTGCACTCTCTCCTACGCACTCTTGGTCCTGCACAAGAGCCATTATACCTGGGCGGACAGAAGGCTTCGATGCACCATACTCTTACATGGCCATACATTTCAGATAACCATTTTTGCAGAATTCTATAGTCGCCCAGCCAATAGGTGGATATAAGCAATCTCTTGCAAGAAAGACCAGAAGGAAGGGGGTGACCCTTGTAGATGATCCGAAAATTACTGCATCACAGCTAATATGTGTTAGCAGTCAGGATTACAGACATTTACTGTGCCAAGATTTAGAAAGACAGTGCATTTCCTTTTTTCCTAGATATATAGTTTATTTTTTATATTGCATAGCAATCCTGTAAGGATACAGCGTGACTATTGACTATATTGATGCATTACATATAGTGTTTGCATTAAGGCCATGGATTGTGAAACTTTGCTATTGCCCAGTAAAACAGTAAGGCCATAGCTATAGCTGATACAGAGATGCATATGCAGTCATGGTTAGGTGCGACTTATTGATAGGTAATAAAAAGAAAACGGGGCCACATGGTGGCTCAGTGTTTAGCACTGCAGCCTGGCAGTGCTGGAGTCCTGGTGTTCAAATCCCGCCAAGGGCAAAAATCCATCTGCAAGGAGTTTGTATGTTCTCCCCGTGTTTGCATGGATTTCCATCCCATATTCCAAAGAAATACTGATTGGGAAAAATGTGCATTGTGAGCTCTATGTGGGGCTCATAATCTTCATTAAAAAAAAAAGCAAGAAAACACCAATATTAAAAATTTAAAAAAGCAAGTTTGGAGCCTCGCTACAGACGTTGTGTTGTATCTGCTTTGAGTTGAGCCATTGCGTGACACACGTTGATATATACTGCCTATGTAGAGTTTTATTCTAGGTCGTTCTATTGTACAGTCCAATCCAGTCTGCTTATTTTCTTCGCCATACAGAATGTGTAATGCTTGCCAATAGCTTGTAAAACACTGACCTCTAGTAATATCATTCTGGTGCACAGCTCTGTCGTACTAATACATTTGCATTGGTCCACATGCACCATCTCATTCATACCCTGCTCGCTTCTTTGCTTGCTGTCCCCCAAGCTAATGTCTATCTGCGCCTTGTTGCTGCCTGGCGTCTGGATTGCATGTCACCTGTGAATGTGCTGATTGGGATGGTGATGGTGCGCGCTAGGTTAGGCCGTGCACTAGTGCGGCAGTCATTCACCTTCTGTTGTGTCTTGCGTCTTGTGAAATGAATAGACCTTTACGTTTGTTGTACCAGACCAGGCAGAAGTAACACTAATGATCTGTTCTTGTCTCTGCAGCTGATCAGCGGTGGATCTATTGTAAGTGCTGAGGCAGCATGGGATCACGTCACCATGGCCAACCGGGAGTTGGCATTTAAAGCTGGAGACGTCATCAAGGTCCTGGATGCTTCCAATAAGGATTGGTGGTGGGGTCAGATAGATGACGAGGAAGGATGGTTTCCAGCCAGCTTTGTGAGGGTGAGTAAGTCTACAAACTATCAATTATTTCCACAACATGCTACAGGCCTATAATAGTGATGTGAGTGACTTGTGAGCTCCGGTAATGATCACATTCATATTAGCACATGGATCAGCCTGCGTATCGGCATCACCTCCTCCGGCATTAATCACGTTAACTATAATGACATCATTTAATGGCCTCAAAGCCAACAGCTGTTTCTAGTTCTGCATTGCATCAGTGAGCACCGAATTATGCAGACAAACAAAAAATACTGTCCAGTATTCACACTGTGCTAAAACTGGAATATGGATGGCATTATAATCAGAATGAACATGACGTCCCATAAGAGAGATCATAGTACACAACCCGCTGATCAGGCATAACAAGGAGTAGGTGAAGGAGGTAACACTAATGCCCGGTTCACATTAGCGTTTGTCCTCCGTCCGCAAGGAGTCCGCATGAAGACCCCCCGAACGGAATACCAACGCTAATGCAAGCGCTGTGCAGTTAAGCACATGGAGCCCATAGACTATAATGGTCTCCGTCTGCTTGCCCGTGCGGGCAGTGTGCGGCAAGCTCACAGAGCCCATTATAGTCTATGGACTCCATGTGCTTTGCAAGCACATCGCTTGCAATTGCGATTGCATTCCGTCCAGGGGGGGGGGGGTGTCTCCATGCGGACTCCTTGCGGACGGAATACAAGCGCTAGTGTGAGCCAACCCTAAGACTATGTAGCGGACCGCAGCAAAAAAGCGCTGTGAGAAAAGCCATGGCGGAAATGCATTGCAGTTTTTCCCTGCTGCACTTTTCACAAAGGAACCTCTGCAGACTTTCTGCTTCCATTATACCTATAGGGGAGGGGTAGGGAACCTTGTTTCTCCAACTCCGAACATGCTCCATTCACTTCCATAGGATTTCCAAGAACAGCAGAGCAAGTATGCATGCTGGGAGTTGTAGTTTTGCAACAGCTGGAGAGCCAAGGTTCCCTACCCCTGTTATATGTAAACCGCTACTAAAGGTATAATTGACATGCTGCAATTTGCAAAACTGCAATATTTTTAGAAATCGCAGGGTGCCCACCACTCGTATTTTTCCGAGGAGCTATAAAACGCCATGGGCCACATGTGGCCTAAATCCCATCCACACATTGCAGAAAAATACATGCAGCGGAAATAACAGCTTCTGTAAGCACAGACCAGACCAAGTGCCCGTGCGGACTCACGCGCAACATCCAAGGTGTTTGCAGTGGGAATGTTGGCAACATAATTGGACAATAGGAAAATGGAAGATGATGACTGGCCGGGTGCATGAGGGCTTGGGGGCGCGGATTAATATTCTTCCCAACATATACGTGTCCCTCCCTGTGATGATTTATTGCTCTGCTGTCTCTACCATACATGAGTGATAAAGAGCGAGTCTGTGTCCGGGGATTTCTTCTCGATGTAGAAACACAACACTACAGATGGCTCGGAAAGTTCTGCAGAAGTAGCAGCGACTCTCCGCGCTCACATCTCCGCGTCTCCACTAGCAGTGGCAGCAGTGACCTGGTTAAGCTTCTGATTTGCCAAATCCGCAAAGAATAGTTTTCTATTTTTGGAAAGTATCTAGGGAATTAACCAAGGATTTCCATATTTATTTTTGTTTCGCTGTCAAGATATCACATCGGCGGCTTACGCTTCATTAGTGAATGGTTGCATCTCTGCCCAATTAAAATTGCAGATTAGCAGAGGTTATAGAGATAAATCAGGCAGGGCACATCCATCCCTGTTCTGTTTCCTTGCATAAAAACTACCAACTATTCCTTACTTGGAAATCCAAGTCTGCACAACGTACTAGCAGTATTAGTATTAGTACTGTTGCATCACATATGTATGGACTGGGAGACAATGCAGCAAACACCATGCCCATGTGGTGCTATAGACAGTAGTAATGGCAGAACAAGGCTCCCTGCATTTCTTGGACACACAGGATAGTTGTGGCTGGAGACAGAGCCAGCGTTCTGAAGCAGGCTCTGAAAGGGTTAACATTAGAGACCGGGCTCGTGACTATGAAAGCAGAGTCCTGCGCCCATTTTCTGCAATGCACACCAGCATCTTTGCTGCTAGAGATAGATTTCACGTGACAATCGGTGGTTAGTGCCGCAAGTTAGATGGAAGGGAGACACCTAGTGACCAGCAATTTTTCTGGAGGAAAATGCCATTGAGGTAGAGCTGGTGATCACAAAATACGCATACTCACCTCTCTCTTGGACCCGCTGTCCGTGTATGAGTGCATAAGCCAAACAGTGATTGGCTGCATCAAAAACACTCAGGTCAAAGGTCAAGGGGTCCAGGGACCTGAACGGAGACTTTCCGCTGGATCCCTGGTTGAAGAGAGAGGTCAGTATGTGTACTTTCTTATCGTAAGCCTCTGCAGGGGAAAAAAGGACTTTAAATAACCCTTTTACTAGTAAACCATCCGAGCCCTCCATGGATATTAGATTGTAACCTATGACCATGCTAGAACCTTAGACAATGGAGATTATTAACCTCTTCATTCCCCTAGACCAGCATACTTAGCACCATTAAAATTATATACAAGTTGGCTATCTTTGGCGTCTGTTCTGATTCTCAGCTGTATACTGCTTTCGCTGTGGTCTGTCTTCCTGCATGTTTCTCCCTACACATGGCTCTGCTACCTTCACATTCTCTTCACTCACACACACAGCTCTGCTACGTATATTTCCCACACACGCAGCTCTACTACCTCCACATTTCCTATGTAACAAGCTCTGTTACTTCAAACTACTCCACGTCCACAGCTCTGCAATCTCACGACATTGCTGACACCATGTTTTCCTTCCTGCACACACAATTTTGCTACTTTCATGTTTCCTCCCTCCATGTTCCCTCCACATACTCAGTTATACTGCCTTTATGCCCCCCACATTGCTCTTCTACCTTCACTTATCCCCACACTCAGTTCTGCTCCGTCCACCCTTCAACCTTCACCCAGCCCTGCACAGCATCTACAATACACAGATCTACGGTAGACCAAACTCCACCCCTGCGTGTGACTGATCACACGACTAAGACACAAGTGCCTAAAAAATACCCACAATTAATATTGCTGCAAGTGGCAGCTCTGTCCACACTGCATAACTTGGCTGGAGACCCCCTGGAGGTTCACAAACCACAGTTTGGACAATAGGACCAGGTGCCCTGGATCAGTATTTTGCAACCTTTTAAAGCAAAGGTAACCACAAAGTAGGGATCATCACTAATAAATAATAATTGTTTGGATCCTCCATCAAAGGTTATGTCACATAATAGGCCATACAGTTCCTCCATATGTAATACAATAGCCCCCACATGTAATGTAATGACACTTAGTGATGTCCAAGAAGTGAGTGGTGCTCTGTATTCATTACTCGCCTCTCTATTCCATGCTTTCTCACTGCTCCTGGGCCTTCTGTGATATCAGCACTCGGCAGCCGGAACAAGACAAAGTGGGGAGCAGAGAGATGAGTAATGGCTACAGCTCATTCCCCGGGGCCCCTAATACTGCAGTGACCATCAGTACTGATAGAAACGTGCATTGTGCTTCTGAATTAAGGATGGCGGCCAATGCTGCGGCACATACCTCCTGGGAGCCACCATGTGCTGCAGATTGAGAACCAGTACCCTAGATGAACAGAGATTATAGGTTTTAACCATTAACTTCCATGAACACCCTATGTAGTAACATAGGATGAAGTCCATTTAGGCAAATGGTATCATTGTAAGTGGAACCAAGGCCACCAAAGATGTCTACAAGGATTGTCCACCTTAGTATGATACTAACCCAAGGCCTGGTGTTTAGAAGCAGATTTCTTCAGTTGTGTCCAGAAGAACCCAATGAACTTAATGTTTGATTTGTCTGCTACAAAGCCCATACAGTTATGCATGACATGGACGCAGACCTAAATACTAGACGCCAAAGACGTCTCTGTCCTTGAACGTCAGACTAGACAGGAATAATTTGATGACTGTTTCCTCCTAATCCAATTTGTTTCTCGGTGGCCGTCTTAAAGCTCCCATGAATTGTAATTGTAAGATTTAGAATTCCTCCAGTAACTTGTCTCCAATCTTATATGATCATATTAGCTTTCTATGCTGATAAATATCCTGCCCATGGGTCTTGTTCGTGGCTACATCACCGTATAAAGGTGCTCTGTACAAACACTCACATAAATGAGAAGCGCCTGGCGTCCTTTCCGTTACGTTACGCCCACGTCTCATATCTTGATTTATTATATTCTAAAAATAACCAGTGTTTCCTTTCTCCCCAAACTATAGTTCAATTCCCCTGCAGTGAGATTTCAGACTTGTGAAATGTAGCGCTCACGGTGAAAGGACAGCGAGCTCTTTGCTGTTTTAATGACATTGTAATTAGCATATAGAGAAAAAAAAAAAACGCTCATTAATTAGGAAGAGATGCCAGAAGAGCCAATAGGAAAGGTTAAGACGCTGGAAGAACTGTTTGATATTTCTCTATTCTTAAAACTGGAGACTTGGACAGTGAAGAATGTTTCATTTGATGTCTTAAAGGGATTTAGTGGAGGAGAGAGAGTCTGTTATGTTTTTAAGAAACAGCAGCGCATTTGTACATGATCTGCATCGGGCACTGCTACGCCGCAATACAAGGCGCAGTTCAGGCTCAATCGTCGTGCAGATGCTTTTTTGGAATTTCAAGGAGCCATACGTAAGCAGGTGAATTTTAGCAACACCTTCAAGTGTGACTTGCAACATTTTAGATGCGGAATCCCAAGCAAAACCATATGTATCTAAAGCTAAGGCTCCGCGTTGCAGAAATGCAGCATATTACAGGAGCTAAGCAAAAAAAAATGCAATGTGGGCACAGGATTTGCATGAACCCCATCCGCTTTGCAGTTACTGTAAAACACCCTGATTTTTCCTGCAGCGTTTCGAGGCGTTTCCAGCCCGTGGAGCCCCGGACTTAAAGTGAGCACATTGCACAAAAATTTTAAAGTAAAAAGAGTGATCTAAAATAGTCCACCAAGAGGTGGTATAAAGATGGCGCAGATTTATCATACAGTGGAAGTCTGTGGTTAATCTGCTGTATTTCTAAGCTGTCTACATGTAAAGCGTGCCTGCTGTCTCATTTGACTATTCGTGATAAGCTACTAGGTATGTACACGAGAAGTTACACTATTTTATGGTCATTATGTCACTTATAGTCTGCAATTTTTGGTATGCATGCTATATCTGGAAACTGCGGTACTCTGAGCAATAGTGGATGGAGATAGTCCATAAACTGCAAACAGTAAGCAAAGGGGAATCTGCTCCGTAACGGTCTCTGTCTCTTACCCAGAAACAAAACAGGACTGAGCTGCTGAGGTTACATTGTATGCCATATGACTGAGAGTCTCTGTTAGGTGCCGTATGATGGCGCCATGAGGCTTTGATATGAAGCTATTCCACCTAACATCCCTATTGCACATGGTGGTGAAGTGTGAATAAGACCTAATGTTGTATTTCTCAAGTGGAGCAGAAGTTCAAAAGCAACTTGAAAGTTGCAGCGACAGTGAACTAAAAAGAACATCTGATGTGTCTGTAAGAAGGGCTCCGCAGCTCTCGGAGTGAAGTTGCTTGACCTCCAGCCCTGTGGATTGGCATGGCACTAGTGGGCTATTGTATACTACGAGTGGGTTTGGCAGGAATGTGCTTCGAGGATTGGTCTGGCCTTGTTTTTGAAGAAAAGGATCAATTGTTCCCTCCGTAAACTAAGATCACTGAATATTCACGACTCCCCATTAAGAGTGTTCCAGCCAACCAGGGTGTTGAATTAATAGTAGAAGATGCAGCGGAGCTTGTTAAGATGGAAGAATGAAAGAAGCGGCTCATTATGTAGTGGGAAGACTCTGGCTCGTGCAATGACTGGAGCCTTGTATTTAGTTAGCTTTAAAGGGATATCCATGTTCTCGGGGAAAGCGAGCTCTACAGTTGTGTTATATGCAATGCTAATCCCAATATACAAACTGACATCATATCTGGTTACTTTCATATTTTTGTCAGTTTTTGTAAGTCAGAAACTAATTTGCTTTTTTTTTCGGATGAGTTTTCTCCCCCCTCAAACTTACACCATATGACCCATAACGCACCATATAACCCATACTATACCGTATGACCCATAACACACCATATGACCCATACTACACCATATGACCCATACTACACCATATGACCCATACTACACCATATGACCCTACACCATATGACCCATACTACACCATATGACCCATACTACACCATATGACCCATACTACACCATATGACCCATACTACACCAAATGACCCATACTACACCATATGACCCATACTATACCATATGACCCATACTATACCATATGACCCATACTACACCATATGAACCTACACCATATGACCCATACTACACCATATGACCCATACTACACCATATGACCCATACTACACCATATGACCCATACTACACCATATGACCCATACTACACCATATGACCCATACTACACCATATGACCCATACTACACCATATGACCCATACTACACCAAATGACCCATACTACACCATATGACCCATACTATACCATATGACCCATACTACACCATATGAACCTATACCATATGACCCATACTACACCATATAACCCATACTACACAATATGACCCATATTACACCATATGACCCATACTACACCATATGACCCATACTACACCATATGACCCTACACCATATGACCCATACTACACCAAATGACCCATACTACACCATATGACCCATACTACACCATATGACCCATACTACACCATATGACCCATACTACACCATATGAACCTACACCATATGACCCATACTACACCATATAACCCATACTACACCATATGACCCTACACCATATGACCCATACTGCACCATATGACCCATACTACACCATTGATCCATATGACCCATACTACACCATATGACCCATACTATACCATATGACCCATACTACACCATATAACCCATACTACACCATATGACCCATACTACACCATATGACCCTACACCATATGACCCATACTACACCATATGGCCCATACTACACCATTGATCCATATGACCCATACTACACCATATGACCCATACTATACCATATGACCCATACTACACCATATGACCCATACTACACCATATGATCCATATGACCCATACTACACCATATGACCCATACTACACCATATGACCCTACACCATATGACCATACTACACCATATGACCCATACTATACCATATGACCCATACTACACCATATGACCCATACTACACCATATGACCCTACACCATATGACCATACTACACCATATGACTCATACTACACCATATGACCCATACTACACTATATGACCCATACTACACCATATGACCCATACTACACCATATGACCCTACACCATATGACCCATACTACACCATATGACCCTACACCATATGACCCATACTACACCATATGACCCATACTACACCATATGACTCATACTACACCATATGACCCATACTACACCATATGATCCATACTACACCATATGATCCATACTACACCATATGACCCATACTACACCATATGACCCACACTACACCAAATGACCCATACTACACCATATGACCCATACTACACCATATGACCCATACTACACCAAATGACCCATACTACACCATATGACCCATACTATACCATATGACCCATACTACACCATATGAACCTACACCATATGACCCATACTACACCATATAACCCATACTACACCATATGACCCTACACCATATGACCCATACTGCACCATATGACCCATACTACACCATTGATCCATATGACCCATACTACACCATATGACCCATACTATACCATATGACCCATACTACACCATATAACCCATACTACACCATATGACCCATACTACACCATATGACCCTACACCATATGACCCATACTACACCATATGGCCCATACTACACCATTGATCCATATGACCCATACTACACCATATGACCCATACTATACCATATGACCCATACTACACCATATGACCCATACTACACCATATGATCCATATGACCCATACTACACCATATGACCCATACTACACCATATGACCCTACACCATATGACCATACTACACCATATGATCCATACTATACCATATGACCCATACTACACCATATGACCCATACTACACCATATGACCCATACTACACCATATGACCATACTACACCATATGACTCATACTACACCATATGACCCATACTACACCATATGACCCATACTACACCATATGACCCATACTACACCATATGACCCTACACCATATGACCCATACTACACCATATGACCCTACACCATATGACCCATACTACACCATATGACCCATACTACACCATATGACTCATACTACACCATATGACCCATACTACACCATATGACCCATACTACACCATATGATCCATACTACACCATATGATCCATACTACACCATATGACCCTATACCATATGACCCACACTACACCATATGTCCCATACTACACCATATAACCCATACTACACCATATGACCCTATACCATATGACCCATACTACACCATATGTACCATACTACACCATATGACCCATACTACACCATATGACCCTATACCATATGACCCATACTACACCATATGACCCATACTACACCATATGACCCATACTACACCATATGATCAATACTACACCATTTTTATTCTGTACATTGTAGATCATATTGAAGACATGAGGACTATGACGGAACACTTATGGAATTAAGTGTTATAGAAACTAGAATTTGTTGTATATTTTTTATTCTTCATAGTAGCCTTCTTTTGCTTTGACAGTGTTGCGAGCTCTTGGAATTCTCTAAAACCAATTTCATGAGGTAGTCACTGGGAATGGTTTGGAGTTACCAGGTATGCCTTGTCTAAAGTCAATGTAATGTATCTGAAACCATCAGTTGTGTTGTGCAGAGATAGGACTGGTACATAGGTCCATACGATGTCGGTGTACAGCCAAACTCATTGCAACATCAACTGTCTAGAAGAGACTCTGAGAATCCATTAGTGAGGAAAAACAAAAAGTTGATAATTGCATTGACCAAGAAGGAGAGTGATGAAGGTTTGCGTTGGATAACATGGTCTCCACAATAACCCAATTGAGATGAGTTGGATCAGAGTGAAGGAAAACCAACAAGCGCTCGGCACAACTGGGAACTCCTTCACCCTGTTGGAAATCCATTCCAGGTGACTACCTCATGAACCTGAATGCCAAGAGAGTGCAAAGTGCGTGTGGGTTTCTTTATCCCTTCCTTCCATGCTACCTAATTCCATACTATACGTGTTTCTTCATAGTTCAAAAAACTAAACAAAAAACAAGACAAACCATGAAAAGGAAAGGCATGTTCAAATTTCTGAGCAGTTTAGTACGGTTAGCCTCACTATTTCTTATAGAAATCCCACAGAGAATACAGGGTTTACCTTATGGGTTTAGTACTGGTGGTTCGGTTAAAAGATAATGTAGATGCTTCTAATGAGAATGGCGCAGACGTTTTAGACATTGGTCGGTATTCCATCATGGATGGACTTTTTCAGGTTTCACACTATTTTACCTACGGTGAGGGCGCGATTCATCCTGAGGCCACTTCTCCTTTCTGTAATAATTCTGTATTTCTTTTGCTTTGAAGCTTTGGGTCAACCAAGAGGATGGCGTGGAAGAAGGCACCAGCGAAGTGCAAAATGGGCATCTGGACCCAACTTCCGACTGCCTGTGTATCGGCAGGACATTGCAGAACCGGGATCAGATGAGAGCCAATGTCATCAATGAAATCATGAGCACAGAACGCCACTACATCAAGCACTTGAAGGATATATGTGAGGTAAGGCCATTACTTTTTGAAGACTTTAGAAAAAAAATTGTCCAACATTTTATTTAGCAACAAGAACGTACCCTCCATAGACCTGGCCATATTCCATCCACCAGTTGTAACATGACTAATCCATCATGGTGGTGGCTTTTAGGTCCATTGGTGATCACAATACTTCATGAGACGTCTCACCAGGTCTCTCCATTTCTGACGCTCTCACCATTGGGCATCAGATGGACTCTACGAGTGTCCTATATCTCCAGTCGGTCCCATTGGGCATCAGATGGACTCTACGAGTGTCCTATATCTCCAGTCGGTCCCATTGGGCATCCGATGGACTCTACGAGTGTCCTATATCTCCAGTCGGTCCCATTGGGCATCAGATGGACTCTACGAGTGTCCTATATCTCCAGTCGGTCCCATTGGGCATCATATGGACTCTACGAGTGTCCTATATCTCCAGTCGGTCCCATTGGGCATAATATGGACTCTACGAGTGTCCTATATCTCCAGTCGGTCCCATTGAGTGGGTGTTATCTCAGGCATCCGTTTATATATTTCGCTTGGGTTTCTCTTTTTTTCCAGGTCTCCCGTTCTGAGGATAATATGAGCTTGGTCATTGCTGGCCTCTTTCTGTCTCCTTCTTTGAATATATACATTACTTTAGTCCTTTTTTTTGTTAACCTTTGGGATCACGTCACTCAAAGCTTAAAATATAATGAGCTCAGCCCTTCTTGGAATAAGTAGACTAAATCCCAATAGACTTAAACTGTGAAGCCTTCCTGTTCGGTTGCTTAAAACTGGCCCAGTTTCTGCTGATAAAGCAAATTCAATCAAATTAAAGAGGGATCTTTGATGCTGTTTGCTTTACGAGGACCCCTGGGACCTTGTGCTCAATTTGGAGTCACTTTGCTCATTTAATATAGGTTGTTACGCTGGCAATAAATATGGATTTAATATGTTTTGTGAAGGCAGCCTAGTCGACGTGCCGCTGCTCATTCCCTACCATTGTCTTATGGATACTGTACGATGATGCTACTATAGATAGACTTCTACCATGGATATATATATATGGGATGTTGGATCCACCTATATATGCATTGTGGCCATTCTTTGCCCAGGTGTGACATACTTACCATAGAGGAAGGTGACATCACCGCCAGGCAAAGCTCGGAGCTTCTACCATGAGGCATGGCGTTCCAAGGTTTGCTTATTTCGTGGTGTGGTACGATGCTCTTGTCCCTCACTTTTGTCCCTTCTATCCCCTAAAAGCAATATTTTTAGGTAAAAATGCATCGTGCACTAACCATATAACCCCCTCCAGGGAGCACACAAGCAGTTGGCACATTATGACAAGCGTTCGCATCACGCTGATCAAACAGGCGCTGCAAATATGCTTGCGCGATCAGGAGCAGGGCAAAGGCTACAAAACACAGCTGCATCCATGCTCTGGAAGCTGAGATCAGAGGAACAGCTGATTGCTTACTTTTAACTCTTTGAATACCGTGATCAATGTTGATTGCGGCATTTCGAGGGAGTGGATGGGGGGGAGGGGGACCTCGCTTTGATGGTTTGATTGCATTGTTGGGAATTCCTGTGATGCGATGGACGTCTGTATCTAAGATGGACAGACTTGCCAGGGTTCATTACAGCACCTCAGCACTGTTTGACCATATTGTTAGATGCCCTTAGGCTATGTCAAACCAAAAAAATGACCCCCAAAATGGGAAGACAGAATTGCTCTGATTTTCAAGTTCACATCTGTAGATTTTAAGGACACGTTGATCCAGGGTTTTTATACCGACTGCCAGATTTGGAGTCGGGAAGGAATTTTTTCCCCTGAAATAGGGCAATTGGCAGGAGCCTCATGGGGTTTTTTGCCGTCCCCTGGATCAGCACTGTAGGGATTGTAGGGTTATAGGTTGGACTTGATGGACTAATGTCTTTATCCAGCCTCATCCACTATGTAACTATATAACTGGCCGCGTCCTAAAGGATACTGGAAAAGTAGCCCTTGTATTAATCCTACTCTGCAACATGTAACAATGAAAAAATCCATCAATGGACCATTAGTAGAGAATTCTCATTTTGGTATTGATAAAATCAGCCATAAGGCGGCCTAAGAGATATGCACGGCGTAGATGCCCGCTTCATACATTGCCTAGCCCGTTGCAGCAGCACAGTGACAAGTCGTGGTCTCCCATCCCCTCGCTCAGTAAACTTAGCACTTAGCATCATAGAAGTTTGCAGCGTTCCCCAGAGAATACATAGAATGGTACTTAGCACTGGATGTGGACAGGCTGTCGCTTTCCGCAGGCCCATTTCATGTATTAGTGAGCAAACAGGTCTGTAACATCTGCTTGTCAGAATGCTTGGAGGAGAGCGCGGCACATAATATGTCTAACCTTGTTTTATATGGGCTAAGTAAATTTCCCCGAGTCCCCTCCATGCGCTCTCGTCTACAATGGATGTACATTACTGAGCATCTCGCCGGGATCCTCGTGCAATAAGGTGATCCGGGTGTTCAGTGCAGAAACCTGCCGTTCATTCCTGATGGTAAAATTAGGCCATTATTGCCTTGTTAATTAATTAATACGTCTGTATTATTAATTAGATTTGTCTACAGCATTATGGAGCAATTTACCTAATGGTCCCTAGCTATGAATGAAGTATATGGGTAGTGTAGATTATTAGTGTATTACAGTATATGCATTGTGCAGCTATATACCAGATATTGACATGACGGAACTGAATTCCCTATCTCTATTTTTTGGGATTGTGGAAGGATCTCACACCCGATCTCCATGCAGATATTGAGCCCAGGACCCTGACACTGCAATGTAACAGGGATAACCATTGAGCCCCTGTATTATAAACCCCGTAGAGCAGGGGTAGGGAACGTTCGGCTCTCCAGCTGTTGCAAAACTACAACTCCCAGCATGCATACTGGCTCTGCTCTTCTTGGAACTCCCATGGAAGTGAATGGAGCATGCTGGGAGTTGTAGTTTCACAGCAGCTGGAGAGCCGAAGGTTCCCTACCCCTGCCGTAGAGGAATCTTCCCCTCCCTCCTTGCAGGAAGCTTTGGAAAGCGACTGATGATAATGCAGCATCTAAATTGTGTACTGAGCAACAGTGTGTTTCTTATGGGACGCGGGCGCTGGAGTGCAGCATTTTGGTTAGGCTGTTTAACAAACTACCCGGGTTGATTTGCATGCTAAACAGCTTAATTTGTATGCAGATTGCCAAAGGAATAAACCTTCCTATGGTATGGGGAGAAGGAAAGGCTGCGAGAGTATATTACATTTATATTACATGCATTATATTAGGTGTTAGTGAGCGGCATCAGCAATCTCAAGAAATAATAGGGTTTCAGGCCAGAGTGCACCTAGATGGTTTTTAGCAATACTGTTTGATTTGGATCATGGATAATTCTGTTGCATGCAATCTTTTGCCCCATATAGGGATCACAATGTTTTTTTTTTTTTCCTATCAGTAGGTCTTTGTAGAATAGGAGGAAATCCATGCAAACACAGGGAGAACATACAAACTCCTTGCAGATGTTGTTCCTGGCAGGATTTGAACCCAGGACTCCAGCGCTGCAAGGCTGCAGTGCTAACCACTGAACCACCGTGTTTCCACCCTGTTGCATGCAATCTTGTAAAATATAGCCCAGGGAAAATTCAGAAGGTCCAGGTATTACAGCCTGTATGAGGCCGCCATTTCCTGGGCTGAACAGCTCGACCGAATGCAACTCTCTGCATCTTAGTGATCTGTCAAGTTGTGAGTTTAAGCCGATCTGCAGGTCTATTGTCCTATGATCACGGTACAGGACAGTCAGGCTGGGTCTCACGTCATCCTAGGTCACTATGATGTAATTATACAGGGAATGGCGGCCTCTTCTGATGGTTTTATCCAGACCATATGAATTCTGCAGGGCGCAGTCAATGCTGTGGTGTGAAAACGTTTTAATATGTTCTGTCTAATACATAGGAACAGCCAGAAATCTGTCCACTTCCTGTAATCCGTCTCGTCATGTCTGCTGCAAAAGATGGATTTGGCTCGCCAACAGACAGTGTTCAGTGTCTGGTTCAGATGTATCCACCTTCTCTATGTGTCTTACTTACATGGACCACCCTTGTAACATTGTTACTATATTGTCCAAATATGTTATACTCGTAAATTCTAGGCATACAGCATAATAAGGTTACTCGGCTTTGTAGGTTTTGGTGTCTTTGCGATGTCTTTATGACTTGGAAACAGGAGAGAAGACTTATTATTACAGTATTATTGGTCACTGTTGTTTTGTAAACTTCAATAAAAATCCATATTGTTCTGATGGAGGAATTTCTCTTTTCCGCTGCCATTTTTCTTACTAGTGACGGGATGCCGATGCCAATTTGGGTCTGTTAGTCAAGTGGGCGGTAACACTGCATGACATAGAGCCCCAGAGAAACCACAATGTTACCACCCACTTGGCTATTATATCATAATCAGCAGTGAAAGGGCTTATATCTTTGGAATAGCTGAACCTTTCAGCTGGATAGGCGCTCAGGGTGACAGCAGATAGGCCTGGTGTCAGGTCCTCTTTAAAGCTGCCGGGGTTTGCCTATTTGGGTAGCTGCCAGCGCCGCACTATGAAGACGTGCCATAATGATGAGTGATGAAGTGTAAAATATTTCCCGTGTTATAAAATCATCACATTAAGGTTTGCGTCAAAAATGTCTTTCCATCAGATCAATCTCCAAGGCAGGCAAATTGCATTTCATTCATTTGTTCTTTGTGTCTCTAGACATCCATTAATACCGTATTTCATTCTCATTAATTCGCCGTTGTATCTACATCATACGTTGATAAAAGCGTTGTGATGTATTACAGACAGACGGATGGTAAGACTCGGAGGTAACCCCATTGAAGGCAGAGCTTTGAGCTGTCACAAAGTGGAGACACAAAGGCGCAGGATGAGGGTGACGGAGTTGTGCATTGAATGGCTAAAATAAGAGGCCGTGTGTAGTGCGTACGAGATTGTGCGTAGACAAGGGAATGTTTTCTGGGCTCTGACGTACGTATTATGTGTGTGGAGTTCTTTCCCCCAGCCTGTAACTCTTGCAAAGCTGTTTGTCTGCGCTGAAGCTCGAGCTCCTAGGAAAGCATTGGAGGTGCCGGGACGCAATACATCAGAGCAGGACAGACAAGCAGGGTAGTCATGTCCCCAAGTTGTGGCTAAACTGAGTTAAATGCTGTGGTTGACAGGAGTCACAGTCGCTGTCTGTCAAAGGCATCAGTGCTTTTGGCATAGAGAGTTGCGACTTGTCATGGGTCAGTGTTATAATAAGGCTTGGTGTGCAGCGATGCAACGAGCAGAACCTTCCTGCGCTGACCGATGACAATGTCACTAACAATTCATGTCACGCCGGCAAACAGAATGAAGAACATGGGACCTTACTTATGAATGGAAAAGGCCAACACGTGGAATCGATGCACATTGCACCAATACAGGGGCTCGCAGAAATACAAATCAATGAAAATGATAGAAATTGTCTTGTCCCGGGCCAGTTACAGGCAAGGAACATCAGTGCACTTTATCCTAGTCAAGCTCCAAATTGGAGTCAATTTAATAAAATATTAGCAATTGCATAAAAAGTTTTTGGAATTCGCCAGTTTTGGAAATCGCAGGGTGTCCATGCTGCAGTTTGAAATGCAAAGTGAGCATTGAAGTTGCATGAATTCCATCCGCTTTGCAGATACTGTAAAACGCCGCAGCGTTTCCAACCCTTATTGTACAACTATCCTTAAAGGCCTCCCTCCCTGACTTCTGTCCAGGCAGCCATTTACATTTTCAGAGTATTTGCTGATGTAGGCGTCAAAGCTAAAATAAAAAATGTAACAGGAAACAAGATGCCAGCCCGGGCCCGTGAGAATTGAGGAAAGCCAGCGAGCAATGACAAAGGGTTGTACAAGCTGTTATTGTAGCCAATTACTTCTTAGCGCACATTGGAAATCATCAAAGTGTGCTAAATCAGTAGGACTTCCATGCCTGGTGCTATTGTCACATCACAGCGCCCGTTGTAACATTTTTCGTAAGCCTGTTCTTTTATAGAAAGGAAAATAAAAGCTTTTGTTATGACAGTAATGTATAAGAACAAAAAACATACAAGACAGCAGCACCTAAGCCGTGACGTGTTCATGAAAAGTTTCAGCAAAACCCATCATGGAGAGAAATACAAGATCACTTATACAATGTCGCGGCTCAGCGGGATCAGATACAATGTATCATTTATAGGAAGCTTTTTTGTTTTTAGGGCTAGATTATTGCTATAAAGTGTCTGCTGTGCCAGAACTTCATTATTATTTACTTTGTTATTTTTTCCCTTTTCATTTCATTCTAATCTGCAAATATTATGTCAACAAGGAAACAATGTATAAATCTACTTAAACTAGAAACCATATTGTAAGCCATGGCTGTAGGGGAGCTTTTGGCACCAGATCGTTCAGCAAGGGACAAAATGTGTATTGGTCTCTAAGGTGGAGGTCACAGAAGCCATAAGAGGTCTGTAAAAAAGATAATCAAATTCATTATGAATGTCCCAAAAGATTTGGATTTTGGTGAATAGAGAACCTTTGGAATGGCAACTCCCATTTTACAGATTAGAAGAAGGCAAAGAAGGATCACATGACCTCAGGTGGTGGCCTCATATTGCTTTGCAGGCATCTCTCCCTCTAGTACAGTCAGACATGGAAGCAAACCAATGGAGGAAGGTAGGTTGGGGGAGGTAACCAGACAAAGATGGCTCACAGTGGCTATAGTCACCGCAACTAACCATCCAAGTAGTGAAAAAGAGGACTTACCGTGAGGAAGTTGGTGGTATTATTATTTCCTAGGGAACTTCCTTGTAGTAAGCCTCCCTGAGCCTGATGGTGGTTGGAACACCCTTGATGGCAAATGCAGGAACGATGGTGGTTGGAGTGCCCTTGATGGCAAATGCAGGATAGATGGTGGTTGGAGTGTCCTTGATGTCTAATGCAGGATAGATGGTGGTTAGAGTGCCCTTGATGTCTAATGCAGGATAGATGGTGGTTGGAGTGTCCTTGATGTCTAATGCAGGATAGATGGTGGTTGGAGTGTCCTTGATGTCTAATGCAGGAAAGATGGTGGTTGGAGTACTCTTGATGGCAAATGCAGGAAAGATGGTGGTTGGAGTGCCCTTGGTGGCAAATGCAGGAAAGATGGTGGTTGGAGTGCCCTTGGTGGCAAATGCAGGAAAGATGGTGGTTGGATTGCCCTTGATGGCAAATTCAGGATAGATGGTGGTTGGAGTGCCTTTAATGCCTAATTGAAACAAGGCAGGGAAAAAAAATCGCACTATTTGAGATTCCCTGCAGTGTCTCTTATAATAAGAAATAAAAATCACTGCAATGCCCTGGCTGCAGGTTACAAAAAGTTAAACCTGGCCTGTGCCTTATAGATTGGATCGTAGCTATGAGGTCTGCCCAAAATCACTCATAGTTGTTGCAGACATAAGGTCCCATAAAAGTGAGAAGGTTGATGGCCCATCCATCACCTAAATTCGGATTGACACCTCACCTGACAATACCTAACATGTTGTTGGCCTGAGATTCTTCCACTTTCCTTCTTCTCCCGCACTCATTTGCATTCTGTTGATTTACTATTTTATCTCCTTCTCTTATACTTGGCGCAATGTTTTGTTCATACGGTTTGATTTGGTTCCCCGCTAGTGCAATATTGTGACTGCATTTTGTTTTTGCACCATTTTTTCGTTATTCTATTTCATTTTGTTATATTTCCAATTTTGCGATTGGATTTAATTATCTCTGAATTTTTGTTCTGTATTTATTTAAATTAGATTTTTTTTTTAATTTGCTGTTAATGGATTGCGGGATCATTATGTGCTAATAACGTTTATCTTTGATTAAATCACATCTGATACTGTATCTTATTGCCGGTAAGGGAGGGATTCGAGAGCCGTTTTGGACTGCTGTACCCGGCAGTCTTTAAAGGGGCACGGGCATGACCTGCGAATAATCTCCCAACGAATAAGCCTTTCGTTTTCTCTTCATTCAACTTTTTCAATTCATTTAGTTTGTTTAAAAGAGTTTACTGTAACTTGTACATGGAATTTTTTTATTAATGTAGATTGTTATTGGCTTCATTTACTTCCTTCATGGGGCGGCTCTCCCGGATCGCTCTTCACACCAGGAGGACACTTTACAGTAAAGTGTAGAACCGGGCAATGACATCATCCGTTTTGTCTAGACAAAAATGGACAATCCCTTTAACTTTTATATCAGCTGAGGGTAGTGAAAAAATTTCATACTCACCTGTCCCCGATACTCCGATGTCCCGGTGTGTTCCGGTGCTTCCGCTCAACTGGTCTCTTCTGGAGTTCCACTCAAGTGGTCTTGTGACTGCTGAGGCCAATCCATGAAGGGCATGTGATGTCACTACCTATGACATCACAAGTCTCTTCCAGTAGTTTCAGCGGTACTCAGGAAGTGACCCGTTGAGCAGAGGACTGGAACACGCCGGAGCATCAGGGACAGGTGAGTATGAATTTTTATTTTATTTCTTTTTCACTGCCCCAGCTGATTTAAACATTAAAGGGGTTGCCCAATTTTGCCTGGAGAACCCCTTTAACTTATCCCTATTAGCAAGGTCTGTCATTCTGTTACGAATAGGGTTGAGCCGATCTTGACTTTTCAGGATCGATTTTGAAATCTGATTTACAATCATTTTTCATTCGAACCCGATCTCGATCCCAATTCCGATCCCAATGCAAGTCAATGGGATTTTTTTATTAATCGGAGATCGGATTTTAAAAGCAATCCTATTCACTATACAGCATGGAATCTAACAAGTGAACGCTTTAGTTGTTAGAATCCACAATGTGTAGTGATTTTCTTTTAATCCTCTGGCTACTTAGTCCCCCCTGGTGTCCACTTACCTCCATAGATGGCTGCTCTGGTGCCCGGTGTTCTTCTTTGCCTCACTGCCACTCCACGCAGCTCTTCTCGCCTCGCTGCCCGCTGCCTCCCAAGTTAGGAGAGTGTGGGCGGGTACTGGGAGGGGAGACGTCACGTGTACCCGCCCTGTACCCGCCCACACTCTCCTAAGCCACAAGCCCCGCCTTCCTAGCTCTTTAAACACTAACCTGGGAGGCGGGGCAGTGAGGCGAGAAGAGCAGCGTGGAGCGGCAGCGAGGTGAAGAAGAAAGAGAACACCGGGCACCGGAGCAGCCATCTCTGGAGGTAAGTAGTTACTAGAGATGTTACTTTAGTCTCCCATTAGAATGAATGGAGGCAGCCGGCGCGCAGCGGGTTAAGGCTGTGTGCTGGCTGCTTCCATTCATTCCTATGGAACCACAGCGGAGCCTTCACACTGAGTATACACTATATACTCAGTGTGAAGGCTAAGCAAAGCATTGTGGGAAATACTACCGATCTCGATCCCACCTAAAAAGATCGCGATCGTGAAATTTTCTCGATCGCCAATCGGAATCCGATTTTTTCCAAACACGATCCCTCAACCCTAGTTATGAATCCATTGACTACCGGTTGCATCAAGATATGTAATAGGGTGGTGTTGGTATATAAAGGGTCCCTTGAAAGTCGCGGCCTCTAGACAACCAATCAGATTCTAGGCTTCTACGTTCCAAAGCTAGTCCAAAATGACAGCGATGATCTGAATGGTACCTATGGTAACTGCCCACGTTTTGTTGTTACCGGTGCGTATATGAGGCCCTTTGTCTGCGAACACGACCGGGGGTAGCGGCTCCATTTATTTATTATTTTCGTTGGCATATCATTACCGCGCGACATTGTATTTCTAATACTGAGTGGGTGAAGCCATTGCAAGCCCTGGGATACGGCTCAGTACATGGCAATGTTGTCTCGCTATATTATCGTTGAATTGTTTCCTTGGGCATGATGTAAATAATGGCTCATTTTATTTAATGATGTGAGTAATTGTATTCCTTCTCTTATGTTCGAGGCGTTGGATACAGTTCTCTCATGCCTCGCCCTCAGATTTAATATGATGTTGCTGAAGGGAAATCTGCCAGGAGCAAAATAATAGCAAATCATATACATGAATCTTTTCTATTTTATTTGCATTTTTCCAAGCTCGCACTCCTATAAATTATTTTCAATTTATGCTGACCCATTTAGAAAATCACCTATAAAGGAAATAATGTGCACAATGTGGATGTAATAACGCTTTACCTAGACTCTGCACAGTAGTTACGGCGCGATCGCGATGCACCGTGTGCCAACACTTCAAGTGGCCCAGAATTTGAAGAAATTTTTGGCTTCTCCCAGGGAAGCAATAGCCAAAAAAGTGGGTATTTTTGCCCAAGATTTAAATGCTAGGAGTCCTTCAAGGTTCTGGAGGAATAGGGTAGAGCGTGCACAAGCCAAATGGTTTGCAAAGAGTCTGCAACAACTTTTTTGAGTACCAAGCACGACGCGTTTCGGCTGGGCCCTTTCTCAACTGCAATTACAACTGGCTTGTAGCCTAACCTATTACCAATATGTTGCTGATGAGCAACCTATTGGGCAACATATTGGTGTCATATAGGTTAGGCTACAAGCACTTGAAAAAGGGCCCAGCCTGAAACGCGTTGTGGTTAGTACTCAATAAAGTTGTTGAAGACTCTTTGCGAACCATTTGGCTCCTGCACACTCTACCCTATTCCCCCTTACCCGATCGGTCCAGAACCTTGAAGGACTCCTTGCATTTGACATTTGCGCAACTTCAGTTAGCGTAAGGGGAAAAGCTGCGGCCACCATCTTTATGCTTTTTTGGTGTTGTGCCGCTCATCAGCTTATCTTACTGCACCGTTCAGTTTGTAATACTACACCATTAGGGTTGAGCCGATCTTGAGATTTCAGGATCAATTTTTAAAATCCGATCATTTTCCAGCTGATCCCGATCGCGACCATGAAATTTGCTCGATCGCCGATCCCCAATCCCGATCGCTCAACCCTATACACCCTATTGGCGCTCAGCGTCTCTTCTTTTTGTATTATAAATACCATTTAATCCAGATTTTTATTTGCAATGCTTTAAGGTTAAAACTCCACGTTGCGAAAACGATGCATTTTACAGAACCTGCAAAGTGGATGGGATTCTGGCTGATCCCATCCACACGTTGCACAAATTCTGCGTGTTCTAGAAACCCTGGCGCGTTTGATAATCGGAAATGCATTTCCGTTGCGCTTTTTTCCGCAGCGTTTTGCTACATGTAACAATGTATCCTTTAAAGAATTAACTTGGCCATACAACACCTGAGAAGATTTCATTCCGGACAACAAACCTATAAGCTAAGAAACAAATCGATGATTGATCACTACGGGGATCTGGGGATTGGGCGCTCATTGATGGATGAGGTCTGTCATTTGGCGTGAATGAGTTTACAGCGACAACGTTTGAAAGGCGAATCACGTTTCGGACAGATACCTGCCTTAGGTGAGACTCTATATAATATACAATCATGGCAGACAGCTGTACGTAGGATGGCTCTCGGTATGGTTTAGCAATGCGCGTCTATCAGGTCTGAGGACATGGTATATATTACACGACTTGCTACCCGCTGCCGTATACTCTTCTCTTTGTAATGAGTCTAATGGATCTAAGATCTCTCTGCCATTTAGCAGTAACATAATAACATTGGTTTCTAGGGCTTGTGATGGCCTGAGGAGGGTATAAGTTAAGTCTCTGGAAAGCTGTATATTATCCCAGGCTTGTACCTATATTTTTAACCCCTGGGATCTCACGTGAGCGGCTTCTCCACATCTGCCATGTGAATGCGTTATGTGGCAGCCAACATCATTATAAAACCTTGCAGAGGTCGAAGCCGCACAAAGGCCGACAGCAGATACCTTCAGGACGTTCAGAAATTCAACCTCATTTCTTGTGACAGTGAGACTAAAGCTATTTATTTCAGGTTTCCAAGTGCTGGATGTCTCATATTATAGATGGCGGTCTCATTCTTATAGCCATGGCTTGTCTGCTCTCGTGCAAGGGTGACCTCATTGAGATGAATCAGTTCCATTTATCTGAATGGGGTTGTTTTGTTGGCAAGTGCATGGAGATCAGATGAATGGGACAGTATAGGAATCCAAGCTAAGCCTGGGTCCAAACTGCATTTTTTGCAAAATACTCATCCGAAAAATTTGGAAAGTATTTTGACTGTGAAGTTGCCTCCTGCCATAGTTTCACGTGATGGCAATACAGTAGAGCAGGGGTAGGGAACCTTCGACTCTCCAGCTGCTGTAAAACTACAACTCCCAGCATGTTCCATTCACTTCCATGGGAGTTCCAAGAACAGCAGAGCAAGTATGCATGCTGGGAGTTGTAGTTTTGCAACAGCTGGAGAGCCGTACGTTCCCTGCCCCTGCAGTAGAGGAACAACCAGTGATGGGAAGACGCCTTCTTCCCGTCTCTGGTCGTTCCTCATGTAGTATAATGTCCCACACAATAAAATGACCCCACTGAGTATAATCCTCCCTTTGTAATCCCTACTCAATGTAATGCCCTTTGATCAGCCCTATAAAGGATATTCCCTCCATATGTCCCCTTTACTGATCTCCTCCCAGTATAATGTTACTTTTACTTCCCCCGTCATAGTCTTCTTTACTGGCATGCACACAGTATATTGCCCCCTTTTACTGCCCCCCACATAAGGACAATCAGCCACTACCTATTGGCTTATTCCAATGGCTATTGGAACCCACTCACCAATCCTTGATCCTGCACAAGTCGTCCTCTGCAGTCCACCACCCCATTATTTTTGCGCCCGCTTCTTACTGACATATATTTGGTAGGTAAGTAATGGGGAACAGCTAAAAGGAGATGTGTCTGCTGGATCGAAACGCGCAGGGTCTCCGTCTGGTCTGCTACCATGGAGATGCGTATTCTTGTTGAAATAAAAAAAAAGGCGTCTGATTTGCAATTTGCAAATATAAATATTTCAAAATTTTGCAGAATTGTAAAGATTTTCTCTAGCACCTTAGTGGTGATATTCTATTGTCTTGATCGGTTGCCAGTGGATCGGACCATGAATGCGGGAACTTTCTGTTCTCATGTGATGCCCCTTTAATCTGGGAAAGCTTAATGTAATGGGCCTGACCAATGTAATTTAGGTAATGACATCCACATTTATGAGCTATAAGTTACACGATGTAATTGATGTTCCTTGCAATCTTCCTTATTTTATGCGTTGCGCTTCTTTCTAACCCCGTTGCGTGTTTTTGTTTCCTTGGCAGGGTTATTTAAAGCAGTGCAGGAAGCGGAGAGACATGTTCACTGATGAGCAGCTGAAGGTCATCTTCGGGAACATTGAGGACATCTATCGGTTCCAGATGGGCTTTGTCAGAGACCTTGAGAAGCAGTACAATAATGAGGAGCCACATCTCAGTGAAATAGGACCATGTTTTCTAGAACACGTAGGTTTCGATGGGCTGTGAAGCGTTAGGTCTTGTTAGGCCACAATTTATAGTCGAGCTGCACGGAACGCTTACGAGAGATTCTCTTTTGCAAACTCGGTCATAAAAATGTATTAAGGTTCTTGTGTGTTGTAAAGCAAGAGGCGTCATAAAGAGCCGGAACGCTGCCGTTACATTGTTTCAATCTTAACTTACTGTTTTAATTTATAGTCACCGTTGCATTTGCTAGAATTTCAACGTAGTTTTTATTCCTTACGTTCGGAGAAGTCGTTCCTCAACCTCCCCCTGAGGTGTCCGAACACACTTGATGCAAGTGCCACCGATCCGAAAAGCATCATATCCTTATAAATAGCGATAACAAGGGTAAATCTAATGGATGCCATTTAATAAGATGGAAGTCTAGACATGCAAAAACGAAAGGTCTCCGAGATCTGGGATTGGCGTGTAAGGGCTTCAGTCTCCATAGGAATTCTATGTCCAATCCATCACAGCTTAGTCAATCTATTACTGTAAGATGCCAGAAGCGAGTGTATGAGAATAAGATCCCATTCCCTGAGACTGAGCCGGTTACATTACAAGTGAAGGAGATTGTGTTTTCTTAGGTCTTTAGACTGTTTCTTCCTGTTAGAACAAGATCTCGAGAAAGTCCTGTGGATTTATACAGAGAATGATAGGTAAAGGACAGCTGCTTAAAATATGTGCCCCCCTCTTCCCCTAAATAGTCAGATGCTCAGAGACCCCCGGACTGCTTATTCTTTCTCCTTATACGACACTTTATTTATTTGGTTACAATCTTGATTAGGGAATGGAATGTTTGTAACAACTTTTGCACCATTTTCACCAATTCTTCATTCTTATGACACCATTGATACATTTCTCCCAATATGTTATGGTCAGCAGTTGACAGGAGATGTATATTCCTTGGGCTCTGGGGCCATTACTACCTGTCCTGGGCCAGTCCCACCTCTAGTCCCCTGATAGTAGTCATTTCTGGTCTATTCCGGTCTGGACGCCTTATTGCCAGATGGAGACAGTTCAAAGAGCTGCAATAATACTAAAAAGGGTATTACCATTGGAAATAGTTCTGGCATATCGAAAGTTCGGTATAAGCAATAAACATCTGAGAGGTGCCAGAAAAGACCATTCATAACTGATGTCGCTCTTTCAGTATGTGAGTTTCTTTTACTACTCCCATAGGCTACAATACAGATAGCAGTATACATACATGATGACCTGTTTACCCCTATTTACTGCTTTCTTGAGTATTCCACATGGGTGATAAGACCCCCATTATTCCGGTTATATATGGAACGATGACAAAGATGGCCACACAGTACAACATTAGTGCTTAATACTCCCTGCTCTCGTACTACGTGCCGTTACTCATTACACTAGAAAAAGGGTATGTGCGTGGTTACCAGATACGTATTCTGCTGGGGGCCACACATAATGGCCTCGGGATCTCCATGTGGCCCCCTGGTGGCAGGTTGAAGTGCAGCTGGATAGGTCGCACTGATAAAAGCCCCTTCTTTGCCTTACAAAATCTCGGGTTTAGCAACATAATTGTCATTTTGTGCACCATTTGCATCATAAGACTTCAAGGTTGTTTTTTTACGAAATCTACAAAAGTGACACATATAACAAAGTAACATGGTGGTGGTAGTCGATGTGGAGGTGCTAGATTGCCCTTAAAGGTGTTGTGTTATAAGTTATAAGCATTGGTGCTGAATCCCGCACAGATCAGCCTGCTAGTGGACGGGTAGCGCATGTAACAGCTATTCATACCTTTGCTGGTCTAGAAGGTCCTGCCGGTGTCTTAGAATGATGCAGGACAATTTGCTCTATGAATTTGATGGAACTATAGTGAGATTTTATAGTATTTCGTCCTGCATTGCTTTCTGCACCGGCTGTCACAACAATGAAATCTGAAATGGAAAGGCAGAAGATTTGCAGGAGAGTGTTGACCCTGGCAGTAAATGGGTTAAAGATCCGTGCAGGTTTTGCTGCTGCTGGAAATGGCTTTGAGTCTGCTTTCTTGACACTGCCTAAATGACAGCAGCTGAGCAGTAAAATGCGTCGGCCCAGCGTGTAGAATGAACATTACACTTCAGTTGACTAAATGCCCGAGGGTTTCAGCCTAGTTTAACGTGCTGTTACATAAGCCACACAGGTCTGGCCTTCATCATCTGTGAATATGTCAGGGAACGTCAAGAAGATTATAATTTCCCCTTTTTTAGATTTTTATCTGCAATGAATAGACCACTATTATGTAAGAGCCTTTTGGGCACAGTCCTCTTGTACATTCATGGGCACGACGCTTCATTTCTAAATACACGCGTTTCCTCTGCTTCATCTCGTAGGGTCCAATGATATGGATTATGGGATGACCACCCGCGGACCCTCGCAGGGCTCAGAGCACAATCTGGCTCTTACTAAAGTATATTATAAAGCAAATGCTACATTGACTTTCCCTTCCTTTCCGGTGACAAATCCATAAGGGTTACTAAGTCTGAAAATAAAGTAGGAAGGGACATTGGGATGTGCTGTAGGTGACATAAGATATTGTTGTGATGACTTACATTAGGGGCAGTGGTCGCCCCTCTAGTTTTCGTCTGCACCACTGCGTCCACCTAGTGAATAAAGCTTTGGTGGACATGAACGTCTTGTTTGTCTTGATATCTAGTTGACAGTCTCTGACCAGCAGAGAAGACGCATCACCAGTTGGAGTGAGCAGACCAAGAAGAATGGTGCATGGATGTGAACTAGCTAAAGTTCACATTAGCGTTTGGGTTTCCGATCTTTGGGTCCACCAGAAACACTATCCACTTAAAAAGTGGTTACGCGTGGAAACTTTTGGACATCATGGACTATAATGGGATCCGCTGGGTTTCCACCATCATACTTGCAGGGCTTTTCTTTCTGTATATTTTAAGTGGAATCGGGGACAGAATCCTCGAACATTAGCGTGAACCTGGCGTAAGAAAACTAGAGCACACCAATGTAAGTTATCAATGGAAACAATGTATGTTTAATACCTTATAATTGATACATTCTCTAGTTTAGTTACTTAGTTGCATTTATAATGATAATACATTTTATATATTTAGCGTCACCATATTCCGCAGCACTTCCCAAACATTTCATAGAATAATTCCTTTTAACCATAGAATCCCAGCGCTTGGGATTTGTATATTCCCCAGTATAGGCTGAACAACAGAAGAAAGGCTAAGGTTGGGTTCACGCCAGCGCGGGAACTCCATTTGGGGATTGCGTTCCCCTTTCCGCTTGGCCGACCCCATTATAGCCTATTCCGTTCCCTGGATAACCACTTTTTTAAGCAGATTAGGTTTCCATTCAGGGGTCCGCTTGGTGTGAATCTAGCATAAGTCATTGCCATGAAACCCAAAGAAGCAATGACTGGACATTCCCTGGATGACTTACCGGCTGTAACCAGTGTCATGTGTGTGCCGTAAATCCTCACGCCCATATTAGCAGCTACCGGGTGCTTTCTGCATGAGGGTTATGTTCAGTATCTGAAGCTCTGGCTTCAATCCGTTAGATTTTATGTAAATGTTCTTGCTAGTATGCCGAAAAATGATTAACCCTCCCCTTCATTTACAGGAAAAATGTCTCAAATGAAACCACATCCAGCTCCATTTATCATCCGTAGGGGCTCCATCCCAAGACATTACTTTAGTCATAAGTTAAACATTTTACCTTCCCCATGTCCGTCACCTTATATGATCCAACCTAAGAGACGTCACCAAGGTGTTTGAGGCAGGTGTAGGGGCTACAATGAGCAAAGATAGCGCCGGGCCTTAATGAGGGATCATTACGGCTCATTTTTCTTTCCGATTAGACAGGTTGCATATGCCGGCGGGAGATCCGGGCATTCAGGGACCGGACAGGTCAAAGCATTTGCATTTAATCAATGTGCCTCATTACGAGGTATTAGCTGGTGGAGGAGAGACGGATCATTCTCCTTAATATCATTGGAAATCCAAGCTATTAGCCAGGGACACTTGTGCCTCCTATTCTGATGTATTTGTCTGGATGATTGAAGACGTTCTAAACCGTGGTGTGAAGGACAGGTGTGTCAACAGGAGGCGTCGCAACCCATGTGCATATATATGACATATGAAACTTTGCATTTGTCCTTGGGAACACCAAATAATAATGGTCACCTAAGGACGAATCCAATCCTTTAATAGACAATGTGGTTTTGCAAAAATAAGCCTAGAAACCAATGTTTAGGTCGGGATAATCGGGGAGTAGAAGTGATAGTAGATGACCCTTGACGTCAGCCCTTCATCTTGTAGTATCATAGAGTTCTTCTTTGCCGTTTTCAATGACTCGTGTTGTTGCATTTTAACTTTTTGCCTCCGGTTTCCCAATAAATCCCGTTTCTATTTTTTCCCCACAGCAAGATGGGTTCTGGATCTACTCAGAGTACTGCAATAATCACTTGGATGCCTGCATGGAGCTCTCCAAGCTGATGAAGGACAGCAGGTACACGCATTTCTTTGAAGCGTGCCGACTACTGCAGCAGATGATCGACATAGCGATAGATGGGTTTCTTCTGACTCCTGTACAGAAGATCTGCAAATACCCGCTACAGTTGGCTGAGCTTCTTAAATACACAGCACAGGAACACAGGTAATACTCCAGATGACCCTTACAGAATGCCTTTAAGGCCAATGCCTCTCGTAGCAGGTCGCAGCAAAACAGCACAGCGGGAAAAAACACGGCAGCAATGCATCAAGGTGTCATAGAAAGTCCACAGAGGTCTTCTGCTTCCGTTATACCTATAGCTAAACTGCTGGCGTTTCCGTAGGTATAATTGGCATGATGCAATTTCCAAAATTGTGATGGTTTTTGTAGCGTGTGCGGCTGTGCGTATTATTCTGCAATGTATGGATGGGATTCGCGAGCTTGGGACTGGCAGGGACTGTAAAATGTTGCATTTTTTGCTGCATAGTTTATGGCACGTGGGGCCCCTTGTAATGGATCGTAAGAAATTATACGAAAGATAAAATGTAGCATTGTAAATGGAATAGGTCCATCTAGGTACAGGAGCCATGTGACAATAGGGTGAGCAATGCAAACTCAGCGGACACACAAAAGCAGATGGCAATGGACAGGGATTTATTTAGGTGGTCACTTCCTTGGCCGGACCTGACTTCCTGCCGTTGCAGAGTTGCTGAAGGTGTTGTGCAGGTGCACAGATACAGGCAGCAGAATCTCTAGTGCAGGGGTCGGCAACCTTTGTCTCTCCAGCTGTTGTAAAACTACAACTCCCAGCATGCATACTTGCTCTGCTGTTCTTGGAACTCCCATGGAAGTGAATGGAGCATGCTGGGAGTTGTAGTTTCACAGCAGCTGGAGAGCCGAAGGTTGCTGATCCCTGCTCTAGTGTTTGTGCATGTGCTGGATGCATTAAAGGGGTTGACTGGAAAATAGATAAACCCCTTAGGAGGCTGTGGGGTGTCCCATAAAAAATAAATCATACTTGCCTTTTCCCCAGTGCTCCATTGTCTGCTTCTGGTGTCCATTTGTCCTTGCAACACAAAGTCAACGCTCACATATATCACTGTATCAGCGACCTCTGAGGCCAGATACCAGATACCAACACTCAGTATTCCCCGGGGTATGTAGGGTTCATTCCCAGCTTTTGTAGGAATGTTTAGCATATTCTGGATTAGATTAGGCGCGGTGTGTCTACACTTTTTCCCCTGGATTATCCACAATAGGGACCCAGCAATCTTGTCATTACCCCAGATGACATGTCTGTGTGCATGGTGATCAGTGATCGGGGGACCTTGGACTCTCTCCGCCATACATTAGGGGTCGGCTCTTGCAGCTAGTTACCCTACGGCAGGGGCGGCCGCCATCACCCACTCCTCTAATTAACCAGCTTTGATATCCAATGGAATAAAATGAATACATAAGGTTGGAATCAATAGTCTGACTGCGGTATCTTTCCTGCACAAGATGGATTACCTTCTCCCAACAAATATAGCAGATCGCATGTGTCTCTCTTTATTATAGGACAAGACACCATGAATACAATGCGAGAGATCTGTCATGTGGTTATTGCTTCTCCTGTCTTACACGGGGTCTCGTCCCCCCGAGTTCTGCATTTTATTTACAGATGATTACTTCTATGCAATATGTAATAAGCCGGATAAAAGCTCCTCCATCAGATCTTATACGTCCTATTACCAATGCTGGTTTACCATGGAAACTAATTCTGCATTACTATCTGCTGTTTGTGAATATCCCAATTATTGGCAGCAACAGGGACCTCTATTATAAGGGATAGGATAGACAATATATGGATGGATAGATAGATAGATAGATAGATAGATAGATAGATAGATAGATAGATAGGAGATAGATAGATAGATAGATAGATAGATAGATAGATAGGAGATAGATAGATAGATAGATAGATAGATAGATAGGAGATAGATAGATAGATAGATAGATAGATAGATAGATAGATAGATAGGAGATAGATAGATAGATAGATAGGAGATAGATAGATAGATAGATAGATAGATAGATAGATAGGAGATAGATAGATAGATAGATAGATAGATAGATAGATAGATAGATAGGAGATAGATAGATAGATAGATAGATAGATAGATAGGAGATAGATAGATAGATAGATAGATAGATAGATAGGAGATAGATAGATAGATAGATAGATAGATAGATAGATAGATAGGAGAGAGATAGATAGATAGATAGATAGATAGATAGATAGATAGGAGATAGATAGATAGATAGATAGATAGATAGGAGATAGATAGATAGATAGATAGATAGATAGATGATAGATAGATAGATAGATAGATAGATAGATAGATAGGAGATAGATAGATAGATAGATAGATAGATAGATAGATAGGAGATAGATAGATAGATAGATAGATAGATAGATAGATAGGAGATAGATAGATAGATAGATAGATAGGAGATAGATAGATAGGAGATAGATAGATAGGAGATAGATAGGAGATAGATAGATAGATAGATAGATAGATAGATAGGAGATAGATAGATAGGAGATAGATAGATAGATAGATAGATAGATAGGAGATAGATAGATAGATAGATAGATAGGAGATAGATAGGTAGGTAGATAGATAGATAGATAGATAGATAGATAGAAGATAGATAGATAGATAGATAGATAGGAGATAGATAGATAGATAGATAGATAGATAGGAGATAGATAGGTAGGTAGATAGATAGATAGATAGAAGATAGATAGATAGATAGATAGATAGGAGATAGATAGATAGATAGATAGATAGATAGATAGATAGATAGATAGATAGGAGATAGATAGATAGATGATAGATAGGAGATAGATAGATAGATAGATAGATAGATAGATAGATAGATAGATAGATAGATAGATAGATAGGAGATAGATAGATAGATAGGAGATAGATAGATAGATAGATAGATAGATAGATAGATAGGAGATAGATAGATAGATAGATAGATAGATAGATAGATAGGAGATAGATAGATAGATGATAGATAGGAGATAGATAGATAGATAGATAGGAGATAGATAGATAGATAGATAGATAGATAGATAGATAGATAGATAGGAGATAGATAGATAGATAGATAGATAGGAGATAGATAGATAGATAGATAGATAGGAGATAGATAGATAGATAGATAGATAGATAGATAGGAGATAGATAGATAGATAGATAGATAGGAGATAGATAGATAGATAGATAGATAGATAGATAGATAGATAGGAGATAGATAGATAGATAGTTTACTATTGCCATCCCCCACTATAGATGTACATTAGACCAGAGAACAATGTGGACGTTACAATTGAGACATGTATGTTGTGTGTCCGCAGCGACTACAGGTATGTGGCAGCCGCTCTCGCTGTCATGAGGAACGTCACTCAACAGATCAATGAGCGGAAGAGAAGACTGGAGAATATCGACAAGATCGCTCAGTGGCAGGCATCGGTTCTGGACTGGGAGGTGAGTGAGAAACGCGTCATCTGTAACATAAAGGATAAGATATCGGGACTGGTGTTTGGACTATTTAAGAAATTTCTGGTTGTCCCAGTTGGGTGAATGTTTCTTCTCTCTTCCCATTTGGTCAGTCAGTCTCTATTTTCCATGGTCTCTTCTCCATTTAGTTTTCGTTCTAGGGGTCTCAGAAATAACTTGGAGCTTCAGAGCAAAACTCAGGATGAGGCCTCGCTGAACAATGAGCACATTCAGCAAAGAGAGCTCAGAACGTGGTTGTGGGTCTGTTCACCCCTCGCCTGAGCCATATGTCCTTCTAAATCTTAATGTATTCCTTTAAGGAATGATGTACTGTGATGTCACAGGAGTGGGTCAATGTCTACTATGGTGTCAGAGGAGTGGGTCACTATGTACTTTGATGTCACAGGAGTGGTTCATTGTGTTCTGTGATGTCACAGGAGTGGGTCAATGTGTTCTGTGATGTCACAGGAGTGGGTCAATGTGTTCTGTGATGTCACAGGAGTGGTTCATTGTGTTCTGTGATGTCACAGGAGTGGGTCAATGTGTTCTGTGATGTCACAGGAGTAGGTCAGTGTGTACTGTGATGTCACAGGAGTGGGTTAATGTATACTTTGATGTCACAGGAGTGGTTCATTGTGTTCTGTGATGTCACAGGAGTGGGTCAATGTGATCTGTGATGTCACAGGAGTGGGTCAATGTGTTCTGTGATGTCACAGGAGTAGGTCAGTGTGTACTGTGATGTCACAGGAGTGGGTCAATGTGTTCTTTGATGTCACAGGAGTGGTTCAATGTGATCTGTGATGTCACAGGAGTGGTTCAATGTGATCTGTGATGTCACAGGAGTTGGTCAGTGTGATCTCTGATGTCATAGGTTTGGGTTAATGTGTACTGTGATGAAATGAAGGCAATGATGTCATGGCATAAAATAATTGATTCAGATGTGTCACAGTTGGCCTTAGGGGTTGTGACCAGTCATTACAGAAAGGCACCGCTGGGCCTTAATACCTCCAATACTACAAGTGGGCTCAAACCTAAGGAACGTCAGCAGGCTGCAATTTCATTCCTTAGTTTATTAATTGGGCAGTGTCATTGTATACTGTGTAACTGTGTGATAAGGGCGCTGTATAAGGGGTGACATCCAATGCCCAAATTGCCCTTAGTGACTGTCCACCATTGCCCCCTTCAGTGTTAACACTTTACACATTAGTTCTTGTGTTTCTGCCGCTCACTTCCACTATTGTTCATTGTTGCCCCGGCTCTATTACTCTTTGGTTTCTCGCAGATTCCGATTATTTTGCTTGATTCTGTTTTTTTTGCAAGAAACAATGGTCAGTATAATGTAATTTATTAGTGCGTCTAATGGAATTGCTCACAAATTACCAACGCCTTCCATATTGCAGAACGCTACCACATTGTATCCTCATAGGAGAAGCGTCTACCGAAATACGGTTTTGTGTCATAGAAACAATGATTCGATTCTGATTTTTGGCTTTATGCAGACAATATGCAATAAATGTCATTGACTGTAAATGGCGGCAGGGACGTTGGACGACGATGCTCTTCTCGGTTTCCACCTATTCTCTATCAGTAATTTCTAGACGATTTGTTCCGGCTGTTTGATTTCGGTGAGAGAGAAAATGTATCTGTGAGATAGAACAGTTTTTATTGTTTTGCGAGGTTTGTAGCAGTTTATAGACTTTACAAGGATGTAGGAATATAAAGGTGAGGACCATCAGTTTAGTTTAGTGAATGGCGAGGTTTAGAGAAGGGCAGGGGCGTCCATGATAGTCGGATTTCAGCCACGGTTTGCCTGAAGCCGCCAGACTGATATTCCTGTATTTGTTGGGTCTTCACAAGTTATACCATACTGAATCCCATTATACTCAATGGGTCCGTCAAGCACTGTTGGTGTCCGCCATTTTAGCAGTCCTTGTGTCCATTGTTCTGGTCGTCTGAAAGGTCAATTAACAAAATGAACATCAATATTTGGCGTGACCACCATTTCCCTTCCCCCAATTCTTCTCAGTACAGATAGTTTTTGAAGAAACTCAACAGAAATCCTTCTATCTCTTCCAGTAATCCCAGACAGACTGGACGAGTTGTTATGATCAGGGCTCTCCAGGGTTATATCCTTACGCTACATTGTTGCGATTTAGATTTCTCGTTTGTTCATTCGATTCATTTTGTTAATTAACAGAATAAAATCGACACTTATTTTTTTTTATTAAACACATTCTAACTTTCTGGCATCTTGTCCACAATTACTGGAACAGTTTGCTTCTTACTGTATATACCGTATATAGCAGATATAGACACTAGAGACAATTCCCCCTTCAGCTACAATACAAGGCAGCTCCTGAGTGGCAGATAAGATGCAGATGTGGAAAGTGTCTCTAATAACTATTAACCAGCCATTAAACAGTCTCTATAAACCGCGAGATACTCACACGGGAGCTGTAATGGAGGTTGTGCTGGTTGTTACCTAGTAATGCTCGCAAAGATGTTTCCCAGCTTCATTTATGAGAACAATTTAAGGTATTTACTGGTGTTTTTTATTCACAGTGGAGATGCGATTATTAATATATACAGTCGTTTATGTGCCAATAAAATCACACGATAGATAGATAGATAGATAGATAGATAGATAGATAGGAGATAGATAGATAGATAGATAGATAGATAGATAGATAGATAGATAGATAGGAGATAGATAGATAGGAGATAGATAGATAGATAGATAGATAGATAGATAGATAGATAGGAGATAGATAGATAGATAGATAGATAGATAGATAGATAGATAGGAGATGGATAGATAGAGAGATAGATAGATAGATAGATAGATAGATAGATAGATAGGAGATAGATAGATAGATAGATAGATAGATAGATAGATAGGAGATAGATAGATATGAGATAGATAGATAGATAGATAGATAGATAGGAGATAGATAGATAGATAGATAGATAGATAGATAGATAGATAGATATCTTCAAACAGTGGCGTAACTAGGAATGGCGGGGCCCCGTGGCGAACTTTTGACATGGGGCCCCCCCCCATCCCAACTGACGCCGAAGACCTCGACTGACCCCCTCCTCCGCACTCTATTATGTCCCTTACTTACTTGCCCCTGCACACAGTATTAACCCCAATAGTGTCCCCTGCACACACAGTATTAACCCCAATAGTGTCCCCTGCACACACAGTGTTAACCCCAATAGTGTCCCCTGCACACACAGTGTTAACCCCTATAGTGTCCCCTGCACACACAGTGTTAACCCCTATAGTGTCCCCTGCACACACAGTGTTAACCCCTATAGTGTCCCCTGCACACACAGTATTAACCCCAATAGTGTCCCCTGCACACACAGTGTTAACCCCAATAGTGTCCCCTGCACACACAGTGTTAACCCCTATAGTGTCCCCTGCACACACAGTGTTAACCCCTATAGTGTCCCCTGCACACACAGTGTTAACCCCTATAGTGTCCCCTGCACACACAGTGTTAACCCCTATAGTGTCCCCTGCACACACAGTGTTAACCCCTATAGTGTCCCCTGCACACAGTGTTAACCCCAATAGTGTCCCTCTGTGGACACCCATAAACAATTATTATACTCTGGGGTCTTTTCAGACCCCAGAGTATAATAATCGGAGACTAAATCGGGAATAAAAACATTAAAAAAAACCCCACTGTTGCTTCTTACCTGTTCCCCGGCTCCTGTGCTGTCCTCCTCTCGCGTCCTTCGTTAATGACGTCGGACGTCACATGACCCGGGAAGCATGCCGGGTTCATGTGACGTCAGACAACAGTAGGACGGAGGCCTGGCAGGATCGCGGAGAGGTAAGTAACAGTTTTTTATGTTTATTACCTCTCCCGATCCGCCGGTCATTATACTCGGGGGTCTGCAAAGACCCCCGAGTATAATGATAGCCCCTGTGGGGCCCGCGGTGTCACTTGCCGATCCCGGCCCAGCCAGGATCGGCAAGTGAATAGGGCCCGTAACTGCCTATTGAAAAAAAACCGCAGCGGTAGCGGCTGTCACCGGGCCCCCTAATGGCCCGGGCCCTGTGGCAGCTGCTACTGCTGCTACCACGGTAGTTACGCCCCTGTCTTCAAATACAGTGTGTCAAATTAAATTGATAGCAACTGTATTTAACATGTTACAAGTCATATCAAACTTGGTGACATCAAGAAAGAAAGAGAGGGAAGGTAGGAAGAAAGGGAGGAAGGAACGGGGGAAGGGAAGGAAGGAAGGGAAAGAAGGAAGAGAGAGAGGGGGGAAGGTAGGGAAGGAAGGGAGAGAGGAAGAAAGGTAGGGAAGGAAGGGAGAGAGGAAGAAAGGTAGGGAAGGAAGGGAGAGAGGAAGAAAGGTAGGGAAGGAAGGAAGGTAGGGAAGGAAGGGAGAGAGGGAGGAAGGTAGGGAAGGAAGGGAGAGAGGAAGAAAGGTAGGGAAGGAAGGAAGGGAGAGAGGGAGGAAGGTAGGGAAGGAAGGAAGAGTGAGAGGAAGGAAGGAAGAGAGAGAGGGAGGAAGGTAGGGAAGGAAGGGAGAGAGGATGGAAGGAAGGGAGAGAGGAAGGAAGGTAGGGAAGGAAAGAAGGAAGATAGGGAAGGAAGGGAGAGAGGGAGGAAGGTAGGGAAGGAAGGGAGAGAGGATGGAAGGAAGGGAGAGAGGAAGGAAGGTAGGGAAGGAAAGAAGGAAGATAGGGAAGGAAGGGAGAGAGGGAGGAAGGTAGGGAAGGAAGGGAGAGAGGATGGAAGGAAGGGAGAGAGGAAGGAAGGTAGGGAAGGAAAGAAGGAAGATAGGGAAGGAAGGGAGAGAGGGAGGAAGGTAGGGAAGGAAGGGAGAGGGAGGAAGGTAGGGAAGGAAGGTAGGGAAGGAAGGAAGGGAGAGAGGAAGGAAGGGAGAGAGGAAGGAAGGAAGGAAGGAAGGGAAGGAAGGAAGAGAGAGAGGGGGAGGAAGGAAGGAAAGAAGGAAGGAAGGAAGGAAGAGAGAGAGAGGGGGAGGAAGGAAGGAAAGAAGGAAGGAAGGAAGGAAGGAAGGAAGGAAGGAAGGAAGGAAGGAAGGAAAGAATGCCAAGGGGAATTTATCATGTTACAGCATTACATAAACATAAAAGACTCAGAAAACAGCAATACAATAAAACCTCAAACAATAAAACACAATAAATCCCATAAAAGTTAATAATCCGTGTCTCTGCACCGCCTACACTGACTATACCATTACACCTCCCACCCACATCTTCACTTACTTGGGTTTTATTATAAAGACTAATGGCAGTTTTTATAGACGACATAAAACTTAAAGATGATTTAAATTATTTGTTAGATTTAGTAAAATGAATAATTAAAATAGGTAATAACGTAATAAAGGGAAATCACTGTAGAGGATTTCTACACGGCAGGATTTTACCGCTTACCTGTGTTTGATACTTCAGGACTGAGCATGAAAATAACAGAACTTTGTGGCAATACGTTGCTGTAACTCTTAAACAAATGTTACTGTATGAAAGACAATAAGACTCGCCGCTCTAAGGCTCAGTTTACATCTGTGTTCGGGATCCCAAATGGAAACCTATATGCATTACCTGGGAAAGCCGCGGACCTCTAGACTATAATGGGGTTTGTGTGCTTTCCGCTCGGTTACTGCACAAAACATGCAGAGAGTAAAGAGTCCCTGAACGGAAACCTGAACGCAGATGTGAACCGGGCCTAAAATGTGTATGGCAGGGATTTGGTTAGTGGGGGTTTGAGGGCATGTTCTTTAGTTGCCGAGAGCCAACGAGGTGTCACCAACAAGCCAATCTGCCTTGGCAAAGGTATTTAGATACAGGACTGTGATGGAGAAATGCAGAATCTTTGTCCCAGGAGAAAGGATCCTAGCTACAAATCTGATGTACAGTACAGTGTTGCAGAAGCCCAAACGTGGCCCCTGGAATCCCTCACCAATGTTGAGTATATGCCACTTAAAAGGCAACTTAAAAGTGGCGTATAGTGGCAGTAGCATTTTATATGTACCTGTAAATATACTCCTAGCTGCAACAAGTCATAAGTAAGGGGGCAGCGTTATAGTGCGGGTGGTGAATGTCTACGCCTAGCTTTCGCAGTGACGTCCCCTCTGCGGAACCCTTTAAGTAGGCATTGTATGTACAACCTAACATAGAGAATTGCTGGAGTGAGTATTGCTATGAATACTCATATATCAACCCAAAATCTTTAGCCTGGTAGGGGCCACAATCTTCATATAGCTTAGGGTCAATGGTGTACACAATAGATCATTGGCCAGCCCCATTGACATTGGAGCGCCCATCACTATTATAGTCCGGAAGTCATCCCTATCATCTTGGTCTGTATATGGCCTATGGTAAGACAGGTTTTGGGTCTCATTAGTTGTTACGATAATGTCCCCATATCCCTACGTTGATCCCGTCTCTCTCCCATATTAATAACATCTCTACAATCCATCCTATCTTACCAGCGGATGGATTGCAAAATAAAGGTTACAGGGTTAATATGTCAACCAATGTGGAATAATTTTCCCCTTGGAAGAACCCGGCGTCTCCAGCGTTGTATACATGACGTGTTCCCAGCTGCATCTGTTATCTGACTGAGCCAGTCCCCTCTAAATAAGGAGTCACAGCTGTGTGCTTCAATGCGCCCCGAATAATCCTCGGCGGAGCTGATAGGGAGCAAAGACTGGCAGCTGAGAGACCCGGAGAACCTAATTGAAACCAAATTGAATACTCTGCTGCAGAAACAAGTGCAACTGGCGTGTGTTATTGGTCGCCTTGTCTCAGGGTGATTACATTAACACCATGTTGTTGGCAGAAGTTTACTATTCCTGATATCTATGTCGCTTAAATGCTATTTTTATAGATGGATGTGTTCTTGGTAATCTTCCCTGCATTAACTCTATGGGTGCATTTACTTGGCCAGATTTTAGGTCCACTTTAGGATATCATTTCTGAAAGAAGAGGAACGGAAAGCTGGAAACGTCTGGAAGGGACAGGAAACAATGTGACTGGTTTGTGCAGATGGGATTTGCCACCATGTTTGGCACGACATATGCTGTCTACCATGGATGTGCTCCAGTTACTATGCAGCAGGGGTAGGGAACCTTCGGATCTCCAGCTGCTGTGAAACTACAACTCCCAGCATGCTCCATTCACTTCCATGGAAGTTCCAAGAACAGCAGAGCCAGTATGCATGCTGGGAGTTGTAGTTTTGCAGCAGCTGGAGAGCTGTACGTTCCCTTCCCCTGCTATACAGCGTAAGCTAGACCACAGCTAGTGGAGTCCCCACTAGTCAACAAGGGACTAAAATCCCGGAGTTGATCCACCGTTTCCAGCAGCAGAAAGGTTAACGGGTTTTGTACATAATAGAAGAACTGCCTACATAGCTGTCAACTCCAATGCTTTCATGTGTGTTCAGATTCTCCAGTAAGGCATTGAAACTCACATTTAAAAGCCCTTTTTTCATGCCTTCTCACATCAAACGCTGGGCTGAAAACCGTGCATCGTGCCGCTAAGATGCTGTTCTGGAGACAGGGCCAGCTTGATCAGCAAATCTCTTGAGGAAAATAAAGTCAGAGACTACAACAGGGTTTTCAAACAACAGAAAGCATCAAAAAGGGAGCCTGGTGGAAAAAAAATTAAAAAAACGAGGTTGCTTTTGCTTTGGCTCCCGTCTGATCTCCCCCTCGCCTGCAGAGCTAATCAGTCTGTGAGTCCCTAATTAGAACACAGCGATGCCACTCACTAAATCAGGAATTACTGCACCCACTCCACAACTAAATCACTCCCTTTCATACAATGTGGCTGAACAGTGTTATTAGCAATCGAAATCTTCTAATGCTTTAGTTCTTTGTATTTACCAAGCTGTTACTTCCGAGGCGTTGATGCCACCACCTCTAGGGTGGGATTGGAACATCAGAGGACGAACAGGGTGACAATACAAAGAGCAATACAAACTTCGAAACACCGTTATGGGGCCCACAATGCTACAACCGTATAGGACTTGGAAACTTACTAGGAAACATACTAAACCTGACGATACTACGGATCCTTTGTACTGGCAGTGATCAAATAAGTGAATAAGTGTTTCTATTTTTGCCTGGAAAAACTCTCCTAAGTTCCTGCTGCTTGGTATCTCCCTTCCATCCAATTTGCAGTTCACTGCCTGTAACTAGGGAAGTTCCATTTACAATGAATACAAATGGCAGGGCTGATTCTCCTCACATCCTCCACACATGTGTCTGCAATCTGCTTTCTCTGTGCAAAGGACTGAATATTTTGGAAATCTTACAATGTAAGAAAATTCTTCTCAGTAGTTGTATCTACTTCTGGGATATTATTCACATACACATACTTTCCTGCTTGTGTATATAGATTGCTCTTTTCCTGTGTCATGCCTGCATGTATTTGACCTATATTTGCAGTTCAGTGTTTATGGACCTATATGATGTCACTTGAGCTTTTCTCCGCTATTTCTTTGGTATTGTACAGTTACTCCTGGAAGAATTACATGTAAATAAACCAAACTAGTTCTACTGGATGGGGCAGCAGACTGCTCCTTATTGTACATGTCCCTGCCCCAGAGAGAAATGGGATTTTTAGCACCAGACTAAATGATAAGACACCATGTCATAGAGCAGATTGTTCTATTGTTTAAACTTCTTATATTATACTTACATTATTATATTCACTTTTCTATGCTTTGGGGTTCAGAGCGGGGTCCTGTTTTGTACATCTTTGCACCTTTACTTAAGCAGAAATAGCTATCGATACCTGATCAGAGCCGTCTACATTCAATATAACAGAAGATGCCTTGGACAACCACTGAAGGGTCTTCCTACAACAAGGGTCTACAAGGGCACGCCACCAGTCTATAATAGCCATATACTATATAGCAAAGTTTTCTTTAATTTAAATGCAAGAGGTATTCACTGTACTTTATCATTCTGTATTTCATAGGGTGATGATATCCTGGACAGAAGTTCAGAACTTATCTATACTGGGGAAATGCAATGGATTTACCAGCCATATGGACGCCAGCAACAGAGAGTCTTCTTCCTCTTCGATCACCAGTTGGTTCTATGTAAAAAGGTAAAAGCACCATTGTAACGTATTTGTAACTGTGTCGCCTGCTGGAACATGCCAGTCTCACCCGGAAAACCCAAACTATACTGTTATTACAATGTATCGAACATTATGGCATATATGACTTCCAAGGGTTCTAGTGATATAATTGGCATCCCTAATAAGTGTATGGAAGATGGCAGACATAGTATATCTCACAATATCCAAATATTCCCCATTTCACCTAATAATTTTATAGCTGCCATGTCTGATGTTACATCAGCCAGTCTCACAGGTCACATTTTCTAAGGCAATGGTATATGCCATCAAAATGTTGTCCCTTGGGTTAGCGTAACATGAATGTTACATATGGGCTGAGAGGTGTACAAGATAGAAATACTATACTTCTCTGTCCTTGGAGCTCCATTGTCTACTAATGGTCACCTTTCCATTGTATGCTGAGGCCGGAGTCACACGTGACCTCAGGCTCATCGATGATATCCGGTCTCTCCCCCATCGACTGTTGAAGCCAATACTTGGTCTCAATGGCCTTTAATACTTGTATATTTATTACTTCCATGCGGTGGATTACGCTGGTTATTAATATAACGATCCTATTTCTTACATGTAATGGACTCCTGTATACGTAAACAGTATTCTATAGTATGTTTTCACCTTATACGTTCAGACTTCTTCTACCGTTTGACGTCTGCTGACAGCCCTTAGCGCTGGCCGTTTGGCTTCAGAATGGCGGCTCTTTGCTGTTTGGGGTGTTCTTCAGCTTATAATAATACATGTCTGCATCTTTAATCCTGAGCACTGGGCAGAGATGACTTCTCAGTTTGATATCTTTGTTGCTCCTTGCTTTCCCAGCTATAAGTTATTAACCCACCTTGCTATCTCCCAAACCTTCTGCACCAGGCCTGGCAGTCTCTAAAGCAGCAGAAGTATTTTCTGCAGATGGTTTCTTGCCTTTTCTTGGATTTTGTCCAAATCGTTGCAATTTACACTTTCCTGACCTTCAGAACAGATAGGGTTTTCCTTTCTATTTCTACGCCGGCCAATGAGGAAATTTCCTTTAGGTACGTTTTAGTATCTACTGATGCTCCTTATGATACATAGCTCAAGAGATGTGACATTTATGGACCACAGCCATAAGCATTTAGAGACTTTGGCTCTGCTCGTACATCTGTTCCTTCTCCGTCAGGTTTCTTTGATACTTGTCTTGTTGGACCCTTTAGAAGTCCATCATGTTCTGTTAGGATAATGGATCTGTTACCGAGCTTCTAATAATGATAGTTATGCCACCAATGCTATGGGGACTTAGACTTTACCGTTCCTTCTGATAACCCTTCCTTGTGCTGCCCACAGGACCTCATTCGCAGGGACATTCTGTACTATAAGGGCCGAATGGACATGGATAGATATGACGTCATAGAGGTAGATGATGGACGGGATGAAGACTTCAATGTGAGTGTGAAGAATGCCTTTAAATTGCAAAACAAGGAAACTGAGGAAATGCATCTATATATTGCCAAGAAGCTAGAGGAGAAGCTGAGGTGGATGCGCGCCTTCCGGGAAGAAAGGAAGATGGTGCAGGAAGATGAGAAGATTGGTAAGATCATCATCTGGAGCAAACAGAACTATTTAGCTTGTATTTGTATGGATTAGCTCAGCACCAAACTCTTTGTAGGAACTTTGAACTAAGTTGATATAGATGTAATGGGAATCTGTTGGTAGTTTTGATCAGATGCTGCTGCTACCACTAAAATAGTCCTGAGATCACCTGTAATTTAGTTATTTTTGTGAATTAATAGTTCAGGTGAATATAAGACATGTTGTAATATAGCTTATCAAAGGAAAACACATCTATAATGGTATGATCGGATCATAGGTATCATCAACTAACCACTATAGGTATCAACTAACCACCATAGATATCATCATCTATCCATCATAGGTATCATCAATTATCCACCATAGATATCATCAACTAACCACTCTAGGTACCATCAACTAACCATCATAGATATCATCAACTAACCATCATAGGTATCATCATCTAACCATCATAGGTATCAACTAACCATCATAGATATCATCAACTAACCACCATAGATATCATCATCTAACCATCATAGGTATCAACTAACCACCATAGATATCATCATCTAACCATCATAGGTATCAACTAACCATCATAGGTACCATCAACTAACCACTATACTGTAGGTATCAACTATCCACCATAGATACCATCAACTAAACACCATAGGTATCATCAATTAACCATCATAGGTACCATCAACTAACCATCCTAGATATCATCAACTAACCACTGTAGGTACCATCAACTAACCATCATAGATATCATAAACTATCCACCATAGATATCATCAACTAACCACCCTGAGTACCATCAACTAACCATCACAGATACCCTCAACTAAACACATAAAAATGGCCATGTGCATTACTGCACAGCAACAAATGTCGATATCTTCCTTATATCCACTGGGCATAGCCATAGGTTATTACTGGAATACTTGCAAGTGTTTTCCTTACATAAAGAAACAGATATTTATACAAATCCATCATTTATTAAATGGCATCTAAAGTGGAGCTTTACTTTAATGGCTCCGTAAACGGGAAGGAAAATGTGAAAAATCAATACGTTTTAGTTTTTGCCAATAATTTGGGCTCGGCGTGCCATGTCCTGTTCGTCTAAGTCTTTAGTATTCTGTATTTCTTGTGGCAGGTTATGAAAAGCTTTTATGTAATTGCCTGCTGAAAATAGGTGAATTCATTGTGTGGGTGGAGATATTTCCGAGTCTTAATTCAAGCGGCGATACTCGTATACTATACTCGTCTGAAACACAGGATTTAACACATTATGTAACGGGAATCCATTTCTAACCCAGCGTTCCCTTACTCGTGTATGAAAACCTTACAGTCATTTCTGTTTATGCCGAGATTCCAGCTGTGGTTACTGGAGGATTATTGTCTATGTGATGCTACAATATTACAGGAATATTCGGATCGTTACAATAAGCGCGACACCAATATACACCAAGAAGCGGGCTAGGGGAAAAAATGACTACGGCAAATGACAATTACAATGGATTACTTACTTCTCTATTACACAAATGGCTTTGGGGCAACCAGAGGTAGAATAGTATCAATATATAGAGATGAAGCGATAAAACTGGGAAACATCGGAGCTGCTACGTTACATTGTTACATTTGATATTACAAAGGTTTGCTATATAAGCAAGTTATCCCCTATCCAATTTAGTGTAATATTGTGACGTTCTAACAAAACCTTTGTCAACAACACAACCATAGAGATACATAGAATAAGTGATGCATATGAAACCATATTGCTTTGAAAAGTTGGTTATCCCATGCCACACATATCAAGACATGTCCAACCAAGAGGAAAGACGAGGAAGGACATCTCTTATAAAATACACAGAATAAGTATTGCATATGAAACCATATTGCTTTGAAAAGCTGGTTATCCCATGACACACATATCAAGACATGTCCAACCAAGAGGAAAGACTAGGAAGGACATATCTTATAGAATACGTATTGTATATGAAACCATATTGCTTTGAAAAGCTGGTTATCCCATGCCACACATATCTAGACATGTCCAACCAAGAGGAAAGACGAGGAAGGACATATCGTATAAAATACACAAAATAAGTATTGCATATGAAACCATATTGCTTTGAAAAGCTGGTTATCCCATGACACACATATCAAGACATGTCCAACCAAGAGGAAAGACGAGGAAGGACATATCTTATAGAATACGTATTGTATATGAAACCATATTACTTTGAAAAGCTGATTATCCCATGACACACATATCTAGACATGTCCAACCAAGAGGAAAGACGAGGAAGGACATATCATATAGAATACGTATTGTATATGAAACCATATTGCTTTGAAAAGCTGGTTATCCCATGCCACACATATCAAGACATGTCCAACCAAGAGGAAAGACGAGGAAGGACATCTCTTATAGAATACATAGAATAACTAATGCATATGAAACCATATTGCTTTGAAAAGCTGGTTATCTCATGCCACACATATGAAGACATATCCAACCAAGAGGAAAGACGAGGAAGGACATATCTTATAGAATACATAGACAACATGAGTAGTGGATGGGAAACCCCAATGACTTGGACCTAGAAAGCAGTTGCCACATTTCATGCCATTGACTGGACAATCTGACTACTAAGATACTCTAACAGTGTCATGACCAGAACTAAAGCCTCATGTAATCCTTACGTACTGCTGAAATGTTGTAAAAATATGTTGAAGAAAATCTAAATTTTTGTCATTTACTCGCAATGTTTCCAAGCTACCTGTGTTAGACATGGTAAGTCCATATACGTATGCGATACATTTTCGTCCAGCATTTTGTCCCTGTGCCGTACACCTGCTTCATTTACTATGGTATCCGATGTGTTGATCACTATCTGCTGTGGCCGAGAGTCCATATTACCGTATTGTGGACATATGTCGAGCGGACATTAGGATTGTATAAGGGTTACAGTTGTCATCCATTTTGTTCCCCTAGGATTCGAGATTTCTGAATATCAGAAGAGACAAGCGGCAATGACTGTCCGGAAAGTAAGCAAACAGAAAGGTAAGTACGGCAAATAAAGTAGATGATGATAAAGGTGAATGTGTCTCCTGGAAATGACCTGTTGTTTGTGGGTTTACGTTAAACATATTTTTAAGGATTTTTGGTCATTTTTAGTTTTCCAAATTAATAATCACATTAAAAAAAAATCCTAAAAATTTTGCAATTCCAACTTTTGCCCCTAAGCCTAAAAGATTCCGTGACTTCCTATAGAGGGGGCTATGGGCCATATATACATTGGTGTGGAGCTCTGTTACCTGTGGAGAGAGGGGAGTAGATACACTGTGACTTCATCTATTGTGGCCGGTGGATTCTGTGTCTTAGTTGTGACAGTCAATGTGCTGTAAAGTGAGGCAACTGCTGCAAAGAAATCTATAGAAAACTGTAAGTCTTCCACTCAACACTACACAAATTATAATGGTCTCCATTGGCCCCACACTTTAGTTGTGCCATATACATAAGACAGTCCTACTTACCCAGTCCCTTTCTCACAGAGCTCTCTTGACCAATGCATTGGGTCTTCACTGAGTCCCAGGCATTACTAGCATCTGCCTGAATAGAGGACCAGGTGGTGGAGCAGGAAGCTAGAGATGGTGGAGCAGGAAGCTAGAGACTCCCTGAATTACTACTGTATTCATCTATATCTGCACCCTGAGGACTAATGCACTAATGCACACGCTGCACTAATACCAGTTATTGCTTGCACTTACATAGATGAAATCGCCAATCACCGCAGCAATGACCGCAGCTGCGCTAACACTATAAGGCTGCGCCCTAAAACACATAAAATACATTTACAAAATTGCCTTGTGTTACAGGTCTCAGCTGTGTGTGCAATTCCTTAATGCATGCTCTGTCACCTATGTCCCCCGTCATCTCCTTGTAGGAAAGCTTACTATTAGATTATCTGGTTAATCGTATTGGGTATCGCTCTGATAATAAAATGGTTTACGTATTATCTGCAGCACTTTGCAGGGTAATGACACACAGACACACATGATGTATAAGGAAGTGAACTCTGCAGACAAACCGCAGGAGTGTACACATGTGACAGAGCGCTACTAGTAAGCGTGTCTACAGCTTTTATTGCACAACTGGGATCTTTAGGGAAAGTCCTTGGGCTAAAGCTGCTTAGTGTTCTCCTGACTGCAGCTGTAATCGGAGCGGCTCCTTATAGGCACGGAGTAATGAAGCTGCTGTATATCCTCATTACCCGAGGCTTCCCTATACACTACATAGATACTTATCTATTATTCATAAATTGCAATAAATAAATAAATAGTTATGCAGTTTAGGAAAGTGCATCGCTACCAATTCTTACATGTTGCAGATTTTGTTGCAGAGATTTCTGAGACTACATGCGAATGAATAGGGCTTGCAGAAATGTAAGTGGTGGTGGCCAAAACAAAAAACCCACTACTCAGATACATGGAACTGCAAAAAATCTGCCTAGTCTGCAATAAATCTGCATGAAAATTTATGTAGATTTTGCTGCAGAATTAATCCTATGACTTACATAGAGATTTGCTGTGAAAATTCGCACCATAAATTTAGTTGCAAGCAAAATGGGGGCATTTACTTAACCCATCTCTGCTAGCTCTCTTGTATGGATGGGTGTAATTTTGGTGCATCTTTGGTACACAGTATGACATGGTTGGATCTGTCTACATTTGACAATTCTGAAGCACAAGAGGGTCAGGGATAGGGTTGAGCTTGAAATTTCAGGATCATTTTTAAAATCCGATTTCCGATCATTTTCCATTTGAACCCGATCCCGATCCCAATTCCGATCCTCATGCAAGTCAATGGGATATTTTTTAATTATCGAAGAATGGATTTTAAAAACAATCCTATTCACTATACAGCATGGAGTCCAAAAATTGTTTCAATTTTTGGACTCCACGCTGTGTAGTGATTGAAAAAAAAATCCCCCGGCTACTTAGGCCCCTGGTGTCTGCTTATCTGCACAGATCCGCTGCCGCTCCCTGTTCTTGCTCCTCTTCTCTCTTTCACATGCCTTCAGAGTGCCGTGTGCGCCCCATCTCCCTAGGTTAGTGTTAGAGATGATGGGAGTAGGCGGGGCTTGTTGTGGCTTAGGAGAGTGTGGGCGGGGAGATGTGAGTGCATCACTCCCAGTACCCGCCCACACTCTCCTAAGCCACAAGCCCCGCCTTCTTCTAGCATCTCTAACACTAGTCTAGGGAGGCAGGGGCTCGCAGGGTGCTCTGAAGGCATGTGAAGGAGAAAGAAGATGAGCGAGAAGAACGGGGAGCGGCAGCACTTCTGTGCAGGTAAGTTGAGCGATCGGGATTGGAATTCCTTTCCCGATCTTTTTTAGGCGGGATCGGAATCCGATCACGATCGTGAAATTTACTCGATCGCCGATCGGGATCCAATCTTTTCCGATCCTGATCGCTCAACCCTAGTCAGGAACTTTATTAAGGCTAGCAGAGTAAAAGTCAATCTTAACAAATTACCACCACCGGAATTTTGATGTTATTTGCAGAGAAGAATGTCAACTATGCCTTATGCCACATCTATCAAGAGTTTCAGAAACTTTTATGACTTGTACAACAAGGGGTATGACTTCTAGGTAGGGTTCAGATCGGGATCGGAAAAGATCGGATTCTGATTGGTCAGAGATTATCTCAAGATCGGCTCATCCCTATTCATATATATATCATTAATAGGGTTGAGCAATCGGGATCGGGAAAGATCGGATCCCGATCGGCAATCGAGCAAATTTCTCGATCGGGATCAGCTGGAAGATGAAATCGGATTTTAAAATCGATCCTGAAATCTCAAGATCGGCTCAACCCTACTTCTAGGTAAATTTTGGCAAATTTGGCCAGATCTAGAATCTGAATCAATTCAGTAATGGTCAATTTTGTAAGGGATCTGGAGAATGCAACCTGCTCTGCCTTTAGGTTCTGCAAATACAACAAACACAAAATAGCAAAAAAATGGCAAAGAATCAGTTAAAAGGATCAATATAAACAGAACCGAGCCGTGCAGAAATCCGCACGGTATCAGTCATAGACTAATTTGAGATTTTGGGACGAGTTCTCCATTCCCAAGGCATCTTTGTAATCCTAATAATAATTGTATTTATATGGCGCAGGCGTATTCCATAGCAATTTACTAGACCCTTTAAGTTCTCCTCATTTGTAGAAGACGCCAATTACAATCCATATATGAGGATTCATTAGAATCTTAACTACTTTGATCTATGGATCTGTGAAATGGTTAACATTCCCCATCCCCCGAGTCCTGTATATTCACCCAGCCTTTGTAGCAACCCTCCAATGCTTTTATTGAAGCCGGGTGTTAGGGAGAATCCCAGCGGTTCGAGCCGCAGTATTTCTTCATTTTGTATCTGTGATGTCTTCTCAGACACTCAAACAGCTTGCAATATTTATTAGGGAGAAATGCTTGGGCAGCTGCTCGCTGCATGAAAACAGGAGGCACGTGGCACTCACATGTTCAGGAGCGAGGAACTTGGCAGTACGGATTGTATCAAATGAAACTTTAATTTCCTCCTGGGAAAAGAAAAAAAAAAAAAAACAGGCGTCACTTGTAGAGGGCTTTTACTCTTCCTATTCTGAGAGAGTGCCCCATTTCTGTTCCCTATGCAAAGTCCTGCACTATAAAGTCATATACTGGAGGCGTAAAGCAGTACCCTCAGAAGTCACCAAACGTCTTATTAGAGCGTCACATGGCTATTGTATCTTATGGAGTTACCAAAGTCTACACAAAAGTAACAAAATTACCCCCTGACCCTAACAGTCTTCATAACTAGAGATGAGTGAACACTAAAATGTCCGAGGTTCGAAATCCGATTTGAACAGCCGCACACTGTTCGACTTTTCGAACGGCTTTCCAACCCCTTTATAGTCTATGGGGGGAAATGCTCGTTTCAGGGGTACGCAAAATTCGATGAAATTATACTTACCAAGTCCACGAGTGACGGTCGGTCTGGATTCTCCTTGAAGTCTTCTCCCGGCACAGCACCCCCACGGCGTGTTCCAGCTGGAATTCACTCTGCCTAGGCATCGGGGCCTAGGCAGAGCCGACTGCACATGCGCGGTCGGCTCTGCCCGGCCCAACACCTGAGCAGAGCCGACTGCGCATGCGAAGGCATGCCTGCGCATGCACAGTCGGCTCTGCCTAGGCCGGATGCCACTGAGCGCACCGTCCAATGGACCACCCAGTGTAAGCCAGCTCATTGCAAGCGTACATTTCCTGCAAGGTTGTAACTAGGGTTGAGCGATTGAAAGATTGGATCCCGATCAGCGATCAAGTAAATTTCTCGCTTGGGATCGGCTGAAAATGATCGAAAATCAATTATTATTTTTTAATGTAGATTGTGAGCCACACATAGAGCTCACAATGTACATTTTTTCCCCCTATCAGTATGTCTTTTTGGAATATGAGATGGAAATCCACACAAACACGGGGAGAACATACATACTCCTTGCAGATGGTTTTTTGCCCTTGTCGGGATTTGAACACCAGGACTCCAGCGCTGCAAGGCTGCAGTCCTAACCACTGAGCCACCGTGTGGCCCCTCTAAAATCGGATTTTAAAAACTATCCTGAAATCTCAAGATTGGCTCAACCCTAAAAGTGACTTTTCCCATAGAGAAGCATTGACTAGGGTTGAGCGATTGGGATCATTATCCCGATCGGCGATTGAGCAAATTTCGGGATCGGCTGGAAAATGATCAAAAATGGGATTTTAAAAATGATCCTGATATCTCAAGATTGGCTCAACCCTAATTGTAACTACCGGCCTGGGACACAAGCCCGGGACATTAGGCGGCCGTCGGCAGTCGCTACCACTATGGATGTTTTGTAATTTTTTTTAGTAGGCCGTTTCCTGCTGGAGTAACCCCAACGGGTAACAGGTCCTATTTACTTACCGATCTTCACTCCTGCTCATGGCTGCCGATGCTTCCACTTCTGCGGAGGCAGCTGTGATCAGGAGAGGGATCGGTTAGTGATGTCACTAGCCCGCGAACCCTACAAACACTACTATCATTATACTCGGGGGGTCTTTTCCATTCGGTTTCCACCCAAAAAAGGGAACAGAATCCCCATACAGGGACTGAGCACAGATGTGACCTGAGCCTAAGGATCGTCACCTTTAGCATATCAAATGATAGCAGAACAGACAAAAGTTACAATAACAACAAAAATGTTGAAAGTAATGATTTTGTATCATATTTTTTCCCTCCCTTCAACCCAGTATGTTACACACTGATATACAGAATTACGTCCCGCACTTTGTAATCACTTTAAGCCATTAAGCTTTTCTTAGCAAATTTTTTGATTTTAATCTCAGCTCAATTTGCCTCTCAGAACATTAATTTGAGTTCCCTTTCAAGTAAGAGCCATCGAGACGCCGACCTTTTAGTCCTAAAGGATTTTTAGAGCTAGGGTTATTGCCAGTTGCCCAGAAGGTCCGCGAGACATCATCACACAATCCTATATCTTACATTTTGCATCATCAAAAGTTTCACATTCAAGAAGTTAGGACACATTCGACCAGCCGGGATTAGGTAAACCATTGGATTAATCTGACTCGCGGAGAGATGGCTGATACCTGGAGCTGTTTAATAGATCTTTAAATACAATCTAAATCTTTTACCAAATCCAAGGTCCTGCTGCCATGTTCCAAACTTTTTAAAGAAATTAAGTCAAGAAAAGTCAGATCAGTTCAGATTTACATTGCTCTTCTTTGCTTGGGATTAGTTTTTCCTGTGCACATAAATCCTCAAGTCTGAAAGGTTTAAAGCATATCTGTGATTCCAGGTGAAGTCTCAAATAGGCCATTGGGGGAGTAATATTGCCATGTATTTTCTGCAGTCTTCATGATTCACTGTAAAAGTTCAACCTATTGAGAGACAGAGGGGGCAGGAACATACCCGGAAGCATTGCACCCTGTCCCAAACTCTAATCGGAAGGTTTCCTGGGTTCTCGTGTTCTATCAGTCTCAATACTATGATCATTCCTTTGCTAATTTATGGGGAGGACATTACAACGTAATCAGATAATCTTTCAATCAAGCGTTGGTGTGTTATACTGTATGTATTACTAGAATGTGATAAGTCCATTAGAAGAATTTCGATATATATGTTCATGAAAGCTTCTGTCTGAGTGTAATAGCTAAGACTTTCATGAGTAACGGTTGAAGTTGCTTTTCGGTGAGTGCAGAGATTCTGAATTGTTACATTGTAGCCAGTTATAAGGGGCAAAGGAGTATCTTATAAGAGGAGAATTGAGTTCATCTAACAAATCACTAAAGACAACATACGTAATTTGGCTTCATACTTGCGCCTTGACCTGTCCACCATTATTCTGGCTAAATCCCTGGAAAAACGGGGTCAGTTGTAAAACCCATTTGTTTCAATGGGTTTGTAAAGCTGTATGTAACCTCTCTGCCATGAAAAAAAAAAAACAACGGTTTCATGGCGGAGAGGCTGCATAAGGACACCGGAGGTTTGCTTTAACACTCATTGAAATGAATGGGTTATTAAACCGACCACTGGGAAGCCGTCCCCTCTGCAGTTTGTCCAGGGATTTAGCCAGAAGCATGGTGGACAGATCAAGGCGCAAGTGTGAATGACACATTACTAGAGATGAGTGAGTAGTACTCGATCAAGTAGGTATTCGATCGAATACTACGGTATTCGAAATACTCGTACTCGATCGAGTACCACTCGCTATTCGAATGGAAAAGTTCGATGCAGAACCAGCATTGATTGGCCGAATGCTATACAGTCGGCCAATCAACGCTGGTTCTTCTCCTACCTTTAGAAGTCTTCTCCGTGCAGCGTCCCCGCGGCGTCTTCCGGCTCTTCATTCACTCTGCCAGGCATCGGGCTTGGGCAGAGCCGACTGCACATGTCGGCTTGTAGTGCAGGCATGCGCAGTCGGCTCTGCCCAGGCCCAATGCCTGGCAGAGTGAATGAAGAGCCGGAAGATGCTGCGGGGACGCTGCAAGGAGAAGACTGCTCGGAGGATCCAGCCCGACCCTCACTCGTGGACTTGGTAAGTATAATTTGATCGAACGTTGCCTACCCCTGAAACAAGCATTTTCCCCCCATAGACTATAATAGGGTTCGATATTCGATTCGAGTAGTCGAATATTGAGGGACTACTCGAAACGAATATCGAACCTCGAACATTTTACTGTTCGCTCATCTCTACACATTACTTATGTTGTCTTTAATCATTTGTTAGATGAACTTAATCCTCCACTTATAAGCTTCTCCTTTGCCCCTTATACCTGGCTACAATGTAACAAATGTATCAGAATCTCTGCACTCACCGAAAAGCAACTTCAACCGTGTGAACGCTGCATAACTAGCACAGTGGAATCTAAGTGACGTTGTCCATCGTAACAGTCTACAAAGTGATGGCCGCCATCATTCCTCAGCTCATATTACGTAAGAGGATGAAGAAGACAAAATACATCAGATTACAATATGTAGATTCTAATTTACTAGAAGTGAAAATCTAATTTGTATAATATAATTGAAGTCTATTGAGCTACTTTTCTAACATGATGTGTTTCTCTCCTAGCTGGCGTCAGCTGTCCTCGCGCAGTCCCTCCAGCATACCCGCCGCCTCAGGACCCCGGGGCAATTCAAGGACAGTATATGGTGACCGACGGCATCAATCAACCACAAGTTTTTGAGTTCACTGAACCCAGGAGAAGTCAGTCCCCTTTCTGGCAAAACTTCAGCAGGTTGACGCCTTTCAAAAAATAATACAAAAAAAAAAAAATTCTATATATAAATATATAAATATATATTGAGAAAGGAGTATTAAAATAGAAAAAAAAGAAATTATATTTATAGATGGACCTTTTTTCGGAGAAGCACTGTTGCAACTATACTATGAAAGGACCAAATACAAAAAAAAAAAATAGCTAACAAGACAGGAAAACAAACTTTAAACAGGTTTTTTTTCCGTAGAAAAAAAAAAAGTTTAATTTTTTTTCCCTTCGGACTACAGGAACTGCTCCGCTTTCGAAAAAAAGCTCCATGAAACATTTCCTCTCTCTCTGAAGAGTTCCCTCACCGTCACAAGACTCTTGCTGTTTTCTTTCCTCGGACTCTGGGACTTCTCTTGCTTTCCGTGATAGTGACCACTAATGTTTTTTTTTGGATTACTTGGTGGAAATTGCACATTTTGCTCAAAGAACATTCTCTCTGGTTATAGAGAGAAAACATACGGTGGTTAATGGAAAGCACTCTAAGTAACACACAACCTGCTTTCATTTCATGATATTCACTCAACATACGTGGCAACACCTTCAGATCCATTGGGGGTCGTCCAACCTCCTTGGCCCTGAAGGGGTTTGTCTTGGCCTCATCCACATTGCTTCCATAAGAGCAACCATTTTGAAAGTGGTCAAATTCTCAACAAAGCACTCCTGCACAAGAAGCAAAATGGGAAGCGTACAGAGTGTAAAGCGTGAACCTACCGTAGATACACGTCCTATGGAGTCAGAGAGACAGCACCCGACGCTGCCTGTGCATTGTATCTACTCTTCTTGTGTAAATCTATGTTTGTTCAGGAGGTGTAAAGATGCAGGAAGGGAAGAAATAAGCTTCTTACTTGTATATTGATCCTCCCACTGTCTTAGCGGTGCCAGAGCTCTGTAGTTCCCAGTGAGTCGGCTAGCTCCTGTGCAGTCTATCTATTGCTTTACTTGTTCCATAGATGTTCCGGGATAAGGAGGACAGTCCATCAAACAGGGATTCTTACGTTGGATTATTACTTTGTAACTATTTATTTTTGTTCTTTCCAAAGAGTTTTATTTTTTGCATTTCTTTCCCCCTTAGAATTCTGAATGCTGTCGCTTCACCTTCCTCGGTGGAGATGGCAGCGCCGTTAGCCAGTAAGTGTTGTTCTTATTTGGAGTCACTGTGAGCTTTGTAACTTTAAAGACCGTGCGAACACAGATCAGATTTGCTGCTTGATGTCCTACACTTTTGGAATACATTAATGCTGCATACTTGTTTCTGCATAGGTGATGCCTGAAGCCAAGGCTGAATGGAGGATTCAGTCTCGTGGTTTGTGCAATGGTCCCTTGTCCAAAATGGCAATAACGTGTGTGGTGTAAAACCCCTGCGGCTTGACATGTACTGTGCAGAGCACTTTAGCCGGAAGGGCAGCAGCGCACTGTAATAATGGCTGTCAGTCCTGGTGCTGGCTTGAGTCATGACATACGGTATCACTTACGATCCTCTGCACATTGGTATCGACAAGTACTTTTATAGCTATCGCCTTCCTTGTCCCTCTCTATCTCTTCCTATGCTATAGCTAGCCTCAAACATTCCCTCCTTCCGTTTTAATTGCCGCTTTTGTTGAGTCTAAACCCTGCACCGAGCGCGTTCTAGGTGGAATCTTGTGTTTTCTCCTTCCTCTGGTATTTAGTATGCTGCGCACTATACCTTCCCATGCTGCAGATAGGCTCATTCATTTAAATGGGTCTGTATCCCCCCTGAGTAAAGAGGAAGATGGTGTCAGAGCTTATTAAACCGTTGCCTTTGTTTCATCTCTCACATCGCTTTCCCAAGGTGATCCTGTCCTTTTGTTTGTAGAGTGTGGATGGTTTTTTTTTTTTCATCCCCTGTCGTCTTGCTACGCTGCGTCTCTTCCTAGAACACTTTGATGATTGAGTCTAGTTCTCCGAGCTCACTACTGCCAGCTGTACCCACTTTTCACTGTGCTGAATGATCCCTGTGCCAGGTGCCTTGGGACCGGCTGTTTATAGACCACCAGCAGGAAGGAAAAGCAAGCGATTTAGGTCAAGCTCAGCTCCTGAAATGTGAAGGTGCATCCACTCTTACACCCATTCATGGTCTTATTCCATAAATCCTGGGTAGGATTATTATTTTTCTTCTTCTATAAAGCCAGTGTGACTATTCAGTGACGGTAGGAGTGTACACCCCAGCACATCCACTACTCGGAAATTCACCTTGAGCCGGTTTATCGTGAGCTGTGCAGGCTGGATACACTCTTATAGACTAGATAGCGTAACCCGCGTCTATAAGGACTTTCTAGGAAAGATTCTAGGTCCTCCTTGGAGGCAATGGTCTGTCTCCTTACACACCACATGTCAGGATGCACTGATCTCTTGTCATTGGAGTCTCAACTCCGACCAGCTGAAGACAATCATATGAAAGACGGGCATAGTGAATGTCAAGTTGGGAGATGAGTACATGGTATCCATTACATGCCACTAAACCTATAGACAATTTTAAAATCGACTTCTATTTTTCTAAATGTTTTATACAGTATCACATCGGTTCATTCTTCAGGGATATTCGAGAAATTACTGTTTATGAGATCAGAGCACAAACTGATTGAAAGAGACATTTGTTCTGTTTCCCTACACAAATTGTAAGATACGGCATGACCCCATATACTGACAGATATACAGATAGAATATATAGCATGAGATCATGGGGTTAAGTCTCCGTCCCCTCCTCCGTCTCCAGCACCATTCTCATCAGTGCAACGTCCTCGCTCTTCATTACCATTCTGTAAGCAAACACTTCTCATCTCACCGAGATACAAGACGCTGCTAGAAGTATTCATGTCTCCGTATATAAGAAGGTGCTCAACTTATACCTACTGTGCATAGGTGCCAAAAGATGAATTAGGTCATTCCAGCATAGACAAGATCATTGTCACCATGATGGGCCAAATGCAGTGACTTGTGGTGCTCGCGAGCCTTGGATTTCCTTGGTTTTTCCAGTGTGTTGCTCTTGTTCTCCTTCCTCTATTAGATCCATATTCTATGTTCTGTCTTTATGGTGTATTTTTCACGTAATATTGGCAGAATATTACCATTATTGTAACTCCATACAAACCTCAAGTTGTACAGAGCGGTAATACAGCGTCCATACAGATTTATGGGATCCTACTGTACCTCTGTATGCCTTTAGGTAGGATTATCATTGACACATAGTGCCATATACAGTATATATATATACGTAGTCGCTATAATGTGCAGTGCTTACAGTGTGCATGCGGCTTCGCGGTGTATGAAAGGTTCACTTGCATGAATAAGAAGCCGGACGACCATATCATTTCAGATGTGAACTCTTCTTATCAGTCTATGCTTTTAGGCATGCATACACGAAGTCTATGGGGGCCATTAAAGCTTGGCTTTCCCATTATATTACAGATGGATGTATAAATAAATAATACAAACCAAAAGCATTAAAATATAGCAAGTGGAATTTGCAATAAGTTATAATAGAAAGGTAATAAACGATCTGACCTACGGTATGTAGTGTTGTTAGTGGTAAGAATGAATGCACCTTCCTTCTAATCTAGCATACAGTACAACCTTACATGATAAATATGCATATCTGGATTTTCTACCTCTCCGGTGAACTGGTATTACAGAGACCTATAGCAGATGCAGCCATGTTTGTATCTCTCTACAGTTTAGGGCCTAGTTCTTTATCAGATTGCTATTCGAATCTGAGACTACCTTTACAGGGGGCATTCCCTTGGTATTTTGTGTTCTCTATCACTCCACATTGTCTTAAGTTGCCATTGGTTTCCAAGAAGGTGCAGGTCACCTTAGAAGAGTAAAGGATATATTTTTGTCTGTAGATGGTTATATACCGTAGTCAGGGTGTATTTTTTCTCAATGGTAAGACCTGCTGCCTGAGATTGTGGCCTAGTTTACCGTTTTGTAGACGTTATTCGGTCAGTTTGCCACCATCGTGTTGGTGTATGGAAACGCTGTTTACTTGAATACATATCCTTCAGCTGCCCACTGTGAGATTATGGCGTGTAAAGGTTATCAACTTAGAAAATTGAAAGGTTATGGACGTCTTAGATGTGGAAAATTTACATTGCAACAATTAAAAACTTGCATTAAGTTTCAGGTTGCAATGTCCATTGCATCCGAACTAATATGTAGTTTCCAACCTGCCCCTGATTCCAGACTAGGGCTCCCAGTAATACATGCTGGATGAGCGCTCTGTGCGTCCAGGATGGGTCAGCATAGTTCTTATTTTAGATGGGTTTCCCATGATGGATGTTTGTTTTTTTTACCTCTCCCCCAAGTGCGTCCATATTCTCTGTCCATATACGGATATAGTACAACCTGTGTGATCTGCCCTTCCTGAAGATGTTAGTGCTGTCCTCCTCCACATTCTGATTTGCTCGGCTCTCTCCTTCCAAGAGAAAGCAGAGAAGAGCAAAGCGAGTCAGAACAGCCAGGAACGGCGCGCCCTCCGCTCCACATCTAAAGCTGCAGATGTGTCCATTCTTACCTTCGCTTCAATTTGGTTTATGACTCATGAAATCAATTCAATCCAATGACATGATAACAAAACCCTAAACATGTCACATTTCACAAAACAAACAATAGCTGCCCACACATGGACACACAAAGGGTATTATATTGTGATACAAAACCGTATTGACTTGAAATGCTACCTACAGATGTACCAAAGGGTAAATTGACTTGACTATTTAAAAATGGCTTTTCCGGTGAGTTATAAACCAGATATACTTGGCTAGATCTGTATTTGTACATGCCCTAGCAAGAAGAAAGGTAAGGAGGACACATCTATACGCGAAAGAGCAAAGTAGTAGAGGATTTTTAATATATTATTAGGAAAGTTACTATTAGGGAAGAGATGGCCCAAACAAGAATAGAATTCAGGGTCCATAGCCATTAAGAAAATGTGTTACATAATTACTGTATGTAATAGGTAACATTCAATGCCAGGGGCCATTCATGAGTAATAGAGATGTTTAAAGGGTTGTCCACAAATTTTGGAAACCCTGGAGAAGGCTTGGGAAGGAAAAAAATAAATAAATTATATATATATATATATATATATATATATATATATATATATATATATATACATACCAATACCCTGTTCCTGGTGCTCTGTCGTCTGACACCACTGTCTGGTCTAGCAAGGACTTCGGCCAAGACAAGCACTGGATAATGGTGGCAGACAATGTAGCGTCCGGGGCAGGTAAGTATAATTATGTTTCCACTTCTCAGGCCTCCTCCATGGTAATAGTGTCGGCCATTTCAATTTGTTAAAACAGGTCATGCAGAGATATTAAGGAAGAGATTAAGGAAAAAATTCTGGCTTAATTAATTTTTTATACTTTTCTAGATGTTGTTCGATCTCTCTAATCCATATCAGTGACATAGAATAGATTGAGAGAGATAACATTCTGCCATATGGCATAGTGTTTGAACATTGAACTCAATAATAAGTATGTTCTGAGGTCCTATGGTCCCACTACTGGAAGCAATTAAATTTGCATATTATACTCTGCCCCTTGCAACAAGCCCTGCCCACCTGTCAAATGAGGGACAGAAAATTTGTAAAACACATAGAAAAGGTGTAAGGCATTTACGCCAAGTTTTTGGCATAAATTACGCCAGAATTCTGACGCATTGTTATTAGTTTATCTGCCCCTATGTACTACTATATACTGTATACACAGGTTATATCTGTATAGACAGGCAGCCCTCTTGTCAGGATCTAAAAGCTGATATGGCAGTCAGGACCACTAAATCCTTCACCGTTACCTGCTATATATTACTCAGATGCCGCTCCTTGACTACGTTTCAGCTCAGCTCCATACTTGAGACACGCCCCCGTCTCATCATTGGTTCAAACTGCTGTACGGCTGCAGCCTGAACCAATCATAAGACAGGGGGTGTGTCTCAGACAACCTCAGACTAGACAATGTAGCTAAAGTGCTAAAGAGCTCTAGAGCTCTAATGGAGCCAAGAAGCTGCAAAATCTGGAGAAAATAAGTAACAGGTGACCACCCCCTGTACATAGTGACTTACATGTAATGTCTTTGCTCCTGACTAGGGTCGAGCCGATCTTGAGATTTCAGGATCGATTTTAAAATCCGATTTCTGATCATTTTCCAGCCGATCCTGATCGTGAAATTTGCTCAATCGCCAATCGGGATCTGATCTTTCCCGATCGCTCAACCCTAGTCAATGCTTTTCTATGGGGAAAGTCACTTTTGGGGTTGAGCCGATCTTGAGATTTCAAAATCCAATTTCCGATCAATTTCCAGTCGATCCTGATCGTGAAATTTGCTCGCTCACCGATCGGGATCCATTCTTTTCCGATCCCGATCGCTCAACCCTACTCCTGTCTAGAAGATCACTTCTTGAGACAACGCTAAGGTCCTCAGGATGGTTTCCTGACCCAGGGCAGCACATTTATTTTCACTCTTGTGCTGTACTTCATCAGGTTAGGAATCCATTGACCGCTATTCTTTTTCAATCTTGAGATATATTAAAATGGAGACGTCTCACAGGCTTATGAAGCAGATTATTGCACGGTTACATTGTATCTTTTCTTGTTGATTTCTACTTCTACAGATGATACTTGTAGAGTTCTACTTGGAGGCTAGACGCCTGCCCATCACCTTCACCTATCTCACGGCAGCCCAGATTGTGGATTAGGAGCCAGTGATAGTTTGTTGGATTTCGGATTGCCTGAATCCTTGTTTCCTTCGGCTTTGTTGGCATATTCTGCTGCTTCTCTTTAGCACTATGTGCAAACGTGAACTGTGACTACTGCACCCAAACAACATCTTCATTGTAAAGCAAACTCGGCATGTCTGCACCTTAGGTGCTGCCATTGACTTGTCACCAGCATCTCCATAATATCAGTATCATCAATGCACAGAACATATATAGATCTACCTGAGTCTACATCTCCATACAAATGCTGAAAAGCCATTGTTTAAGTGTGCCAAAACTGTATTGTGCTACAGATAACTAATACAGGTTAATAGATAATAATAATAATAGGAAATATAATAATAGCTAATAGAAGATAAGCATTTAGTATTATCCTTTAAATCCACATAATAGCAATCCCCCCACCTCTGTATCTATATTTTGAGACAAATTGTTACCGTATAGTATGTTAATGAAGCAGGGTGTTTATCCAAATGGTGCTATTTCTAATGTAGCCTGTACTCGTAGGTCACCGGACCAGCCCTCATTTACTTCTCACTGTATATTGAGTCCATTACTATTGAGAATTCAGCTGATGGATGAAGCTCTATGTGAATCTTAGGCCGCCGTGCACATAGGACACAAGTCATCCAAAGCTGACGATTTCTTTGGCGCCGGCCGACTTTCTTGTGTGTATGGCGGCCTCCTGATTCTTCACTACCAGATGTCGTTGGAGAACGAAGGATCAGGAAGGCTGAATTTTAGAGGCCCAAACCTTGTTCTTGCCAAAGTTAAAGTGGCCGTATGCTTAAAGGGTTTTTTTTGGGTTGCATTATCAGATTATTAGGGGTTTGGTACCCAGGACCTGCACTGATCAGCTGTTGTCAGTGTCTGATACACAGAGAATGAAGCAGGAAGCAGTTAGCGCTGTTCTCATGTAGTGGTGAGACCAGGTTACTACAGGTCGGCTCCAATTCACGTATAAGCTGCAATGAGTCAGTTCAGACATAGAATGGCGCTGTCTGATTCCTGCTCCGTTCTCTTGTGTAGTTGATGGGAGTGTTGGGTGTTGGACCTGCACCAATTTGATACTGATAATCTGTCCTTAGGCTAGATCGCCAATATATCCCTGGAAAAGCCTTTTAAGTAGCTGTCATTTGGCAGACAAGTATTCCTACTGACCCCTCCATACACACACAGGCTCTTATTGGCTAAGCCTGCATCTCTTTTCAATGGGGAAAGGAGAATTATCAGTTTTCAGACACCACTGGTGGATTATCTCCTCTGAGAACAAACAGAGTCAGGAGTCCTCCATCCATAGTAGATTGTCAGCCAGTCCTGTTGTAAATGGTATATTTCGCTGGCATTGTTCTCATGTGTATGGTCGCCTCCAGTATACTCTCCTTTTCCTATTGAAAACACCTGCAGGTATATGGCCACCTTTACGTAGTCCGTGGTATCCGGCCAGTGGTTACATCTATGGTAAGGTGATAAGATATGTTCCCGCTACAGATGAGAAGACATCATTTACTTCCAGCATGGAGTCGCTGTAGGTCAGATATGTGGAAGCCATAGCACAGAGACCTATTGTGATGCCTTCGTGAAATTACCTGTATGGATGCTCGGGGTGTTTTTAGCAAAGTACAGATTGTGAACTGAATTACAATCACATTTGGAAGTGATCTTATGTACAAATTCACACTTTGGATTGTGCTCCATCATCCTATCACAGTACATAGAACACCATCACAACTTTTTAGTTTTTTTTTTTATAGGTATACCCTAGACACAACTGATGCCCTGTATTATAACTAGAAGGGGTGCGGCATGACATAGGGATCTCTCTCCATCTCTGCGCCTTGCACCACCTCCTTGCGCCACCCATGACACATTGTATCAGTTTTACATGGAGTGTGTCCTAAAATACTGGTTGTTAGCAATGGGCTACAAGTTAGAAAGACCCCCTGTATTCCTCGCACTAGGTTCTGGTACTTTGGGTTTTTGGAAATTTTCCTGTTCTCTTCTTCACAGACTGCAAATAGTTGCTCCATCCCCATACAGCTGTATCCTTCTTCTATTACCTGTGAATGTGCATACAGATACTTTGTGTGTATACGACCTTTGTCACAGTCAGGCGGCACCTGGGCGGTGGGTATAACAGCTTTGCAGCAACCTATACTTGCCACTAGTGAAAAAAAAAAAAAATCCTGCACAAGTTAATGAAAACACTTTATCCATTTCATGTGCCATGAGAACTTCCTATGTTTTATGGACTCTGGTCACCTGTGGCTGCCTCATCATCGTGTGGTTCTTCTAATCCATCCAAAGACTCATCTACCAGTGCCAAAGCTTCTCCGCTCTGTCCCTCCCGTGCTCTGGTGATATGTAATGAATGCCATCGGTTCAGTCTCTGTCTTAGTGCTCATTCACCAGCATTCCCAAAGCAGTATGGATACCATTCCACCAAGATCCGGCAATGTCTTGACAGCCAACCTTTGGGTAAGATGTCAGTGTCACGGAGACCTGCAACCCTTGACACTTGCAGCCAACGTGTGCAGGATATTAGAAGCGCCATCCACTATGTGCGTTCCCAAGCAAAGGCCTTCTACCATGCAAGCTACCATATCTCCACGCCATACCTATCGTGTTTGTATCCTAGTAGTCTGACATCCGTGTCCCCACATAGCCAGCACAGGCTGTGTCCCCACATAGGCAGCACAGGCTGTGTCTCTTTAAATGAATGTGAGAGAGATGAGGCAGATTAAGGGTTCATTAGAGGGCCTACAATGGAGCAAAACTTATTTTTTTAAGAATGGTTGCACCTTTTGTGAAGATTGGCCCCTGTACATAGTGAAAATACAACGCCAATGTCCATCACTAGTCATTCCAGTCGCATACATTGTAAATATCTCACCTCTAGAATACAACATTGGATGGGTCGTTCCGCTATGGGACGACTCTTTGAACATACTCTGTATTACTGATTCTTGTATTTGTGTTTTTTTAATCCTCATTTTACCTTCCTCACGCGTTTCTGTTCGATAAATGCGCCAATCTATTATTTGCAGCTACATTTCAGGGAATTTATAATCTCTCGTAGCTAAGATAAGTTCTGCATGATATCACACTTTCGGTTCCTTTTTTTTTTTTTTTATTGAAGAAACACAGGTGGAATTGTACATGGATCAATATCATTGTGATGTTTTTTAGTATGCAGATAATAAGGTTGGTCTGCACTTCTTGTTCTAAGCCAAAAAAACCTTGACTTTCAGAGCCGGGGTTTATTCAAAGTCGGAACAAAGAGGTTTGTTATTTAGCTACTGTTTCCAAAATGTTTTGTCTCCTCCGTTCTGTTACGAAAGGGGTTGTTTGGCGCCGTCAAACAAAATGTAAAAGTTTTGTGTAAAGGAAAACAAACAAAAAAAAAAACACAAAAAAAAAAATTATGTTTTAAAAGAGTGTTGTCAGAAACACTGAGCCTTATGAGAAAAAAAAAACAAATATTTATGGAGAAATAAAAAAATGGAAAAAGGCATTTTTAAAGTATTTTTAAATATTTTATTTATGTAAAAAAAAAAAAAAATTAAAACGTGTTGGATCTTACAGCTCTGAAAAGAAATATGTGCATCCGAAAACTGTTTTATAAATGTCACGACTAGCCCAGCTTCAATGCCTAGGCATCTGTTTTGTACAAAATAAACTGTTTGTTCATCTGTTATGTACCTCAAGACGATTACGGATATTGTCTGTCCCTTAAGATTCCGATCTTGGAAGAAGAGCACAAATCCTCTTCGGAGGCGACTGCAAACATTTGCACTTACGGAAGACGTCGCTGCGAAAGAAGACGGAAAAAAACCTAAAAAATGTGGAAGCATTCATACAACTGAAACAAAGTAGCGGTAGAGGTGCATTAAAGGGAACGTTCGATTCGTGAAAGTTACTGTATCGTTAAATGGGTTACAGTAGCAAGTTAGAGACTGGTAGCCGACTAGCTAATATGTATCGGTTATCCATGGTGATCTCTCCACATCTAGTCCAGGACAGCACAAAGGGTTAAAAAGCTTGTTCTATGTCACACTACATAAGCAGAGAAGGGTGTTTGCTTGGCTAGAACCCTAAACCATGTCGAAAGCCTCCTTCATATACAGCACTGATGATGGGCCAGTACGGCTCCTATATATCATACAAGCCAGATGTAAATGTATTGGGACCACTGGAGTAAGTATAGGAGTCGCAGTGGCCAAGGGATCCATAGGTCACCCTCAACACACTGGGGCTGCAGAGACCTCTCTGATCTCCTTTGTTGACTCGTGAAATCTAGAGATTCTACTTCTGTCCTGTCTCCAATATGGGACTGATACATGTGAATATCTCAAACATTTCAGATTATCAGAGATACATAGGCAATAAAACAAAAAAAAAAAAAAAATGACTTGAAAAATATGGCTGTCCGTGTGTCATAAATATATGATCCTGCCCCCTGGTGCCCTCCAGTGATACAGAGTGAGACGATTTATGGTGCACAGCCTTCCACTGTCAGAAGAGAGAACATTCACCCGCTCGTATAAGCAGCATATAGACAGGGCGAGGTTGTGGTACAAAGGGGGTAATAATTACTATTAGGGGGCAAGGACAGGGAGCGGATGTGCTGCTAAAATGTTCAGGTGGGAAGGGGGTTAATAAGGTTATAAAGTGAGATTTTCACCAGGGCTCATGAGCCTTTAGTTACACCCCTGGCTGGAATCTGGACCAGGTATCAAGGAAACCATGAATAATTGATGCTATTATATTTAAAGCCCATTGTTTTGATCTGTCAGAGGAGCAGAACAACGGTCTGTAAAACTGTCATACTGGATGACACCGCTGGAACGCTTCACTCTTTGTATATATCAGGATTGACTACAGTTTTGAAAAAATAGATGGAAGGTCCCTGCATTTTATTTCCAAGCAAAAATCTTAAAGTAGCTGGAAAGGACCTTCTGTCAAGTACAAGTCATTATAGGAAACTTTGTAGTAAATGATATTAGATAACTTCTCCTCGTCCGGCTGTTTTCCTGCTCCCCTTCTCTCTTGCTTAACTGACTTTCACTCTGAAAATTCTGCTATAGTCTCAAGCAGCGGTTTACAGGAAGGGGTGAGGCCGAACCAAGGTCCCTTAGAGGGGGCAATAAAGTGTCTCTTTCCAATACTATAATAATTATATATATATATATATATATATATATATATATATATATATAATACTTTTTTACCACCTGAGGCTTCCTGCTCACACTAGGACTTTACTAAAGAGTTACAGGCACTTCATGTGCTGCTGTATACGGCGACTATACAGGACTGTATTATGGAGAAAATACAGAGAGAGAGGGGCACCGAGCCGACCAATGTGTAGAAATGATGGGTAAAAAGTAGGTAAGCAAAAAATTTGTCCGCTCACCTGGAAGAGTTGTGTGTGACACAACAACTCTATGACGTATAATATTGGAAGCAATAGGGACACGGGCAGCCGCTGGAAAGAACGCCTGCAAGACGTCAAGGCAATGAAGCGAAAGAGGGACCGTCCTCCTTGTGGAAGATGAAAGGAAAACCGCGCTCGCCCAGGTACAATGAAAAGACTTTATTTTGCACAACGCGTTTCGAGCATACTGCTCTTTCTCAAGTGCATATGATCAACCTTAAAATTAACAACAACATCCAGAACAACAATAAATACTTCAAAATTTAAAAACTTCAAAATTTATCTAAATTTTGAAGTATTTATTGTTGTTCTGGATGTTGTTGTTAATTTTAAGGTTGATCATATGCACTTGAGAAAGAGCAGTATGCTCGAAACGCGTTGTGCAAAATAAAGTCTTTTCATTGTACCTGGGCGAGCGCGGTTTTCCTTTCATCTTCCACAAGGAGGACGGTCCCTCTTTCGCTGTATTATGGAGAAGGGAAGAATCCCTCCATAACAGCATCTGCTGGAGGTATGTGCAATGTACTAGTAGCCCAAAAGGCACAAAAAACTGCTTATCTTACACAGCCATGTAGCTATATAGCGGCCTTTCAATCACTGTTGACAAATAAGATAGAAAAGACTACGAAGCTCATGGACCACAATGGAAAGTCTGTAGCCATCACCTGTCATATGCCTCATTACTAATGCAGGGGTCTTTTATGTGACACAACTGTCTTTGGGCGATGGTGGATAACCTTACCCTATGGTGATATAACTTAGAATCAGTTGTGTTGACCTCTTGTACAGAAGCTGTAAAATAATCCCTCGATTGTCCCCTAATACCAATATTATGGCCATTGTGTCTGTATAGTGGTCTAAAGTTGGATAGTACAACTGCAGGTCCAGGTATAATAACCTGAGCACGCAGATATATATTACACTTTAGGCTCCGTTCTGTAGACCTCTTTAGCGCCGCACCAGCCATTGATGGTTACATGTATTAGCTCAGCCCATATACTGTAATTTAATAGTAAGGATACGTCTTGTATAGGATCCCTTATCTACAGATGCACAGGTGGCACCAATGGTACGTCCACCCCTGAATCCATGCACTTACCAAGAATGGGTCAAAGACAAGTTCTACAGTAGAATTCTACTTAGGGATTTTGAAACCATCAGAATGGAGCCCTATAATAAGGAGAAACGCCAATAGGACATCAGCACATAGGACATCAGCACATAGGACATCAGCACATAGGACATCAGCACATAGGACATCACCACATAGGACATCACCACATAGGACATCAGCACATAGGACATCAGCACATAGGACATCACCACATAGGACATCAGCACATAGGACATCACCACATGGGACATCAGCACAATGGAGTTTGGTTAAAAAGAAAAATAAACAAATGCTATTTTGACCATTATAGAACATTGTGACAAGAGAATTCTGCAAAACTACAAATCTGTTCTTACATTATTATATTGCATACAGTTAATAAGAGATGATTGTTAGACGGCTATACTGCATTCTGCTTAGAAATAAAGACACATGACATCACCATAGGAAAAATATGGAAACAATGTAAAGACAAATGATATTGTGTTATAATAGAAAAAAGAACTTGTGTCTACGACAAACCACTACTGGATACCTGCCTTAGTCAAATAACAATATTATAACATCACAATAGAAATTTACCTTGAGAAAAGTCACTTTTCTGACACTGTTATAAGACAATTCTACCCTGAAAGGCGACAAATGCTATTGTGATGTGGAAACAATAGAAATCTTCCAATGAATGAAGACGTCATCCCAATAAAATGATATGATATCATCATAGTGGCAGTATGTTACGGCCACAGCGCGGTGATTTGGTGGCTACGATATAGGATCGGTTGGGGTGCTGGATACTGGACCTCCATCAATCTACACAGTAACATATGTGGTTCTTTAAGTCCAATTTCTCAACCAACTTTTGATCGGTCTCCATTATTCGGCAGGTCAGATCCTTCCATTATAACAAAAGAGAAAAAATGGAACAACGGCGCAGATTTGAACCCAGACGACACAAAGTTTCCGTTCGTTTCCTGGCAGCTTAGAAATCGGTTGACAGTTTCTGAGAAGCGAATTCCGTGTTGACAACCGATATGACTGCGCTTACTGAAATCCTATTGAAATTCAAAACCAGGCAAATATTTTAGTATGTTCGCCCCGTACGCAGCCTATTTATATCCCATAGTCATGGCGTGACACTTTTATGAAGGGCTTATTCTATCCTGAGCATTCAATAGCTCCGGAACAATCCGCTTCCAATTTTAGGTAAAGCAGTGACAGTTCTCTATATATAAAACACTTTCACCCTCTGTAGACTGACTGCAGTTATCTTCAATCTCCAATTCATCTTTCCTAACGTCATATTCTGAGAGATTCACAAAGGTCTGGGAGACTTGGGAATTTACTTGACAAGGACGGGATTCTTCAGCCGTAGAAGTACTGTGGGAGTTGCTCTGCGTGTCCAGGACACCAGTGACTTTCCTTTCCTTCCCTGGACGTACGCTATTTCATTTTGATCTAATTTTCTTATGGGTAACATAAAAACAGTAGGGCAGATTTACTAATCCTGTCTAATATTTATAACTTAGACTAGAGGGTGTGAAGTAGGGATCAACAAACCAAATTGGTTAGACCAAAATCATCCCAAAGTTTTAGGTTCAACCCAAACCCAAAACTCTCGGGATTCACCAGCCATGAACCACTGTTATACTCACAGGTTAGCTCTGACCCCAGGGTGTAGTAAGTGGAGACCCAGGGAGGTGAGTATAAATAATAGGACTCACCTCTCCTGGGTATCTGGAGGTCTCCCTGCATCCTCTTCAGGTCTCTTCCAAGCTTCTGGTAAATTTGGTATACTTTAACAACTACAGTATTTTAGTTCATTTTACACATTTTCGTGCAGAGGTGTAAGTTAAAGTTCCTGGGCCCCAGTGCAAGATATGTAATGGGCCATGTACATACCTTGTGCTGCTCTGCTTTTGTACATACACTCTTTGCTCTTAATGCACATTTTGGAACATCGGTCCTTATAGAGGCATGGTTTTTCATAAAACCTAACTGGGAATTATAACCAAGTCAGTATAACGTCTCCAACGTGAAGAGGGTCCCATCCACAGACAGATGTTTCGAGGTTTTGGCCTCTCACCAGTAGGGTACTAGCTGGTAGTATGAGAGGTCTAGACATGGGTCACAAGGGGTAATAGGTCTTATTAGGGAGCCACAGTACAGGGACATGCCCTGCTAAAAATTCCTAAAGTATAAGTAAACTTTTATATATATATATATATATATATATATATATATATATATATATATAATAAATATTATATAATATATTATTATATATTTATTATTTATTTCCAGGAACCAGTAGTGCAGGGGAAGAGAACAATCTTTACAATATACTTCCCTAAAGAATAGTGCCTGTGTCTTTAAAGGGATAGTCCAATCGCAAGGATCCTAGCTTGTGTAAATTCAAGAGTTTTCCTAAATACATTGCTTTAGCAATGCTGCTTTGTTTGCCTGCTATGTGAAATTATTTCTGCTATTGTTTACACATCATGGTCAAGGCATCAGGGCTGTTAACATGACTTGCTGAAGGGGAAGGGAGTTGAGTTCTGTGGATTGCTTTCACAGTTATCTCCTCATCCATTTTGGCAATCAGGTCAGCTAATTGTAGTTTACTGATAAAGGTTCGGACAGTGTCTTATTTTCTTTATGCAAAAGATAACATTAAGTTTGCTGCAAGTCCATTGCCAGTCCTAGCAGCATGTAAGTATTCCCCAAACCTGTGCGATGTAATACACATTTGTGTATTACTGTACATATGATTTGATTTGCATTATAATAGATTTCTAGTAATCATAATAAACAATCTCTCATGGTAAAGGCAATGTCTATCTCTACTGCGGTACTTTATAGTGCCCTGCCCATAAGTCTAAGCCGCCCACCAGCTTGTTGAAGAATACAGGAAGTGAGAAGAAGACACATAAGGCAGATGGGAAAAGCCCTTTAAGTATTACTCTTGTATTTGCTGTTTATCTGAGAAGTTTTGGCCTGTACTCTGTATAAAAGCAGATAGGTTTACAATGAAGTTTATGGAGAGGGGAGGAGGGAAATAAGAAAGACAGACATTAACCCCTTCCTGCTGCATTTTTTTATTTTCTTCTCTCACTCCCTGTCTTTTAAAACCAAACAATTTGTCACACATTTAAGTCATTTCCCTTTCGAGTAAGCCCCTACATGTGGTATAAGGCAATTTTGTTGCAGATTGTCCCAAACCTGCCCATTTCTAGTGTAAATGTAATATTATATTGTTCGCTGTCACATACAGTATAATGTATATGGTGCTAGATATAATAGATTTACAAACAACATATTTTGTGCCAGTTCTAATGGCTGAATTGTTTCTGATTGACTAAGTATTTCTTCAACATGAATTTGCTGATGATTGTACAATTTCCCAAATTCTTTTAGCGTTCAGATGCATGACTACATTTGTCTATATTTAACTTCATCTGCCTCAGAGCAGTCCAGACTAGCAAATGTGTCCAAGTCTGTTTACATGGGGCAGACATCAGGCTCTCGGAGAGCTGGATGACATCATTTCTATCTGACCTGAAAACTCAGTAAACACATTTTCTGTTCAGATTTTGCAAATATTTCTGCAAGAAGAGCCACAAGAACTACAAGACCATCAGAAGTCACCCACTGAATGCATGCCAAGTGGTAAATTACAGGTCCGCAGACTAACTAGGGGCACATTCAACCATTAGATGATGGGCTTATAGGATCACAATGTCCCCTTACCGTTCCACCCTGATTGCTGTCTCTGCAGATCCAAGCCCTATACCTATATAGGGCGCTGGACACAAAAGGATTGTTGTAAAGGCTACACATGAGCAGAGCTTCTTTCTGGAAGTATGACAGTGTTTGTTGCCTTGTAATGCACAAGTGGATGACTTATTGGTTCTCCAGGGAGATCCAAGAAAAAGGCCACACTTACCAATACCAAATAATTCATGGTTGTGCAGGACCCCAATACAAGATATAGTAGAGAAAATACAGGTGCAACCTACTAATGGAACATCCAATCTCACACCCCTCTTGGATTGTAGGTGTATGAGTTTTGCTGCCTGGACTGTTGGGATGGTGTAATTCACAGTCATGTGCATGGGCTGAGTTAATCCTTAGGATCATCTCATCCTGTGATGGATGAGAGCAATGGCCATTTATAACCATAGCGTTAACAAACGATTGGTACCCTCCATCTGCTCCGCTCCTCCTGCTTTATCACATGACTCCTGTAGTCTGCCCGGTGTTTTCATTGTATCAGGTTCACTTTAAGAAGTAAATAAAGTACACTCAAAGCTCCTTGAGATGAACATCCAAAATTGCATTGTAAAGGGGTCTTCTGGGGTGGAGTAATGAGTAATATGGAAAAATGAAAATCCATCACAAAAATGGGATCTGGTTTAGGGGTGGTCTTCACCATGAGGTGGTCTGCAGGAGGTTTCACGGTATTAAGCTATCAATGTTTGGGTTCCTTCAGTACAATTCACCTCCTAAAGTCATACAGGTATGTGAACGTACGTATAGGCTATGAAATAAATGGCCCAGATCATCTCTAGCGCTGGCCGTGGTGCTGAAAAAATCTTATGTGCAACGTATGAATAACAGGAAATCAGATTCTGCTTTGCACAATGTATAGATACTCCAGTATGTGGTGAGTCCCGTGGTGGTCCACATATATTGTATATCTAACCTTACTGTAAACCCTACAACCCTACTTATTCCAAGCAAGGCCTGGGATCGGCGACATTCCCAGAAAGTGAAGGGACCTGAAGTGAGTTGGAACAGGAGGGATGGGGAATTGGTGAAGTTACGTTTGGCTTAGTTCATCCTTTTATGGCAAGTTGAGCCTTTATTTTTAATAATTGGACAACAACCCCTTTAATTCTAACATTAAAAGATGTAAAAAATAAAATCAAGATAAATTGTGCAAAATGACAACATGGTCCAGTACGTCCAGTTACATCAGCGTCATCTATCCAAGCATCCAAATTGGCCAACCATCTTCATTCCTGTTAACTTATGTCTAGGATTTCAGGAACGAGGATGAGTAGAGACATTGACTATAGGGCAGCGCTAGAGTCACCTCATTGGCCATTATATTCTGCATTGGGTCATTTCAATAAAACAAGGAACATTCACAATGTTCGCCTCTATTGTAACAACACACAATGTTTTGGCCAAGTGAAGTTGAAATAGAGACAGAAAATGTTATTTTGCAACATTGAAACCAATATGAAATCTGCAATCTCATGCATGGATCTGCAACAATTGTCCACAGCATCTCCATATTGGTCACCAAGTATGACTGGGGCCTCGGAAGGGGTGACAAGATATATTGGGGGGGGGGGCACATTGAATGCTTGTATTTTGGTAACAAGCTTAGAAATCCAGCCAATGAATAATGTGAATATGGAAACAAATATAATCCAGTTTGTAAGTTTTAGCAAGGTCAATCCAAGCAAGAAAGCTTAGAACATTTGGGATACGAGCCATTCTGCAGTGCCTTACGAGGAATACAGGAGCCTAAAATCTGTCTAGAAGATCCCATCTCTATGTTATCGGATCCTCCATTGCTGAGGACAGGGACCACCTATGCAGTGAGCCCGCGCTGTAATAGTCTAACCGTCATGGAGAGCGGCGGCAGGCAAGAGGTTAATGGGTAAATTGCCCCGAGCCAGTGTCAATAGACCAGGAGGGAAGATGTGCTTAGCAGCTTTTCATTACTGTGATCTAACATTAAACAGCAGTTCATTATCTTGAATCAATGGCGCACATATGCAGCCAGAAGCATTTCATTACTTCCGATGCATTGAAAGCATAACATCGCTCCATTAGAATACTTCAAGGGCTGTATGATGTGATGGAGCAAGGAGACCACAGAGGGAAGCTTCTCGTCATTAGAAAACCACATCTGTTTAATAAGAAGACATCCCTGATATTCACAGGCTGATACAGTAACTTACAGAACAAGACACATTCATATAGGAGCAATGTAATGTGCTGGGGATACCTGCAATGTATCTTTACTATTATGTTCTGCTATTACCCCCAAATATTCTATCAGAGCAAAATAGATACAGAACCTACACCAAAACTGCTAAACTATGGCAAACACTGCAGCCGTGCATATATCTCCTATCTGCATAAGAAACCTCGGAATATATCTTATTACAGAAACCTGTTTCCTTATTAGGCTTCTTTCCTCCTCCTTACCTGCACTCTGGTTACAAAGAATCCTATTCACTTAGCACACAGAAGTCTATGGAGAAGGGAGGGGGAGGAGTAGCTCATTTTTGCCTTATTCTGTACACTTTTATCCTGAAGATACAGCAGTGCTAGAAGAGCTCTGCACCACAGTGCAGCAGAGTCGAGTTAGACTTTAAAACTCAGCTCATGTATATACTGTACACACATCATCTACATATAAGTCATAGATAATGCTGCTATGTAACATTCACCTCTGTACTGGTTATCTTTCAGATTCGGTTAGCATCTCATCATCCTTTCATGTATAGAGTTCAGTGCACACATCCATGACATGGCAGCAGTCAGAGCATACAGTATAGCAGCCTGTGTTATGCAGCAGCTATGAAGCCATTGTGTCAGAGGTTCCTGGTTTTCACCCTTTAACCCCATTCAGGGATCTTGTTAGAATGCTTCCTGGCTGACCTAAGCGGGTCCAGAGACCTTGCACATTATCATAGCAACTAGGACGCTAAGAACATTCGCCTTACTGTGGGAAAAGGAGCCTTATAAACCCTGGGAACTAAGGGAATGGGCTGGGAGCAGGGATGACAGACCGGGCGCAGTGGATGTATAGGAGAGGATGCCGGGAGTAAGGAGATGTCAGCCAGGATGACAGTATGTAACACTAAGAAGAAGTCTGGGGTGCAAAACATAAGATGGAAATGCCAACAAGACACAACATGGACTACAAACATGAAAGACGGATCTGATACAACACAGCATTTCTGGTGTCATTGTGCGTAGCACCTGCATATGGTAACCCTTTAAGGGAATTCAAGTTTCAACATTGATTCACAGTTTACATCTGGATACAATCTATCTGCAATGACTTTATTTGGCTTTTCGTCATTGCATTTTGAGCTATAGCAAAGTTTATTCCTCATTCTGTGGCCCCTTTGTGACTCTAGTTCTTTGTGTGGATGGGTCTACCCTTGTATCAGTATGGACTCTATACCGCTCTGCATCTCCACCACAATCTATGGCAGCCTAGGCATAAAGATACAGCCGAGAATTGTCTAATTGAGAATTAAGAGCTCCCCCTTTTGTCTCCTTTCAACTCCACTCCTCATTTTCCAGGGGTCTGAGAGTCGTTGACTAGTTATGAGGAGTTTGCTATGCAGGTCCTGGAAGAAGCTGAGTCACAGAAGACACAATGGCACAAGACTCGAGTGGTTAATCACACTGATATTCAGAAAAGAGGCGATCCATATATATATAGGTAGATCAAATGCACAATCAAATTACCTATTGAGAACTAATACACCAAGTTGTGCGCCTGCAGTATACACTGTGCTGTGCCATCTGACCATGTTACATAGTCTCACAGTGTTACAGGAGAAGCTGCAGGAAAGACACGCACTGTATTCTACAGCTCTTCCACTTGATGGCGCTGTTATACTACATTACAATCCTGCAGGAAGCCAAGGCTCCATTTTGCTGGTAATGAATGTGAAGCGTTTGCTTGTTAGCTGCTGCTGCTCTTTCATTCTTACTTGGGGGCTAATTATGATCTCACCAATGTTTCCCATGAAGCATGTTATTTTAATGATACCGTACAGGAAGAGAAGGTCTAGTGATTATATAAATGTTTCATTAGGCAAATCCTAACGAATCTCCCAAAGACTAATTAATGTACAGGTTTATGTTTAGGGAGATTGCATTAGTTTGCCTAATGACACGTCCGGCTGTAAAGTGACTTACACCACACCGAGCAGACAGACAGACAGCCATGGCAATGTGGATCCACTTAGACAGGGGTGCAACAAGTAACTATAGGGCCCCATAGAAGAACGTGTAAAGGGCCCCGCTCTACAATGACCACCGTATGCAGCAAGGGCACAGTTTGAAAAGTGGATTATTTTGGTCTCTTATCTCAGGATAATGCTCAAATAATGCACATAGTGATGTACCAGTATAGGGATAATGTATACAGTGATGTCACAGTACAGGGATAATGCACATAGTGATGTCACAGTACAGGATAATACACAGTGATGTCACAGTACAGGATAATACACACAGTGATGTCACAGTACATGGATGCGAAAGTGCAAGGATCATAAAGACAGTGATAATGCATATAGTGATGTCACAGTACAGGGATAATCAATACAGTGATGTCATAATATAGGGATAATCCACATTGTGATGTTACAAAAAAGGGATAACACACACAGTGATATTACGGTAGGGCATTGTTATTATGACCTAACTCAGAATTATGAGAATTATTATCACTTAAAATTCTACAACATATAAAAAACAATAAGGCTGCACATAAATCCCTAAAGTCTGGTGACACTATTGCAGCTTACATGGCCTGGTGACACTATTGCAACTTACATGGCCTGGTGACACTATTGCAGCTTATATGGCCCAGTGACATTATTGCAGCTTACATGGCCTGGTGACACTATTGCAGGTTACATGGCCTGGTGACACTACTGCAGCTTACATGGCCTGGTGACTATTGCAGCTTACATGGCCTGGTGACACTATTGCAGGTTACATGGCCTGGTGACACTACTGCAGCTTACATGACCCGGTGACACTATTGCAGCTTACATGGCCTGGTGACACTATTGCAGGTTACATGGCCTGGTGACACTACTGCAGCTTACATGGCCTGGTGACATTATTGCAGCTTACATGACCCGGTGACACTATTGCAGCTTACATGGCCTGGTGACACTATTGCAGCTTACATGGCCTGGTGACACTATTGCAGCTTACATGGCCTGGTGACACTATTGCAGCTTACATGGCCTGGTGACACTATTGCAGGTTACATGGCCTGGTGACATTATTGCAGCTTACATGGCCTGGTGACTATTGCAGCTTACATGGCCTGGTGACACTATTGCAGCTTATATGGCCCAGTGACATTATTGCAGCTTACATGGCCTGGTGACACTATTGCAGGTTACATGGCCTGGTGACACTACTGCAGCTTACATGGCCTGGTGACACTATTGCAGGTTACATGACCCGGTGACACTATTGCAGCTTACATGGCCTGGTGACACTATTGCAGCTTACATGGCCTGGTGACATTATTGCAGCTTACATGGCCTGGTGACACTATTGCAGGTTACATGGCCTGGTGACACTATTGCAGCTTACATGGCCTGGTGACACTATTGCAGCTTACATGGCCTGGTGACACTATTGCAGCTTACATGACCCGGTGACACTATTGCAGCTTACATGGCCTGGTGACACCATTGCAGCTTACATGGCCCGGTGACATTATTGCAGCTTACATGTCCTGGTGACACTATTGCAGCTTACATGGCCTGGTGACACTATTGCAGGTTACATGACCTGGTGACACTATTGCAGCTTACATGGCCCGGTGACACTATTGCAGCTTACATGGCCCGGTGACATTATTGCAGCTTACATGGCCTGGTGACATTATTGCAGCTTACATGGCCTGGTGACACTATTGCAGCTTACATGGCCTGGTGACACTATTGCAGGTTACATGGCCTGGTGACACTATTGCAGCTTACATGGCCTGGTGACACTATTGCAGGTTACATGGCCTGGTGACACTACTGCAGCTTACATGGCCTGGTGACATTATTGCAGCTTACATGACCCGGTGACACTATTGCAGCTTACATGGCCTGGTGACACTATTGCAGCTTACATGGCCTGGTGACACTATTGCAGCTTACATGGCCTGGTGACACTATTGCAGGTTACATGGCCTGGTGACACTATGCAGGTTACATGGCCTGGTGACACTATTGCAGCTTACATGACCTGGTGACACTATTGCAGCTTACATGGCCTGGTGACACTATTGCAGCTTACATGGCCTGGTGACACTATTGCAGCTTACATGGCCTGGTGACACTATTGCAGGTTATATGGCCCGGTGACACTATTGCAGGTTACATGGCCTGGTGACTATTGCAGCTTACATGGCCTGGTGACACTATTGCAGCTTACATGGCCTGGTGACACTATTGCAGCTTACATGGCCTGGTGACACTATTGCAGCTTACATGGCCTGGTGACACTATTGCAGCTTACATGGCCTGGTGACACTATTGCAGCTTACATGGCCTGGTGACACTATTGCAGCTTACATGGCCTGGTGACACTATTGCAGGTTACATGGCCCGGTGACACTATTGCAGGTTACATGGCCTGGTGACTATTGCAGCTTACATGGCCTGGTGACACTATTGCAGCTTACATGGCCTGGTGACATTATTGCAGCTTACATGGCCTGGTGACACTATTGCAGGTTACATGGCCTGGTGACATTATTGCAGCTTACATGGCCTGGTGACATTATTGCAGCTTACATGACCTGGTGACACTATTGCAGGTTACATGGCCTGGTGACACTACTGCAGCTTACATGGCCTGGTGACACTATTGCAGCTTACATGGCCTGGTGACACCATTGCAGCTTACATGGCCCGGTGACATTATTGCAGCTTACATGTCCTGGTGACACTATTGCAGCTTACATGGCCTGGTGACACTACTGCAGCTTACATGGCCTGGTGACACTATTGCAGCTTACATGGCCCGGTGACACTATTGCAGCTTACATGGCCCGGTGACACTATTGCAGCTTACATGGCCTGGTGACACTATTGCAGCTTACATGGCCCGGTGACACTATTGCAGCTTACATGGCCCGGTGACACTATTGCAGGTTACATGGCCTGGTGACACTATTGCAGCTTACATGGCCTGGTGACATTATTGCAGCTTACATGGCCTGGTGACTATTGCAGCTTACATGGCCTGGTGACACTATTGCAGCTTACATGGCCTGGTGACACTACTGCAGCTTACATGGCCTGGTGACACTATTGCAGCTTATATGGCCCAGTGACATTATTGCAGCTTACATGGCCTGGTGACACTATTGCAGGTTACATGGCCTGGTGACACTACTGCAGCTTACATGACCCGGTGACACTATTGCAGCTTACATGGCCTGGTGACACTATTGCAGGTTACATGGCCTGGTGACACTATTGCAGCTTACATGGCCTGGTGACACTATTGCAGCTTACATGGCCTGGTGACATTATTGCAGCTTACATGGCCTGGTGACACTACTGCAGCTTACATGGCCTGGTGACACTATTGCAGCTTACATGGCCTGGTGACACTATTGCAGCTTACATGGCCTGGTGACACTATTGCAGGTTACATGACCTGGTGACACTATTGCAGCTTACATGGCCCGGTGACACTATTGCAGCTTACATGGCCTGGTGACACTATTGCAGCTTACATGGCCTGGTGACATTATTGCAGCTTACATGGCCTGGTGACACTATTGCAGCTTACATGTCCATATGATGTCTTAAGCCTTTAAAAAAGTATACATAGACCAAGTAACACAAAACGACCAAATACCATTTACAGAATATTCTCATACATTAGTAATACACAAAAACAATTGGTAATCGGTACACAAAAACACAGCGATGGTAGACAAGGGAACGCACAATGTGACTTAATATCCAAATCACAACAAATAGACCTCAATGATCCATATAACCCAATGAGGTCCAAGGTGCAGTGCCGAGAAAAGACAAAAGCCCCCCCTCCCCCAGCACCCTGATATGTACCCCAGTTATTTTTCGGGGTGATCGGTATTATTTGTTGCAACGCTCTAGTACCATTAAAAATATTACAAGAGACTCTCTGGGACCTTATCTCATATTATCCACACCCTGATGGGTTATACAGATACATGTAACAGAGTCTGATGTAAATATATTGTTATTTTTGCAGTTGTTATTTTGTAGCTAGAAGATGTTCTTTGCAGCTGGTTTAAGATTTAATCCCTTTAACTAGGTGAGTTATGGCTGGATGCTGTATAGTGATATATATATATATATATATATATATATATATATATATATATATATATACTTTCTATATCATGGATACAGTGCATTGGGTTTGATCTCCTAGGCGCAGCGCTAGATCTCTGTTATAGGACGGGTCTAACACCGTGTGCCAGAAAAGGAACCAGAACCAGAAAAGCAACATTCAGTTCTATTTCAGTAATGTCGCTCTTCCTGTACGAGGTCTCTGCCATGTTAGATTTCCTGTCCATTGCCTGATAACAGAGCTCTTAGGTTTTCCTTCACCCGGGGCAAAAGTTCACTGCCCTTACACTATATCTAAATACATAAAAGTTCCCGCAATAACCAGCACCCAGGGAACAAAGGTGCGGTATACTGCAGACACCCAGGCGTATTAGAACAGCGACTAGGATACGCTTTCCAGATAACCTTCTGAGACATCCCCCAAGGAGGGACCCAGGGTCAGGGAATAGCTGGTTTATGGCACTTATCATACTTGGGGTTATTCAGTTGGGAAAGAAGACGTCTTAGGGGTGACCTAGGAACAATGTCAGGGATTCATCCTATAGCGGCTTCTGCCAGGACATGGCCATGTATGCCCCTCCTAAACACATAAGAATAGTCATTTTTCCGTATTCCAGACTTGGTTTCAGTCGCTACGTAAATCACACGGGGTGTATATACAGTGTGTATACCATAGAGGGGAAGGAGGACGTTTTTATTACAGGTTGCAGTGTCAGATATTTCAGTATTAACTTTTCTGACAAAACAGTTTTGTGGATTCTGAGCCAGGAATATTTCATTGGGTGAGTCCAGTTCGTGAAGTGTTTGTATAGTAATTGTCAGATCTTGATATATAATGTCCCAGCCTGGGTATAATGGACATGGTTGGCATAGGGTTGGCAGGAAGCATCTTTGGACACCTTATAAATATGTTATCACGTTCTCCCCAGTATATACCCCTACAATGCACCACAACCATAGTAACCTCAGCCTCCTTGTGTGCAGGTGCTGCCTGGGTGATACATAATATATATATATATATATATATATATATATATATATATATATATATATATAACCTTTATATTGCAACATCTTGGAGCTTACAATTTGCTCTCACATATGGCTGTCACTTCTCTTTCCCCCATACAAAAAAAAAAAAGCCAAAAAGACATTTTGCAAGCTATGAGTTTGGTGCATTATAAGGTTTCGCGCTCTCTAATGCTCGATTGTCATTCAATGATTTACTGAAATCTGTATTGCAAAACCTACTTGCGAGTCATCGGATTTACAAGCCAGGTTTAACACATGACCACAACAAGCGCTGGAAGCGTCCGTCTTATTACTAGATAGAGGGAGGTGATAGAAACACGTAGAACATAATCCATTCCTAACACATCGTACAACTCCAGAGCCGCAGAGGTCGGGGTTACTACCAGTCATTGCTATGGCCCATATAATACCGACGTCACACACCGGGCAGCCATAACTGAAGAGATCGGACTCCCCATTTGCTTACAATAATATAGTAGTATTAAAGGGGATGGCCAGGATTTAGTTTAGGATTATTTGATCAGTGGTCGGCGACAGGTGAAGGCAGAAGCTGATAGCTCTGTATAGTGACACTAGTAGATTTCCTGCGGCTTCGCTCGCGAAAAATATGTTAAATCGTTGGTTATGCTAAAGTAAAATTTTCAGTGCCATACTGAAATTGACATTCTCAGAGCTACAGTAAATCTTGTTTTCCACTTTAAATTTTTATTATTTTGGCATTTCACTAAGTTTTTTTTTTTTTTTTTACTAATTTGACATTTTTATTGATTTTAAATGTTACATACTATGTAGTATAAACTATTACATCTGTTTCTTGAACTATTTTTTGAATCAAAAATTAAAATTTATGCCCCTTTCACAAACAATTTTAACAACATAGTGCAGCCCTTCCGCCTCCCTCCAGTGTAACCTATAAGTAGTTCACGGACCAAAGAGTAACATTGGTTACAGTTACAGAACTATCTCTTGTGGTGCTGTTTGGTAACAATGTTTCTGGTTTTACCTTCAGGTGTATACCTGTATATGAAAAGATTTTGGGGGTTACCCACTCTAGAGCAAGCAACGTACAACTGTCCATGTGAGAAACACGGGCTCTCCAAATTAATGCCGGCTACTTTATGTGATTGACCTTGTGCTTTGTTTATAGTCATAGCAAATGCAAGTCGGATTGGGAAGGGCATGTTGCTTGGTAGCAAAGGAATACGCAGAATGAAAACATTTGCTCCCTACCGGAAACACTGTAATTTTTCCCCCGCGGGAAAAATCGCAGCATTTTACAGTACTTTCAAAGTGGATGGTATTCATGTGAATCCCATGCCCACCTTGCGGAAAAAATTGGAGCACGGACACGCTGCGATTTCCAAAACCGTTGCAGTTTTGAAAATCGCAGCATGTCAATTATATCTATGGAAACGCCGGTGGCTTTACCGTAGATATAATTGCAAACAGAAAGTCCGCAGAGGAAAACTTCATGAACTTTCTGTTCAAAGCGCTGCAGGAAGAACCGCGATGCGTTCACGCCTGTTGGGTCTTAGCCTAAGGGTGCATTCACATGGAGAAAAATGGAACCCATTGAAGTCAATGGGAGGCTTTTTTTTCAGTGCTGAATCTGACGCAGATTCCACACCCAATTCAGCGCCATTTCCTCTGTGTAAATGCACCCTTAGAGTTTCCCATAGGAATAGTGGCATCAATAACATTGGGCATGAAGACTCTTAATGCACAATTTTGTGCCGTTACAAATATATATAGGGATCACAATGTACTTTTTTTTCCCTATCAGTATGTCTTTGTAGAATGGAAGGAAATACACACAAACACGGGGAGAACATACAAACTCCTTGTTCCTGGCGGGGGATTCGAACCCAGGACTCCAGCGCTGCAAGGCTAACCACTGAGCCACCGTGTTGCCCCCTCTGTTACATATTTTTGGTTGGTCAAGGTTCCGAAGCAGAATTATTATATTAGTAACTATAGAGCAGGCCTCACTGTATTACTAGGCCCTGACACTGACAGAGATGTAATAGGAGGAGAGTAACTATAGAGCAGGCCTCACTGTATTACTAGGCCTGACACTGATAGAGATGTAATAGGAGGAGAGTAACTATAGAGCAGGCCTCACTGTATTACTAGGCCCTGACACTGACAGAGATGTAATAGGAGGAGAGTAACTATAGAGCAGGCCTCGCTGTATTACTAGGCCTGACACTGATAGAGATGTAATAGGAGGAGAGTAACTATAGAGCAGGCCTCGCTGTATTACTAGGCCTGACACTGATAGAGATGTAATAGGAGGAGAGTAACTATAGAGCAGGCCTCACTGTATTACTAGTCCCTGACACTGACAGAGATGTAATAGGAGGAGAGTAACTATAGAGCAGGCCTCACTGTATTACTAGGCCCTGACACTGACAGAGATGTAATAGGAGGAGAGTAACTATAGAGCAGGCCTCACTGTATTACTAGGCCCTGACACTGATAGAGGTGTAATAGGAGGAGAGTAACTATAGAGCAGGCCTCACTGTATTACTAGGCCCTGACACTGACAGAGATGTAATAGGAGGAGAGTAACTATAGAGCAGGCCTCACTGTATTACTAGGCCCTGACACTGATAGAGGTGTAATAGGAGGAGAGTAACTATAGAGCAGGCCTCACTGTATTACTAGGCCCTGACACTGATAGAGGTGTAATAGGAGGAGAGTAACTATAGAGCAGGCCTCACTGTATTACTAGGCCCTGACACTGACAGAGATGTAATAGGAGGAGAGTAACTATAGAGCAGGCCTCACTGTATTACTAGGCCTGACACCGATAGAGATGTAATAGGAGGAGAGTAACTATAGAGCAGGCCTCACTGTATTACTAGGCCCTGACACTGACAGAGATGTAATAGGAGGAGAGTAACTATAGAGCAGGCCTCACTGTATTACTAGGCCCTGACACTGACAGAGATGTAATAGGAGGAGAGTAACTATAGAGCAGGCCTCACTGTATTACTAGGCCTGACACTGATAGAGATGTAATAGGAGGAGAGTAACTATAGAGCAGGCCTCACTGTATTACTAGGCCTGACACTGATAGAGATGTAATAGGAGGAGAGTAACTATAGAGCAGGCCTCACTGTATTACTAGGCCCTGACACTGACAGAGATGTAATAGGAGGAGAGTAACTATAGAGCAGGCCTCACTGTATTACTAGGCCCTGACACTGACAGAGATGTAATAGGAGGAGAGTAACGGTACTATTCCGTTATCGGGCCAGCAGCAGCGCATTTCAGCACCAGCTTTCGGGACAGCAGTTCAGTTCAGCAGCGGGAATTACAATGACATCCGAGGACTGCTGGCCCGATGCTTGTGCCCAGTAGCCAGTACATCAATGACCCCCCCTCCATCTCCTCCTCCTTCCAGTGCTGCCCCCCAGCTCTCCTTACATCTACCCCGTACCCTCTCCCCGCCACATGACTAAGCCGATGCTGGCCCGATGATAGAGGCCGTGCTTGTGTGTAGTAGGCAGTACATCGATCGATGCCCTCATCCTCCTCTTCCTTCCAGTGCTGCCCCCCAGCTCTTCTTACATCTGCCCCGTACCCTCTCCCTGTAATAGGCCTCACCGTAAATCTTGAGCAATGAATGCTACTAGATAGCCGCCGGACGCTGCAGAAAGTTTGTCCCTCCGGCTCGCTGTAGCTCACCGTTCCTATAGTCGGCGTGTTTCTTGTCAGGGCCTGGATTGAGCCCCGGTGTCTTTCCTTTCGGTCTCGGTACTAGCGCTGAGGTGAGGCCTAGTCGTGTGGCGGGGAGAGGGTACGGGGAAGATGTAAGGAGAGCTGGGGGGCAGCACTGGCAGGAGGAGAAGGATGGGGGAGGGGGGTCATCGATGTACTGGTTACTGGGCACAAGCATCGGGCCAGCAGTCCTCGGATGTCATTGTAATTCCCGCTGCTGAACTGCTGTCCCGAAAGCTGCTGCTGAACTGCGCTGCTGCTGGCCCGATAACGGAATAGTACCAGAGTAACTATAGAGCAGGCCTCACTGTATTACTAGGCCCTGACACTGACAGAGATGTAATAGGAGGAGAGTAACTATAGAGCAGGCCTCACTGTATTACTAGGCCCTGACACTGATAGAGGTGTAATAGGAGGAGAGTAACTATAGAGCAGGCCTCACTGTATTACTAGGCCCTGACACTGACAGAGATGTAATAGGAGGAGAGTAACTATAGAGCAGGCCTCACTGTATTACTAGGCCCTGACACTGACAGAGATGTAATAGGAGGAGAGTAACTATAGAGCAGGCCTCACTGTATTACTAGGCCTGACACTGACAGAGATGTAATAGGAGGAGAGTAACTATAGAGCAGGCCTCACTGTATTACTAGGCCCTGACACTGATAGAGGTGTAATAGGAGGAGAGTAACTATAGAGCAGGCCTCACTGTATTACTAGGCCCTGACACTGATAGAGGTGTAATAGGAGGAGAGTAACTATAGAGCAGGCCTCACTGTATTACTAGGCCTGACACTGATAGAGGTGTAATAGGAGGAGAGTAACTATAGAGCAGGCCTCACTGTATTACTAGGCCTGACACTGACAGAGATGTAATAGGAGGAGAGTAACTATAGAGCAGGCCTCACTGTATTACTAGGCCCTGACACTGACAGAGATGTAATAGGAGGAGAGTAACTATAGAGCAGGCCTCACTGTATTACTAGGCCCTGACACTGACAGAGATGTAATAGGAGGAGAGTAACTATAGAGCAGGCCTCACTGTATTACTAGGCCCTGACACTGACAGAGATGTAATAGGAGGAGAGTAACTATAGAGCAGGCCTCACTGTATTACTAGGCCTGACACTGATAGAGATGTAATAGGAGGAGAGTAACTATAGAGCAGGCCTCGCTGTATTACTAGGCCCTGACACTGACAGAGATGTAATAGGAGGAGAGTAACTATAGAGCAGGCCTCACTGTATTACTAGGCCCTGACACTGATAGAGATGTAATAGGAGGAGAGTAACTATAGAGCAGGCCTCGCTGTATTACTAGGCCCTGACACTGATAGAGATGTAATAGGAGGAGAGTAACTATAGAGCAGGCCTCACTGTATTACTAGGCCCTGACACTGACAGAGATGTAATAGGAGGAGAGTAACTATAGAGCAGGCCTCACTGTATTACTAGGCCCTGACACTGACAGAGATGTAATAGGAGGAGAGTAACTATAGAGCAGGCCTCACTGTATTACTAGGCCCTGACACTGATAGAGATGTAATAGGAGGAGAGTAACTATAGAGCAGGCCTCACTGTATTACTAGGCCCTGACACTGACAGAGATGTAATAGGAGGAGAGTAACTATAGAGCAGGCCTCGCTGTATTACTAGGCCCTGACACTGATAGAGATGTAATAGGAGGAGAGTAACTATAGAGCAGGCCTCACTGTATTACTAGGCCCTGAAGGAGCCGCCTCACAGGCCCATAGCAACCAATCAGAGCTGAGCTTTCACTTTACCTCAGCAGCTTCAGTGATGAGAGCTCCTGTATAGCACAGATTTCACATTTCCCCATTATATGTATAGGGCCTAACTTCAGGGGCCCAAATTTCATGATGGGGGGATGCTAGAAAGATGTAATGTGCGCAGCATTCTGCTCCTGTGCGTGGAGAGGGGGCGTGCCAAATTTCACCCAAATCGGGCGAGAACTGTGGATTTGTATACATGAGTCCCCCTTTGACAACAATAACAAAGGATTATGTCCCGCCCTTCCTATTTCCGGTCGAAGATCTCTTTCCGGTTTTGAGAGTTTGCCATGTCTAGCAGGGGTATAGGCATACTGTTTCGTGGTTACGACGAGCCTGCTGCAGAACCTCATTTGCTGAATGCTATACAGTATATATATTCATTTGCCAAATGCTATATATATGTATAACATTCGGCAAATGAACACTGATTCTGCAGCAGGCACGTCCTTGCTACGGGCAGGCAAGAGTTTTTCTCATTGGAATGAATAGTCCGATGTTAGACTCCGCCTCCTCAGACGAGCCTCTGGCAGAACCAGCGTTGATTGGCCAAATCACTGGCCACTGGCCAATCAACGCTGGTCTATTCATTTCAATGAGAAAAAGTCAACTGCTAACAGCATACTTACCTGCTCGTAGCAAGGACGAGCCTGCTACACAATCAGCCTTCATTTGCCGAATGCTATACACTGTATAGCATTCAGAAAATGAGGTTCTGCAGCAGGCTCGTCGTAACCCGAGGACCATACCCTGAAGTACATACCCAACCCTGGTTAATTCACTAAGGAACCGGAAGTTTTCTTGCCGCCCTTCCATTGCGCATGCGTCAACCGGAAGTTCGCAGGGGGACTCATGTATAGCGCAGACTACTACAGGATTTGAGTTATATATATAGACTGACATAAATGGGGACCGAGCTACAGTATCAGGGCTCGGCCATTATATAGGATTTCCAGCTCTGTGGGGATTGGAGACTGCCTGGTCAGTGCAGGCTCGGTGCGTCAATCCCCGAATAAGGATAGACCATAAATAAAAAATCCTGCCCAACCTCTAAGACCAATGTCATGTATACACAAGTCTGTATTGGTTTATTCGTTGTAGTAGACAATCTTCTATATCCACTATTATACTGACCATACACGCAAGGTTCTGGTCACTTCTGGACATTAGTAGGGAATAATTTTGTTGCACACAATATTGGAATAAATGCAAATATTGTTTTTAATTTTTACATGGTGATTAACGCCATTGACACAATGCAAATAGTGATTAGACAAAAATAACTAGATCCGCAGTAAGTGACGTTTCGGTCCTTAGACCTTCCTCAGAACAGATCTGTGTAGTCAGACTAAGGGTGCAGACTGGAAGCAGTAAGTACAAAGTAGGATGCGGTCTAGTGCAGTGAAGCAGCATGTAAAGTGGTCAGGCTTAGGCGTCTTAGTGGACATTAGACATTTGCTCTGCATTTGCTTCCACATTGTGGAAATGCAGCTTTTTTTGTGCAAATTTTGTTGCATTTTTTGAGCCAAAGCCAGAAGTGGATTGAGCATGAATTAGACGTATCATATAGTATATTTCCCATCCTGTCTATAGCCATCCTTGATTTTGGGCTCAAAAAAACGAATTCTACAACAAAAAAAGCTGCATTTCTGCAACATGGGGCTTTAGCCAAAGACGTCTTCAGTACGACCCATACTACATTCTTTGCTCGCCACAGACCTCTTCAGTGTGAGCTTTGCATGTCTAAGGATATCACATGACGTTGCACCTGTTTGCTCAGGTTTGGTTTAAACATGAGATAAAAAAAAAAAAATGCAAAACAAGGTGCACCCCAAAATTCATGGAGGAAAACATTGGATACTTTAATGGAAACTAAAGGTTTCCCGAATCTTAAAAAAGATTTTGGTTAAAATTACCTTTAGGGTAAAGCCCCATGTAGCGGGCCGCAGCAAAAAAGCGCTGTAGGAAAAAACGCATCAAATTTTTCCTGCAGCGCTTTTCACCTAAGGTCCACAGAGGTTTCCTCTGCAGATTTTCTGCTTCCATTATATCTATAGGGAAACCGCTGGCATTTTTGTAGGTATAATAGACATGCTGCGATTTCGAAAACACAACAATTTTGGAAATAGCAGCGGACAGCGTATGTTTCTACAATGTGTGGATGGGATTCGCCAGAATCACTTTGCACTGACTGTAATAAACACGTTTACGCCATGTGGGGCCCCGGCTGTACAAACAGTGATTTATTTATTTTTTTTGCCCATTGCTTAACCTTCTCTAATAGCGTCCTCGGGTCCGTTGGTCTTCATAGCTACAGAATCGTGACTAAGCCTACAGGGAAACTGCACCAGCAAATTACCTGCAGCACGTGCTGGGACAGATCTGTAGGGACGCAGCGCCCAGACGTATAATGCTACAGGAAACCTTTTCTGTACGATCAAAGCAAATTGTGGATGCACAAAGCAGAGATTGCAGGGTGTGAATGAGTTTGATCTCACAAGTCAGAAAAAACAAGACATTCCTCTGTTTGTGATCTGGAAGGATTAGATGATTTTATGCTTTGTGTGCACGGCAAGTAGCACTTACTGTCCATGGACGGTATTCCTTCTGTTGCTCTGAGAGTCTTAGCTGGATATCAAGTTGTTGTTAAACTGCTTATTCTCCTTGGACAATCCCTACTTGTCTTAAGAGTCCACTGATAAGCGGCTAGGAAGCTAAGGTCTTATTCTCACTGCAGCTGCATGGTCACCATTTTAGAAACAATGAGAATGAATTAATAGTAAAGCCCCCGTAATGCAGGAAAATGACCTGGAAGATCAAGAGAAGAAGGAAAAGGGGAAGCAGCGCGGAATCTGGGGCTGCATCTGATCACGTGATAAGAAACCGCTGGATACAGCAAGATTATCTTAAAACCCGGGACAATCTCTATGTTTTCTTGCAGGGTTGTCCAGTTTCAACATCTTCAACAGTATAGACCTGGGTCAGTTAACCCTTTCATTGACAATCTAATTTTGCCGAGGTCTCTTTTGCAATAGAACAGTTTGATCTGTGACCGCTCAGAGTGTCTGACATTGTTTTTACTGACAAAGTCAGTCCTGTTAGTGAAATACCTTATGTTAGTATTTTTTCATGTAAGAGTTGCTCCTTACCACCCATTTTTCCACACATTCAACTTCACTTTGACGTAACTTTGTCTGTGTTTCCCTTAGAGAGCTTTCATTTGGATAGATAGGTTCCTAGGAGCCCTGACAGTGTCATACACTATGTTTTATAGATAGGTTTCTAGGAGCCCTGACAGTGTCATACACTATGTATTATAGATAGGTTCCTAGGAGCCCTGACAGTGTCATACACTATGTTTTATAGATAGGTTCCTAGGAGCCCTGACAGTGTCATACATTATGTATTATAGATAGGTTCCTAGGAGCCCTGACAGTGTCATACACTATGTATATGACAATGTAAGCTGTGGTTTGTACTGAACTTGTTTGATCCAAAACAAACCTTTGGACTGAACCATCTGAATCTGAAATGAATGTTAAGAGATTCGCCCATCTCTAGTTTAATATGTCATAGTATTAGGACAACAGACATTAAAACCAGTAATGTGACAGCTGCCCAGTTATACACGCTCAGTTGTCAAGAAAAGTGTCATGGACCTGCCGAACATCCATGAAAAATGTGCAAGTCAGATATTCCCTTAAATGTCTATTAGTAAATGTGAGTTTCTCACCCTAAAGTGGAAAGTTTACACCTTGTCACCGCAGATCTCCAAATACAATAAACCATCATACGACTAGCTCCAAGCTTCTGCACACCGGTCTCATATAGCGTTCCGCATGATCTTCTATCTCTCACCTCAAGGTTTCCCACCAAACTTATAAATAAACACTGCCTCCTTTTTTTGGAAGTCCTTACCGGTTAAATCACGTTTTTCCTTCCTTCCCCTCCCCAAGGATCTTATCCAAGAACATATTGGTGTCTTCCTGCCCCATCCTTGCTTGTCCTAAATAAAGAAGCTTCCACGGACCTTGGAAATGCTGAACTTCCTGTTTGTTTGCTGAATCGTAAGATCCAACTGATAAGACTTTGGTTTTGGTTGTCGTTGCAAAAAATTCCATTCTTCAAATTTTTCGGGTTCTTGCGAGAAGTTATTACATTTATCGATGAAATGTAGAAGAAGATGCTGAAGTTCCCATATCTCCTCCTGAAGTGTGAACTGACTATCCTCTGCATCTTACTCTGTTACCAATATCCCATAGAGACAATCCTTGTGTTCAAATTGTCACCGAGAATATTTTTGGAGGGAAAATATCACAGATTAGTGTAATTCCCGTCATTTGCACACGAGAACAAACCTCAAATCACAAAAAAGTACAAAATGTGGCGAGGGGAGAAGGTGAAAATACCATTCATGGTGTAGCAAACCTAATGATCATGAATGTAAGTGTAACATTGCTCTTATTTATAATTAAAAATTTTGTAAATACAGAGAGTGAGAGCGGGCAGATGCATCCTGGGAAATGTAGTTTGTTCACAGATTCCATGCATGTAAATAACAACAATACAAGGAGTCACTAGGAAAATAAAGCCAAGGGTACAGCGAGGATTTACCACTGCTTAGGATGTATTTGCAATTTTTGGAAGTTGGAGAACCCCTTTAATTTCATTAATAACATGGCATTGCAAGTTCATGACCTACAGATAGACAGACCTGGAGACAGACAGATGAATCACCTAGAGACAGAAAGCAATGTAAGATCATTGTTGTAATAACGATCTATTTCCACCATTAGTTCTATTAAATTATGTTATAGATATGTCCCATGCGACAACCATAAATATATGTCACCCCACTGCTTACTGATTCCATGTTTAGTATAGATGCATTAAGCAGCAAGGTTGATCCATGGGCTATAAGGCTAATCCATGGGCTATAAGGCTAATCCATGGGCTATATGGCTAATCCATGGGCTATATGGCTAATCCATGGGCTAGAAGGCTAATCCATGGGCTATAAGGCTAATCCATGGGCTATATGGCTAATCCATGGGCTATAAAGCCAATCCATGGGCTATAAGGCTAATCCATGAGCTATATGGATAATCCATGTGCTATAAGGCTATTCCATGGGCTATAAGGCTAATCCATGGTCTATAAGGCTAATCCATGGGCTATACCATTCTACTGCATGGATAGAGGTCAACTGCATAGATATAATAAATGTATATGGACAACATTATAGGAAGAAAAATATGGGTAGAAATCCAATGGAAGAGGGTGGCAGGTCCTCAAATCCATATAGATAAAGAAAAATGGCAGCACTCCATTGATTACCAAAAAGTGGGTTTAATCCAAGACAGGCATTACGGGGAAGCCCGCTGTCCAAGATCACGTCATCTTCCTTTTAATATGTCTTGCTCTGATCTGTAAATTGTCAGCCATCATTATGAACAATTTCTAATAGATCTGGATTCACCGCAATCTGAAACACTTGAGAATTCTGCAACAAGTTGGTTGGTGTTGATTCGATTTGCTCCCATCTCTATTTGTCACATTGTTCCAAACATGTTGTGTAAGTAACTGACCCTGCGGGTATTTTGTGTTTCATTCTCAGCAAAAGAAAGCCATTTTGTTTCCTTCCACTCTTTCCTGTGCCCTTTCCTTCTATTAGATAAGATTGTCCTTTGCAGAGAATGGCCGCTCTGTAAATATCTGTTTATTATCTATGTGACATACAGACTTACATATATTCCAGTATATAAAACACAACACAGGACTATTAGTTCAGTTATTGTAATAAATCACGGAGCCCGGACTGGTAGACAATGACAATAGACAGGGAGCGGGAATCCAGATAATTCGTACTGGTTACAGTCACAGAGAATAAAGGGAATAGGAATACAGAAGAGACGTGCGCTGACACTAAGTGGTGAGACTGCAACAATGGCAATGGCAAGGTCAAGAGGAAAACAGGAAGATACCGGATGGAATAATGGACAATCCGTGGTCCACCTTATCCAGCCCTGCTTTATCCCTAAAAAAATATATAAGGTAACTATCAAGAAAATGTAACCGAGGATAATAAACAGATTTACTGAATGCCAACCATTTCTAATATGTTTCTTTGTAAAGATCTGTATTTGGGGAATATTTATTCATTTTTATTATTTATTTTTTAAGTTAGACAACAATACAAGGCATGCAAAGGACCGATTGCGGCATTAGCACCGGGTGTCTGCTGTATAAAACAGCAGACACCCAGCAGCTATGGCTCCGGAGTAGGGTTGAGCGATCGTGTTCGGAAAAGATCGGATTCCGATCGGCGATCGAGAAAATTTCACGATCACGATCGGAATTCCGAACACAATGTTTTTAGGTGGGCTCGAGATCGGTGATTGTTTCCCACAATGCTTTGCTACTGGCCAAGCATTGTGGGAAAAGCTAACAATGTTAGCCTTCACACTGAGCAGAGTGTATACTCAGTGTGAAGGCTCCGCTGCGGTTCCATAGGAATGAATGGAAGCAGCCGGCACACAGCCTTAACTCCCTGCGCACCGGCTGCATCCATTCATTCTAATGGGAGACTAGCTAATATCTCTAGTAGCTACTTACTTGCCGAGATGGCTGGTCAAGTGCCTGGTGTTCTCGTTCTTCTTCGCCTCGCTGCCCCCGCCTCCCAGGTTAGTGTTAAGGAGCTAGGAAGAAGGCGGAGCTTGTGGCTTAAGAGAGTGTGGGCAGGTACTGGGAGGGGAGACGTGACGTCTCCCCTCCCAGTACCCGCCCACACTCTCCTAACCCGCCCACACTCTCCTAACCTGGGAGGCAGGGGGCAGCGAGGCAAAGAAGAAAGAGAACACCGGGCACCGGAACAGCCATCTCTGCAGGTAAGTGGACACCAGGGGGGACTAAGTAGCCAGAGGATTATAAAAAAATCCTCTGACTACTTAGTGATAAAAAAAAATTACTACACAGCGTGGATTCTAACAATTAAAGCGTTCAATTGTTATATTCCATGCTGTATAGTGAATAGGATTGTTTTTAAAATCTGATCTCAAATCCCATTGACTTGCATTGGGATCGGAATTGGGATCGAGATCGGGTTCGAATGAAAAATGATCGGAAATCGGATTTCAAAATCGATCCTGAAAAGTCAAGATCGGCTCAACCCCACTCCCGAGTGGACGCCATCTTTAAACACCCAGCATCCGCCGTACTAGTACAGGAAGGGGTTAAAAAGTAACTGTTAATTCACTTTTATTTGCAAATAGTTTAGGTAAATCTAAATAGCAATGCCTTAATGTTATATCCTACTCACCCATAACCGATCACATACATCACCAATCCATTCAGGTGGAACTTGTTAGGTCCCAGTAGTCACACCCCCAGCAATCACTTTGGCCCCTTTTTTATGACTGTGCTCTATAGCGTGCAGTATACAATAATCCATCTCGGGTATATAATGGGTCCATATTTTACTATTCATTCAATTATTCCCTTGGGCATTGTCAATACTTCCAAGTGACTCAAGCAAAGAAATCTGGACGGGTTTGCTCAGTAGTTTCTGGAGAAGGTCAGGAGGAGGATGATCCACATGTTCGATGCACTTATGGGAAATGCTACAGAAATAGTTTTTTTCTTCCCTGAATATCTATAAAATCCTTATAGGTGGAATGTAAATCATCTACAAATCCAAAAATGCTGTAATTGTAGGACTTCATCACTGTATGGACAGTTACGTGAAATAAAAATAACTCGCAACACTTTCAATTTACCTTCTGTTCTAACTTACATAGCAATTTGCTGGGAATCCTTCGCCACACACAGACTGGGAAAGCTTCAGCATTTGTATTTGTTGCCCATTGCATGGCTTTGTTACAAATAAATGACATGGTATAATGTATGTATTCTCAGGACTCCTCTGTACTGAAAAACATAGTAGAATAAGAAAAAGTATAGTGACACATAACACACAAGCCAAAAGGTCAGCATGGTATAATGAGATGAAATGAGATGTGAACACGTATCAGAAGATAAAAGTTAGACATTTTTCCATTTCATTTGCACAAATTGCAAACAACACATCTCAAATAAATTTTAAACAAGCTTTGGACCAGAGAAGATGGCAGTGTTCATAGATTGTGTTGATATCTGGCTTCTTCTTTGCATTCTACAGCCTTAACTTGCATTTGTGGATTGCACGGTGAACTGTATTCACAGGTGATGATTTCTGACAACATTCCTGAGCACATGCAGTGATATGTATCACCAATTCTTCCTGCTTTCAATGCAGTGCCGCCTAAGGACCCACAGAATATTGACCGTCGGCTTTGTTTTTGTGCACATGGATGTTTTTTGGTGATATTATATCCTGCAGATGATTGGAGAGTCTTTGCAATGTTTCACAGATTGGGGAACCTCTAACCTGCTCTTTTGATACATTGTCATATGACTATGTGCGAATTGCCCCTCCATTTGTTTTTCATTGGTATCACTTACTCTTCCAGCCTTGTGTTAACCCTGTCCTAACTTTTTTGAGAAGTGTTGCTGCCATCAATTACTGATAGCTATATAAGATTTCCAAATCAATGCATTCTTGTTTTCTCCACATTTTCACAGCATACCCAACGTTTTTGAATTGAGGTTGTAAATTCATAGTTTATGTTTTAATACCTTAAGAACTTAAACTGTATACAATATGCTGCAATACTTCTGTATAACTGGAAGAGTTGGAACTGCTCATCACAGTCTGACAACACACACCGGTTAGGATGATGCACAGTATGGTGGTCACCAAGCTGCGCACTTGTCTGGCCAATATTAAGGGAGCAACAAACACAGCCCCGCTGTCCTTTCACTTGCAAGTCGTCTGCCACCAAAGGAATGGAGAAACCCAAACAGGAGATGCCGGGACATTCACTGAAGAATGAGTTGCATGAGTAGACACACAAGATGATGGCAGCATGAACAGTCCCCATGGCCAAACAGAGGGAGACATTACAGGGTTAAATTTTACATTCAGTCACTTATTAAAATACTGAGTCTTACGAGAAATATTCACAAACATAATGACCGGCCAAAAAATAAATTGGCAACATGACAGGAAATTAAAGCTGATTTGGCCACGGCTTCATTGTGTCCTTCTGGCTGATAGGTTTTATAGTATCGGGTTTATTTTTAGCCTTTAATAGTCCTTTTATTGAAATCAATAAGTCCAATGAGAGCAGATTGTGGAACAGACGGTAAAGAAGATGTTGCAGGTTTTAATAGTCTAAACATAGATCAAGGGAACGGTTATGGAAGGTTTTACTATTATTACAGGTATTACAGGATTCCATAGCAAAGGGAAAAGGAAACAATGTATAGTATAAAGGTAAGTAAATGTAACACATGGCAATACGACAGCAAGTAATGGAGCAGGTACCAGTACAGTATTACTAATGGAGAATGCTTCTGTTATCACCAGTGCAGTATTACTACAGCGTCTATATGATCTAATAGGGAATCTGGACAGAGGTTGTCATCTATAGAACCATGATATAGGTACATACTCATTCCAATGCGTCAATGCGTGGTGCCTCGGTGATATCCCATATTATACTACTGAACCAATGGTTTGGCACTAGGGTTGAGCGATCGTGTTCGGAAAAGATCGGACTCCGATCGACGATCGAGAAAATTTCACGATCGCGATCGGAATTCCGAACACAATCTTTTTAGGTGGGATCGAGATCGGTGATTATTTCCCACAATGCTTTGCTACTGGCCATGGAAGACTAGCTAACATCTGTAGTAGCTACTTACCAGCAGAGATGGCTGGTCCGGTGCCCGGTGTTCTCATTCTTCTTCGCCTCGCTGCCCCCGCCTCCCAGGTTAGTGTTAAAGAGCTAGGAAGAAGGCGGGGCTTGTGGCTTAGGAGAGTGTGGGTGGGTACAGGGTGGGGAGACCTGACGTCTCCACTCCCAGTACCCGCCCACACTCTCCTAACCCGCCCACACTCTCTTAACCTGGGAGGCGGGGGCAGTGAGGCGAAGAAGAACGAGACCACCTGGCACCGGACCAGCCATCTCTGCAGGTCACTGGACACCAGGGGGGACTAAGTAGCCAGAGGATTTAAAAAAAAAATCCTCTGGATACTTAGTGATTAAAAAAAATCACTACACAGCGTGGATTCTAACAATTAAAGCGCTCACTTGTTAGATTCCATGCTGTATAGTGAATAGGATTGTTTTTAAAATGCGATCTCCTATTAGCAAAAAAATCCCATTGACTTGCATTGGGATCGGAATTGGGATCAAGATCGTGTTCGAATGAAAAATGATCGGAAATCGGATTTCAAAATCGATCCTGAAAAGTCAAGATCGGCTCAACCCTATTTGGCACTTGTTCAGAGAATAGCTACCAATTTTCCTCCGGAAACATTAACATTCCCATTCTATATAAAGTGTATAAGACTTCCCCATTATCTTCAGTTCCTTAAGATGTTGAACATTTATGGTATACAGTTTTGAGACTAGTTTCCACATAGTTTGCTCCTTCTTCAGTGTAGTCAGAAGCTTCTATGGTATACTTATGTACAATTATAGGAATTTCAGAAGTTCATGCAATTTAATTGACAAATACATCAAGTTCCTGCAAAGACTCAATAGTTACAGTGTTGACTCATTTCTCAAGACTTCTGCAATTCGTCCTGGTATTCTGGATATCAGCCAATTCCTGGGTGATGGCGACCCCTTGTTTAAAGGATTGGGCTCACAAACAATCATAATATCTGGAAATCAATTAATACAAGAGACCATAAATATCATAAATTATACAAAAATGTATTTCATCAAACCAAAACATACTTGATTAAAAACAATTAAAATAACTCAAGCGTGAGAAACTCATTTGAGCCGGAGGTTGCAGTTTTCTAGGACAAAGATATTTTTCCTGTTCGATCCTCTTCAATATGGCGGCGCTCATGGGTCACTGGGAAAATGGAGCCGCAGACAGCTGATTGAGGGCATTAGCGCTGGGTCTCTGCTCAGCTCCGTACTATTACGATGGATGTTGGGAAGGGGATTAGGATTTAGGACAGTCTGTTGCCTTGATCAGTTGTCAATGGATTAGAAATGAATGTAGGCACTTTTTATGATCTGGAATTTATCTGAAACATGGCTATGATTTCTTTATTGTGGCTAGGTTATCTTCTCATTTTCCCATTTGGGCTGAGATCTGTGGAGTTTCCTGGCCATAGACCTAAAGAGGACGAGGAGGCGGAAGAGGATGAGGAGGAGGACGAGGAGTAGGAGGAAGAGGATGATGAGGAGGAGGAAGAGGAGGACGAGGAGTAGGAGGAAGAGGACGAGGGGGAGGAAAAGGACGAGGAGGAGGAAGAGGATGAGGAGGAGGATGAGGAGTAGGAGGAAGAGGATGAGGAGGAGGAAGAGGATGAGAAGAAGGAAGAGGCGTAGAAGAAGGAGGAAAAGTAGGAAGAGGACGAGGAGGAGGAAGAGGAGTAGTAGGAAGAGGAGGAGGAAGAGGATGAGGAGGACGAGGAGGAGGACGAAGAGGATGAGGAGGAGGACGAAGAGGATGAGGAGGAGGATGAGGAGTAGGAGGAAGAGGATGAGGAGGAGGAAGAGGATGAGGAGAAGGAAGAGGCATAGAAGAAGGAGGAAGAGGAGGAGGAAGAGGAGTAGTAGGAAGAGGAGGAGGAGGAGGAAGAGGAGGAAGAGGATGAAGAGGACGAGGAGGAGGAGGAAGAGGATGATGAGGAGGAGGAAGAGGCGTAGAAGAAGGAGGAAGAGGAGGAAGAGGAGGAGGAGTAGGAAGAAGAGGCGTAGGAGGAAGAGTAAGAGGTAGAGGAGGAAGAGGATGAGGACCAGGAGTAGGAGGAAGAGGATGAGGAGAAGGAAGAGGCATAGAAGAAGGAGGAAGAGGATGAGGAGGAGGAAGAGGAGGAAGAGGAGTAGGAGGAAGAGGACGAAGAGGAGGAGGAGGAAGAAGAGGCGTAGGAGGAAGAGTAAGAGGTGTAGGAGGAAGAGGAGGAAGAGGAGGAGGAGAAGAAAGAAGAGGCGTAGAATGAAGAGTAAGAGGTGTAGGAGGAAGAGGAGGAGGAGGAGGAAGAGGAGTAGGAGAATGAGGAAGAGGTGGAGGAGGAGGAGGAGGAGAAGAAGAAAGCAGGCAACCTGCTGAGAGAGGGAAATGGGAACACCCCTTTAACTTCTCAGGATAAGTTGTCACATATTGTCATAATGTGACTTATATTCTGCAGTTATTAGCAATTTCCTCCTCTTATAATTGTATCTGGAATTTGCAGTCTCGGAGCTGTTGGGTGCAGACTAGCTACCATACACCACACACAGTTACTAGCTCTACAATTGTCTCATTCAGAACCAGAGCCAAGAACATGCAGGACATATATAAAGAAGTACTAACATGTACTGATGTGAATAACGTACTATAGTTATAATGGAGAGCTCTAGGCTGAGACTCTAAGCTGTAAATCTATAGAACGGCTGTTAGTCTTCCTCAGGTTTGGGCTTTAAGAACAACAACAAAACAAGAACACAACCTAAACATGAAAACCCAACCTAAAAGTGAACAGAAGGACAAGAACTAAATGGCGCTGACTACAGGAGAAAGCGTCTCGGCTGCTGCCGGATGTTCAGGGGTCGCTGCTGATAAATTTGGCTTTTCTACTAATTTTCTAGACCTTGATGAATTGTTCTCTAAATCTTAAACTCAAAATTGGATCCTGAGATGGTTATCCTGACTAAGAAAACATAGTTATCAACAATTTGGCATGTGATGCGTGAAATATGGGCCGCTTATCATCGTATCTCATCCGAACAATTAGGCCGTATGGTAAATCAAAAAATAAACATCACAGATGGGAGATTTAACACAGATGTACGTCTGGAAAGGACTTACAAGAAGATGGATGCAAGGATTACAATAGAAAGACCAGGAATCCTGATCCTATTTGGCCAAGCTTCATATCACTGGATGTCGAAATCATCCTTGGACCCGTAGTGTAACCTTTCATTAATGTCGTGAGGTTGGAGTGACCAAGGATAACTCTAGAGCCACCCATTGTGAGCAATTTGTGAGTGCGAGCTTCTATGTAATATTTATAAATGTTGGGAACCAACAGGCCACTCTGGATTCGAGACCATTCCTAAATACATTGTTATCTCTCGATTCCATTTATTTACTGGATGTTCCAGGGTTTGCCGTAAGACTGCACACAGAATTTGATTATTCACATAAAGCTTCTCTTACGTCCCATCTAATTCCTTATCACAGACAGTCCACACATTAGCGATTATGTCCCGGTATATTCAGTGCCAGAACCATCAGGTCGCTACGTTGTTGTATAAACCACTGAGCGGCTCAGTAAAGCGTAAGTAAACATGATAAATGACGACTAGAACAATACTGATAGAATATACCTGGCATACAGCACTCCAGCTGATATTACATGACACTAGCAAATACAGAATTACGGCCACTCCATAGCTCGCTGTTACAGGATTTAGTGTGATGGTGTAAAAATAAATGTGACTATAAAGTCTGCTGTTTGCTAAACTGGGTGCTGGCCAGGGCGCAGTGTAAAACCAAGCAAGGGAACATCTGACAGAAGACATCTATGGCAGCAACAAACTATAGTGTTACAGAAACCTTGTCCTCATTCACTTGAGCATGTTGGTGTGTGGCAGGTTCTGTCAAAATTCCGATGAATCAGAGTGTTAAAAGTTGCCATAAACAGACCCCGCAATACTTAGTCTGTAGACTGCAAAATGGTGGAATATAACAGGTGGAAAACCCAGGAACACCTACACAAGTCATGGCCAGTAACCATGAATCACTACAATACACTGGGCCATTGTTACCATCTACAGGTATCTCATCAATAACCAGCCCAAACCACCAGCGCTAACTGTGACTCCTCTATTTTCCCACCCTGACTCTGACTCCTTCATAAATAGCCGACAGCCATGGTCAGTCCGAACCGATAAAGATGCTCTAATTCATTAAAAACCTAGTAATGGAATTCCTAAGAACATAAATACGCAACTCGCTATAGATCTAATTATGGTATAATTAGGACTGTAAGACTCACTTATAGGAAAAACATTGCCAAAAGTCCCTGCATCTTATAGTCTGAGGTCAGCAGGGTCCAGCACTACCAGTTGTTTACTGATCGAAAGAAGCACAAATAGCGCGTTTCACGATCACAGAGCTGATGCTTGTGCCTGCACCGCTCTCCATCCCTGCCCTATACATCTGTCAGTAGTAAGGACCAGAGCCAAACCATTCCAGAAGGAGATATGGAAGTAAGTAGATCCGCATTCATCCAAAAGATTGTAGAAGATTCCTTTATTTGTACCAAAAAACAACGCGATTCAGAGATAGCAGTTTCTCCTTTCTCAAGTGTATCCCTGGTATGCATGGTATGGTACTTCCATATGTCCTTCTGGAATGGTTTGGCTCTGGTTCTTACTACTGATGTACTAGACGTCCTCCAGTGACGGTGATCCAGTGACTGTCAGTGTCGGAATTCTGCACCATTATTTCAATGACTTTATCACAACCTCGGTGTTACGGTTCTGTGTATATATACAGAAAATAATAAACTTTAACTACAGAATCGCTAGTCTACAGACACTGCAGTGAGGTCCACAGGCCCAGATGGGCGACTGTAAGGTCTGAACAGTGTGCTACAAGTTAAACTGCACTGGCAGTCATGTGGCGTGGTACACAATGTAAACAAGCTGCAACAACACCCTGCCAGTTATCCTCACTGGACAGGTGCACAGTACAGCTGAAACAGCAAGGCTGCCAAGGGTTAACCTTCATCCCAGGTCAGCAACAAAACATGCTCTGCAACAGCTAGGAGCTACAAAGTGAGTAGACAGTTAAATAGGCTACTGATTCCCACTGGCAGAGCCAAGGAATCCTAACTAGATCCCTAGAGACTGCTCCTACCATTAACTGGAACCTGACCCTAACTGCCTGTCTTAAGGTACTTAGTCAAAGTGTGAGCAACAGGCGGGCATCGGCTCACACCATATAAAGGCTAGTCCCCGCCCAACAGGGCAGTGGCCATGATGTCACCGATGATGCTCAGTATGGGCAAAATGGGACTTAGCCTCTGAGTGGCTCCAAAATGTCTGAGCATGCTCAGTGGGCCGAAAGCTGGACTCAGACTCCAGACACTTCACTGCACAATGCCGAGGGCCAGAGTTAGATTGACCCGCAGGTGGCGCAGTGCGCTGAGAGAGAACCCTGTGGAACCCAATCCTAACACCCGGAAGGTGAGCGGCCACTTGGCACCACTGCTGCTCCACTTTTTGTTGCTACCAGTCCACACATCTGTCAGAGGATACATCATCTGGCTGAACAGTTAACTTGACAGTTAAGACTAATTAGCATATCAGGCACCAAAACTGACAGCACTGATTGCTCAGGATCGGTGGGGGGGTAGAGAAAAAATTCCAACTGTGCTGGAATCCGTGGAACGGTGCCTATGAAAGAGCTACATGTGACTAATTCAGCTTCATCTATAAGAAAGGGCCCTGCTACATTTGCAGATATTCTTACGTTTTTTGATACCTTACTAGATGGTAATGACACGCTGTAATGTATAAATGGAATTATTGTCTTCATTATTTTCTACACATGTAAATACTAACGGACTACACAAAGCAGAAAATCCCGGCCTGGCTGTGACTCACCGAGCGCCAGTGGCCAAAACGCTAAAAAGCAAAAAAAAAAAAAATAGAACATAAAGCAGATGAGAACAATTACGAGCTACAAAGCAGTAAAAACAACAGCCAACCCTCCAAATCCAGCAGCCTGACCAGAACTGGATTACAGAGCGCACAAAGATAGATTGGATCTCGTCCTCATTAGCTGCGAGTGATTAATTGTCTAATATGTCGCCAGGTTTCATTAACCACAAAGCTATTCCGATGATTACAAGGTAACATTCTCTAAATTGTAACAACAGAAGAGAAGGGGTCACATGGCAGGGATAAAATGGACCCCATTATGTAGCTGAACCCTCCCACCCCGGCCTTGAGGTTTGTTTACCACCATATCCTTGGCCCAAATTCCCACCTTCTTGTTTGCTGACAGTACAGTCGGTCTGTAGAGTTGGGGCACAGGTCCTCAGCAACTATAAGCAGTATGAATGCAGTATCTATGAAGGGTTTATTTAATTTCTAGAAAAACTAAAGGATTTGTCTGGTTTTTTCCAATAAAGGCACCATATTGGTCCACAGGCTGAATATGGCCTAGCATATGTCTGTAATCAAGCGAATGGATCTGAGCTGCAATACCACACCCAACCTGTGCACAAGGGTGGCACTGTTTGAAGGGAGCAAGCATGCGTTTGTAATTCTTTTCATAATGCATACTATATTCAGACAATAGTAGACTGTCCTAGAGTCACCTCCTGGTATCATTCCTGCTTGATCATCAAGAAGACCCAAGTTGGTGATACTTCCATTGACTACACACTATTATTACTGAACCAGCCTCTGCACGCGACTTCGTCTGCGTGTTGTTAGCGTCGATGATCTGCCTGTATTCAGCAAATTGCTGTCATTGATGATCGGCAGCTCTCAAGCTGTCCTGCTGCTGAACTCATTCCTCGCGCCGTGCCTGTGATTGTTGCAGCATCTCAGCAACTCGCTGGGATGCCATATAATGAGTGTGTTGTTGGCGTCAATGACCCGTTTTCTTCAGAGTTTTGGCTGCTCTAAGAGCCGCTTGACGCCTAGCTGGCTCAATCTTCTTCAGCTCCGCTTGAGCAGATGTCTGTTGACTCCTGGCTACTTTCACAGCTCTGGGTTTTTGGGGGAAATTTGCAACAAATTCAATTTTTGTTTTCTCGGCGTGTTTACATTTGGGAAACTGCCAGTTTGCATTAAAGGTGTTTTCCCCAAGTCAGTGTCCGAACACGCTGCCTCCAGATTCTGCTTCTGACTTTCTGTATTTGTGTCTCCCCTCCTCCCTCTTGTACTTGGACTGATATCTTCATCCAACCTCATCTACTATGTAACTATGTATCAATTCTTCACAATTCTCAATGACCTCCTACTCCGTTCTGCTCTCATCCGCTCCTCACACAACCGCCTCCATGATTTCTCCCATGCATCCCCCATACTCTGGAACTCCTTACCAAGACACATAAAACTGATCCCCACAATCACAGGATTCAAGAAGGCCCTGAAGACTCCCCTATTCAGGAAGGCCTACACCCCCCAATAACACTATCACCGCACCGCCATCTGTACAGTCTCCCCCTTTCCTTCTGTCTCTATCCCCCTTCCCTCATAGATTGTAAGGCCCTCGCGGGCAGGGCCCTCTACCCCACTGTGCCAGTCTGTCATTGTTAGTATTATATCTACCTGTATATTTTGTGTACTGTATGTAACCCCCAAATGTAAAGCACCATGGGATTAATATAATAATATACAGCACCATGGGATTAATATAATAATGTACAGCACCATGGAATTAATATAATAATGTACAGAGCACCATGGGATTAATATAATAATGTACAGAGCACCATGGGATTAATATAATAATGTACAGAGCACCATGGAATTAATATAATAATGTACAGCACCATGGGATTAATATAATAATGTACAGAGCACCATGGGATTAATATAATAATGTACAGAGCACCATGGGATTAATATAATAATGTACAGAGCACCATGGGATTAATATAATAATGTACAGCACCATGGAATTAATATAATAATATACAGCACCATGGGATTAATATAATAATGTACAGCACCATGGAATTAATATAATAATGTACAGAGCACCATGGGATTAATATAATAATGTACAGAGCACCATGGGATTAATATAATAATGTACAGAGCACCATGGAATTAATATAATAATGTACAGCACCATGGGATTAATATAATAATGTACAGAGCACCATGGGATTAATATAATAATGTACAGAGCACCATGGGATTAATATAATAATGTACAGAGCACCATGGGATTAATATAATAATGTACAGCACCATGGAATTAATATAATAATGTACAGAGCACCATGGGATTAATATAATAATGTACAGAGCACCATGGGATTAATATAATAATGTACAGAGCACCATGGGATTAATATAATAATGTACAGAGCACCATGGAATTAATATAATAATGTACAGAGCACCATGGGATTAATATAATAATGTACAGAGCACCATGGGATTAATATAATAATGTACAGCACCATGGAATTAATATAATAATGTACAGCACCATGGGATTAATATAATAATGTACAGAGCACCATGGGATTAATATAATAATGTACAGAGCACCATGGGATTAATATAATAATGTACAGAGCACCATGGAATTAATATAATAATGTACAGAACACCATGGAATTAATATAATAATGTACAGAGCACCATGGAATTAATATAATAATGTACAGCACTATGGAGTTAATGGTGCTATATAAATAAACAATAATAATAATAATAATTCTCTAGGTCTCTGCTTGTTATCATCCATTGTTTATAGTCCATGGTCATGTGATGGACACAGGGGCACGGCTCATTACCATGCAGATGTCCGATTCCTGTGCTGTGGATATAACAAGCCGTGCACCTGTGTGTCCTTCAACTTGAGGGGGTGCAGCGCAGGGGTGAACCTAGCCTTTTTGCCTTTTTGGACGACAGAAAGCCGCCCCCCCAATACCAACCCCCACCACCACCCGCCGCCCCCCCCTCCCCAATCCCCACCCCCCACGGCAAAAAGGCTAGGTTCACCAGTGACTACACAGCATGTAGTCCAAAAATTGAACCCCACGCTGTGTAGTGATTAACCCCCTCCCCCCTACCGGTGTCCGCTTACCTGCAACTCCCTGTTCTTCTTGGTCCGGTCCTCTGTCCGGTCTTCAGAGCACCCCCCCACACACACACACACACGTAGGACGCAGGCCTGATTATGTGGCCACGTCACCCGGCGTGTGGGGAGGAGGAGGAGGGGGCGGAGCGGAGGGGGCAGCGTTAGCAGGCAGAGAGCAGGCAGGGAGAGGACCTGCTCTCTGCTAAGCCTGAGGGGCGGCTGCTGGAGCAGCACTGCTAATAGGTTAAATCAGCGCTGCGTCCACAGGGCCTCCCCAGTCCACCGCTCACTTCCTGTGCCGGGCTGCCGAGACGGTGACACTAAGCCAGTCCAGGACAGATTGTCCTGGACTGGCTTAGGTCAGTAAAAATGCCGCCCCTCCCGGGGCCCCGGTATAGCACCACCTGAAGCAGTCGCCTCATGAGAGGTGCGGCGCCGGTGCAGCGGGTGCAATGGCACTCGGGCCCAGGTGCCTTAGGTGGCCCATAAACACTGGCATAACATAAATGGTTAACAGTGGTCTCATCAACCATAAGTCTGGGGGGCATAGGTCATCCTCACCACACGAAGGCTGATTAAACTTCTTTGCTCCCCTTTCTGAATCTTCTGGTCACTGGAAGTTTGTTTGTTGGAAATGTATTCCCCCTGCCCTCTGGTGACCTGCAGTGAGACAAGTTCTGATACTTAGCCTTCCACTGTCAATAAAGAGAAAATTAACCTTTTGATGCCAAATGTAGAGTATAGTCCAGGATGGATTCTGGGGGGGGAAAGGAAGAAAGTTGCTGTGGGGGGCCCCAAGCTGGACTTTTGCACCAGGGCCCATAAGCCTCTAGTTACACCACTGATCACATGACCATGGACTGATTTCAATCCAGTAGAAGTAAACAATGGATGACAACAAGCAGAGATCTAGGAAACAATGAGGAATTGATACATAATATATATTGCAAAATTATATAACTTCATTATATAAACGATAACATGTATTTGCTGAGGCTGGACAATCCACTGTTAGATACTTCATTTTGCTGATGTTTGTAAAACATTGGAATGGTGCGGGATTTTCTGATGTCCTTTTCTATGTTCTCCTTGTCCAGTATTGTATCGTTCTATAACATAATCCATTTAGACATAGTTGTATTTATAGTTCTGAGGAAGAGCTGTGTATACTGATGAAACGTCACGTCTTGTGTTTAGCTTCCTGTGTATCTCCTTGTACACACAGACAGACGGATGTAAGAGTTTGGACTATATTCAGCCTGGCACCAGAACCTTCTTCGCATCACACAACTACGCTACCTTGACCGCAAGTCTAGTCACACACGAATGGGAATTTCTTCATCCTGGTTTATTTAATACGGCTCAGACAGCCAAGCCCATCCTGTCTTGTCCTGCTAAGTGACAAAAATATATTGTATGGATGAGTCTAATAAATTGTCCACAATTAGAGACAATATATAATCAGATACATATGTGATTGGTAACAAGGAGAATCTTTTGTTTTAACAATGTTTCCAGCCATGACATTCCATATACAGAGTGAGATACTGTAGCGGAGTGCAGATGTGGACCTAGCCTTACATAGAGAAATGAGGATTCTGCTTAATCTATATGGAAATAGGGGGCGACACAAGCGATAAATAGCGATCAATATTCGTTTTGTACAAAATTCCAGACATCTTTTCCAAAAATGAATAAGTATAATCCCATTGTTACCCAACTACGTCAGCTTGAAACATGCCCTAGAATTACATCTGTTTATGTGGTTTATCGCATGACCTGATCAGATTGTTCTACACCTCCGGATGCTAAGCTAATATTCCTTATCTTATTCTTCGCTTCCTTCTCTACTCCTCAGAACCCGAGCTCTCCATCTAGAAGTTACTCTGCACTCCCTGTGATACCGGCTGCTGACAAATCATACAGATTCAGTTATATGACCCTTATATAATAAAAGATGGCTGGACCATTGCACCAAACAAGCCCTCTGACCTCGTGCCCCCCTATTTCCTCATAGAGTGTAAGCTCTTGTGAGCAAGGCGCTCACTCCTATTGTTTGATATGTTCATTCTTTGTCACATTGTATTGTCTGATACTGTCTGTCCATGTGTCCTCACTACAGAATATGTTGGCGCTATACAGTATACATAAAGTTATTATGATGAGTTCATATAGAAGCTGCAGGAACGTACATTATAGGCACAAATAAGAATTCAAGTTAATCCATGGAGGTGGGGGGAGGGGGGATATTCTTGAATGAAGGGGATGAGATTTTGAGGAATGAGGGAGATAACAGGAGTCAGTTTATACAATGTGACTAACTGGAAAGATTTGTTTTAGGAGACATTTACAATTCTGATGATGTGGTCAGAGCTTTCCAGAGAACTGGTCCGGCCTGAGAATACGGAAGATGGCAGGGGGAGGTTCAGGTTATACAGTAATTAATTCAATCACCTGTTCAGTGGGGGGAGGGAGCATGATATTTACAGCTGCCACCAATATCAGCTAGTTAACCCCCAAAATGCTGCAGCCAAATGTGGATCTGTATGTTCAGCTTGATCATTGCAATCACTGGGGCAGATAATAGCAGATAATAACCATGACAATGCAAAGATGTCCTCATAGGGATTCTTCAAAGAAAAATACAACATTTATAGCAAAATATTTGGCTATGAACAGGACACTATGAGGTACCTTGGTAGATATAGCCATTGTCTTTGCCATGACAGATTATTTATTACCATTACTAGAAGTCGATAATAATGCAGACCAATTAATATGCACACTAAATGTATATTACATTACACACTTACATTCTATCAGGATAGACAATGTCCTTGCAGTAAACTAAATGTTATCTTGGCGTTAATATAGAAAGATCTCAAATTGTCTGAGCCTTTATCAGCAAACTGCAATTAGCTGACCTTATTGTCTAGACCACAGAGCAGAATATTACAGCTCTGACAGTAATACAAAGAATTCAGCCCCCTTCCCCTCCAAGGAGCAAGTGAGTCATGTCATCAGATAACAGGCCGGGTGCCTTGACAATGATGTGTAAACAATGGGAAGGCAAAAGAAGCAACATTTATAAAGCAATATATTGGGGAAAACTCTGGAACTTACATAATCTAGTAGTAAGATCCTTTAGATGGGAATACCCCGTTAATAAAAGTTAATCAATGAGATTTATCTACCTCAAAATAGTGTCAAATACTACAACTTGTCCAAAAAAAACCATGCCCTCATACAGGTGCATTGACAGAAACATCAAAAAGTCATGGCATGGTATGTGATGAACGAAAACCACAAAAAAGGGTTAGGTCCTCAAGGACTAAAACAGGCCAGTCACTAAAAGGGTTAATCCCTTGCCGCTCCATCTGTTTACTATGTCGCAGCAATGATATAGTCCAAATGAACATTGCAGTCAATCACAGTCAAGCAGGCGGGCTCCAAATAGTCAATGAAAATAAACAATTCACAATTAAAGTGTTTCCAACCCCCCCCCTACACACACACACACACACACACACACACACACGTCCCCCGTCCCATTCACTCATCCCATCCATCAAACATATAACATTAGAAGTTTCAGCCACCGCACATGTGCAGCATTAAAAATAGCAAAATCAGAAATTGTACAAATCTATCATAAGAACGTACATCATAGAGCACAAATCTGGTGCAAGTATCCGAGTGCCCGACATCCCGTGTGCAGCGCTCTGACCATTGTCACCATTATCCCCTGATAACGTCAGACAGGTGAGACATAAATATCACATGAAGTCTGGATGGTTTGCTGTAGCGCAGCATTAATAAGACCTGAGGCATGCTGCGTTACATTGTTACATTGTGAGGGTGGAAAGAGACTACTTGTATCCTTTGGTAGATTTTTTTGCATTTACATTAGATATAGTGAATACTCAGTAAATCATAAAACGTAACATGTAGCTGAAGTCATTGCGTGTTTGGGATATTTGTTGCCTTTTGGTGGTTTATATAGAACATTGAAAGTATAAAATACTGCATATACTCGAGTATAAGCCGACCCGAGTATAAGCCGAGGCCCCTAATTTTAACCCTTATATGGGGCACACAGGGGTTAATATGAGGGACATGATGGGGTTAACTGCTATTAATGTGAGGCACATGGAGTTACTAAAACTAAATTAATAACCCCAAATGCCAGACATTACTAGGCAGAGTAACCCCAGCAGGTACCCGTGTGTTTTACTTTCACTTTATTCTAGCTTCCTCTCCTCGCTGCAGGCACAGCAGCAGGGGCCTCCTTCTTCCCGGGCTTTCATCTCTCTTGCTAGAGAAGGGGGAGTGTCCTATATCATTACTGTAGCACTAAAGGACATCCCTCTTCGTTTAATGTATGCAGGTCCTGTGCTCCGTGCCTCATTTTGCCAATGCAAATGCATTGGTTAAGGAACCGATCAGGGCCCCTGACCAATGCACTGGCCCACCAGGGGATTCACTGGTTCCCCGGTGGGCCAGTCCGACCCGGAGTTGGACCCTGACTTGAGTATAAGCAGAGGGGGGCTTTTTCAGCATAAAAACTGTGCTGAAAAAGTTGGCTTATACTTGAGTACATACGGTAACAGTACCCCACACAGCGCCCCCTATAACAATATATAACAGTACTCCACACAGCGTCCCCTATAACAATATATAACAGTACTCCACACAGCGTCCCCTATAACAATATATAACAGTACCCCACACAGCGTCCCCTATAACAATATATAACAATACCCCACACAGCGCCCCCTATAACAATATATAACAGTACCCCACACAGCGTCCCCTATAACAATATATAACAGTACCCCACACAGTGCCCCCTATAACAATATATAACAGTACCCCACACAGCGTCCCCTATAACAATATATAACAGTACCCCACACAGCGTCCCCTATAACAATATATAACAGTACCCCACACAGCGTCCCCTATAACAATATATAACAGTACCCCACACAGCGCCCCCTATAACAATATATAACAGTACCCCACACAGCGTCCCCTATAACAATATATAACAGTACCCCACACAGTGCCCCCTATAACAATATATAACAGTGACCCACACAGCGTCCCCTATAACAATATATAACAGTATCCCACACAGCGCCCCCTATAACAATATATAACAGTACCCCACACAGCGCCCCCTATAACAATATATAACAGTACCCCCACACAGCGTCCCCTATAACAATATATAACAGTACCCCACACAGCGTCCCCTATAACAATATATAACAGTACCCCACACAGCGCCCCCTATAACAATATATAACAGTACCCCACACAGCACCCCCTATAACAATATATAACAGTACCCCACACAGCACCCCCTATAACAATATATAACAGTACCCCACACAGCGCCCCCTATAACAATATATAACAGTACCCCACACAGCGTCCCCTATAACAATATATAACAGTACCCCACACAGCGTCCCCTATAACAATATATAACAGTACCCCACACAGCACCCCCTATAACAATATATAACAGTACCCCACACAGCACCCCCTATAACAATATATAACAGTACCCCACACAGCGCCCCCTATAACAATATATAACAGTACCCCCACACAGCGTCCCCTATAACAATATATAACAGTACCTCACACAGCACCCCCTATAACAATATATAACAGTACCCCACACAGCGTCCCCTATAACAATATATAACAGTACCCCACGCAGCGTCCCCTATAACAATATATAACAGTACCCCACGCAGCGCCCCCTATAACAATATATAATAGAGATGAGCGAACAGTGTTCTATCGAACTCATGTTCGATCGGATATTAGGCTGTTCGGCATGTTCGAATCGAATCGAACACCGCGTGGTAAAGTGCGCCATTACTCGATTCCCCTCCCACCTTCCCTGGCGCCTTTTTTGCTCCAATAACAGCGCAGGGTAGGTGGGACAGGAACTACGACACCGGTGACGTTGAAAAAAGTAGGCAAAACCCATTGGCTGCCGAAAACATGTGACCTCTAATTTAAAAGAACAGCGCCGCCCAGCTTCGCGTCATTCTGAGCTTGCAATTCACCGGGGACGGAGGTTTCCGTCCAGCTAGCTAGGGCTTAGATTCTGGGTAGGCAGGGACAGGCTAGGATAGGAAGGAGAAGACAACCAACAGCTCTTGTAAGAGCTAAATTCCAGGGAGAAGCTTGTCAGTGTAACGTGGCACTGACGGGCTCAATCGCCGCAACCCAGCTTTCCCAGGATCCTGAATGGAATACACTGTCAGTGTATTCCCGTATACCCGATATATACCCCGATACCCGTTCCAACGGTGTGCCCCCCCACCTTCACCCCAGAAATACCCTGCAAGTCCCCTAGCAATAGAATTGGGGCTATATACACCCACAATTTTTACTACTGGTATACAGTGCCATTGTCTGACTGGGAATTCAAAGAATATATTGGGAATACAAATACCCTCATTTCTTGCTACTGCCATATAGTGCCAGTTTCTGACTGGTAATTCAAAGAATATATTGGGGTTACGTGCACCCACAATTTTTACTACTGGTATACAGTGCCATTGTCTGACTGGGAATTCAAAGAGTATATTGGGAATACAAATACCCTCATTTCTTGCTACTGCCATATAGTGCCAGTTTCTGACTGGGAATTCAAAGAATATATTGGGGTTACGTGCACCCACAATTTTTACTACTGGTATACAGTGCCATTGTCTGACTGGGAATTCAAAGAATATATTGGGAATACAAATACCCTCATTTCTTGCTACTGCCATATAGTGCCAGTTTCTGACTGGTAATTCAAAGAATATATTGGGGTTACGTGCACCCACAATTTTTACTACTGGTATACAGTGCCATTGTCTGACTGGGAATTCAAAGAGTATATTGGGAATACAAATACCCTCATTTCTTGCTACTGCCATATAGTGCCAGTTTCTGACTGGGAATTCAAAGAATATATTGGGGTTACGTGCACCCACAATTTTTACTACTGGTATACAGTGCCATTGTCTGACTGGGAATTCAAAGAATATATTGGGAATACAAATACCCTCATTTCTTGCTACTGCCATATAGTGCCAGTTTCTGACTGGGAATTCAAAGAATATATTGGGGTTACGTGCACCCACAATTTTTACTACTGGTATACAGTGCCATTGTCTGACTGGGAATTCAAAGAATATATTGGGGTTATAAATACCCTCATTTCTTGCTACTGCCATATAGTGCCAGTTTCTGACTGGTAATTCAAAGAATATATTGGGGTTACGTGCACCCACAATTTTTACTACTGGTATACAGTGCCATTGTCTGACTGGGAATTCAAAGAGTATATTGGGAATACAAATACCCTCATTTCTTGCTACTGCCATATAGTGCCAGTGTCTGACTGGGAATTCAAAGAATATATTGGGGTTACGTGCACCCACAATTTTTACTACTGGTATACAGTGCCATTGTCTGACTGGGAATTCAAAGAATATATTGGGGTTATAAATACCCTCATTTCTTGCTACTGCCATATAGTGCCAGTTTCTGACTGGTAATTCAAAGAATATATTGGGGTTACGTGCACCCACAATTTTTACTACTGGTATACAGTGCCATTGTCTGACTGGGAATTCAAAGAATATATTGGGAATACAAATACCCTCATTTCTTGCTACTGCCATATAGTGCCAGTTTCTGACTGGGAATTCAAAGAATATATTGGGGTTACGTGCACCCACAATTTTTACTACTGGTATACAGTGCCATTGTCTGACTGGGAATTCAAAGAATATATTGGGGTTATAAATACCCTCATTTCTTGCTACTGCCATATAGTGCCAGTTTCTGACTGGTAATTCAAAGAATATATTGGGGTTACGTGCACCCACAATTTTTACTACTGGTATACAGTGCCATTGTCTGACTGGGAATTCAAAGAGTATATTGGGAATACAAATACCCTCATTTCTTGCTACTGCCATATAGTGCCAGTTTCTGACTGGTAATTCAAAGAATATATTGGGGTTACGTGCACCCACAATTTTTACTACTGGTATACAGTGCCATTGTCTGACTGGGAATTCAAAGAATATATTGGGGTTATAAATACCCTCATTTCTTGCTACTGCCATATAGTGCCAGTTTCTGACTGGTAATTCAAAGAATATATTGGGGTTACGTGCACCCACAATTTTTACTACTGGTATACAGTGCCATTGTCTGACTGGGAATTCAAAGAGTATATTGGGAATACAAATACCCTCATTTCTTGCTACTGCCATATAGTGCCAGTGTCTGACTGGTAATTCAAAGAATATATTGGGGTTACGTGCACCCACAATTTTTACTACTGGTATACAGTGCCATTGTCTGACTGGGAATTCAAAGAGTATATTGGGAATACAAATACCCTCATTTCTTGCTACTGCCATATAGTGCCAGTGTCTGACTGGGAATTCAAAGAATATATTGGGGTTACGTGCACCCACAATTTTTACTACTGGTATACAGTGCCAATTTCTAACTAGGAATTCAAAATGCGCAAGGCTCCCGGAAAGGGACGTGGACGAGGCCGTGGGCGAGGTCGGGGGAATGGTTCTGGGGAGCAAGGTAGCAGTGAAGCCACAGGGCGTCCCGTGCCTACTCCTGTGGGGCAGCAAGCATTGCGCCACTCCACAGTGCCAGGGTTGCTTGCCACATTAACTAAACTGCAGGGTACAAACCTTAGTAGGCCCGAGAACCAGGAACAGGTCTTGCAATGGCTGTCAGAGAACGCTTACAGCACATTGTCCAGCAGCCAGTCAGACTCTGCCTCCTCTCCTCCTATTACCCAACAGTCTTGTCTTCCTTCCTCCCAAAATTCCGAAGCTTTACAGAACAATAACCCAAACTGTCCCTGCTCCCCAGAGCTGTTCTCCGCTCCTTTCATTGTCCCTCAACCTGCCTCTCCACGTCACGATTCCACGAACCTAACAGAGGAGCATCTGTGTCCAGATGCTCAAACACTAGAGTCTCCTCCATCTCCGTTCGATTTGGTGGTGGATGACCAGCAACCCACCCTCATCGACGATGATGTGACGCAGTTGCCGTCAGGGCATCCAGTTGACTGGCGCATTGTGCGGGAGGAGGAGATGAGACAGGAGTTGGAAGAGGAAGTGGTGGATGATGAGGACACTGACCCGACCTGGACAGGGGGGATGTTAAGCGGGGAAAGTAGTGTGGATGTTGAGGCAGGTGCAGCACCAAAAAGGGTAGCTAGAGGCAGAGGCAGAGGTCAGCAGCTTAGGCGAAGCCAGGCCACACCCGGAATCTCCCAAGATGTTCCAGTTCGTACCCAGCCCCGAAAAACTCCCACCTCGAGGGCACGTTTCTCGAAGGTGTGGAGTTTTTTCAAGGAATGCGCCGAGGACAGATATAGTGTTGTCTGCACAATTTGCCTCTCGAAATTGATTAGGGGCTCTGAGAAGAGCAACCTGTCCACCACTTCAATGCGCCGTCATTTGGAATCCAAGCACTGGAATCAGTGGCAGGCAGCAACGGCAGGACAAAGGCCGCCTGCCGTTCACGCCACTGCCACTGCCTCTGCCTCTGCCTCTGCCACTGCCACTGCTGACTGTGCTGGCGATGCACTCCAGAGGACGAGCCAGGACACCACTTCATCTGCCTCCGCCACTTTGTTGACTTCTACCTCATCCTCCCCTGGTCCTGTCTTATCTCCTTCTCCTGCACCATCAAAGGCACCATCAGGCGTTTCTTTACAACAACCCACCATCTCTCAGACATTGGAGCGGCGGCAGAAATACACTGCTAACCACCCACACGCGCAAGCCTTGAACGCCAACATCGCTAAACTGCTGGCCCAGGAGATGTTGGCGTTCCGGCTTGTTGAAACTCCCGCCTTCCTGGACCTGATGGCAACTGCGGCACCTCGCTATGCCGTCCCTAGCCGTCACTACTTCTCCCGGTGTGCCGTCCCCGCCTTGCACCAGCACGTGTCACTCAACATCAGGCGGGCCCTTAGTTCCGCGCTTTGCACAAAGGTCCACTTGACCACCGACGCGTGGACAAGTGCATGCGGACAGGGACGCTACATTTCACTGACGGCACACTGGGTGAATGTAGTTGAGGCTGGGACTGCTTCCCAAACTGGCCCGGTGTACCTCGTCTCCCCGCCTAACATTCCTGGCAGGGACACGAGAAGAACACCCCCCTCCTCCTCCTCCTCTACCGCCTCCTCCTCCGCCACCGCCTCCTCCTCCGCCACCGCCTCCTCCTCCGCTGTTAGATTGACCCCAGCTACGAGTTGGAAACGTTGCAGCACTGGCGTTGGTAGACGTCAGCAGGCTGTGCTGAAGCTGATCAGCTTGGGGGACAGACAGCACACTGCCTCCGAGGTGAGGGATGCCCTCCTCGATGAGACGGCAATATGGTTTGAGCCGCTGCACCTGGGCCCAGGCATGGTCGTTTGTGATAACGGCCGGAACCTGGTAGCAGCTCTGGAGCTTGCCGGACTCCAACATGTTCCATGCCTGGCCCACGTCTTCAACCTAGTGGTGCAACGTTTCCTAAAGAGCTACCCCAATGTTCCAGAGCTACTGGTGAAAGTGCGGTGCATGTGCGCCCACTTTCGCAAGTCGACAGTAGCCGCTGCTAGCTTAAAATCTCTCCAGCAACGCCTGCATGTGCCACAACACCGGCTTTTGTGCGACGTCCCCACACGCTGGAACTCAACGTTTCAGATGTTGAATAGAGTGGTTGAGCAGCAGAGACCTTTGATGGAATACCAGCTACAAAACCCTAGGGTGCCACAAAGTCAGCTGCCTCAGTTTCACATCCATGAGTGGCCATGGATGAGAGACCTTTGTGACATCCTACGGGTCTTTGAGGAGTCCACAAGGAGGGTGAGCTCTGAGGATGCGATGGTGAGCCTTACAATCCCGCTCTTGTGTGTTCTGAGAGAATCCCTGATTGACATCAGGGATAACTCAGATCACACAGAGGAGTTAGGGATAGCATCCGATCCGTCACAGCTGGAGAGTAGGTCCACACATCTGTCCGCTTCACTGCGTTTAATGGAGGAGGAGGAGGAGGAGGAGGAGGAAGAAGAGTTGTCCGATGATGTGATGGTGATACAGGAGGCTTCCGGGCAACTTCGAATCGTCCCATTGTTGCAGCGCGGATGGGTAGACATGGAGGATGAGGAGGAAATGGAGATTGAACTTTCCGGTGGGGCCAGAGGAGTCATGCCAACTAACACTGTGGCAGACATGGCTGAGTTCATGTTGGGGTGCTTTACAACCGACAAGCGTATTGTCAAAATCATGGAGGACAACCAGTACTGGATCTTTGCTATCCTTGACCCCCGGTATAAAAACAACATCTCGTCTTTTATTCCGGTAGAGGGGAGGGCCAATCGCATCAATGCTTGCCACAGGCAATTGGTGCAGAATATGATGGAGATGTTTCCAGCATGTGACAGTGGCGGCAGGGAGGGCAGTTCCTCCAGTAGGCAACCAAGTTCTCACCGGTCCACACAAACGAGGGGCACACTGTCTAAGGTCTGGGACACCTTGATGGCACCCCCTCGCCAAAGTGCCGCCACGGAGGGTCCTAGTGTCACCAGGCGTGAGAAGTATAGGCGCATGTTGCGGGAATACCTTTCCGACCACAGCCCTGTCCTCTCCGACCCCTCTGCGCCCTACACGTATTGGGTGTCGAAGTTGGACCTGTGGCTTGAACTTGCCCTATATGCCTTGGAGGTGCTGTCCTGTCCTGCCGCCAGCGTCCTATCTGAGAGGGTGTTCAGTGCAGCCGGTGGCATCATCACTGACAAGCGCACCCGTCTGTCAGCTGAGAGTGCCGACCGGCTCACTTTGATAAAAATGAACCACCACTGGATAGAGCCTTCATTTTTGTGCCCACCTGTGTAAAGCACCCCAACATGAAACTCCATGTCTGTACTCAACCTCTCCAATTCCTCCGCATCCTCATATTCATCCACCATAAGCGTTGCACAATTCTGCTAATACTAGGCTCCCTCCAACATGATTTCCCCCAACTCTGCTGGTTAGAGGCTCCCTCCACCCTGATTTCCACCAACTCTGCTGGTTAGAGGCTCCCTCCACCCTGCTTTCCCACAACTCTGCTGGTTAGAGGCTCCTTCCACCATGAATTTGCCCAAACTGGGCTGTTTAGAGGCTCCCTCCACCATGAATTGGTCCAAACTGGGCTGGTTAGAGGCTCCCTCCACCATTAATTGGTCCAAACTGGGCTGGTTAGAGGCTCCCTCCACCATGAATTTGCCCAAACTGGGCTGTTTAGAGGCTCCCTCCACCATGAATTTGCCCAAACTGGGCTGGTTAGAGGCTCCCTCCACCATGAATTGGTCCAAACGGGTTTTTAGAGGCTCCCTTCACCATGAATTGGTCCAAACTTGGCTGTTTAGAGGCTCCCTCCACCATGAATTGGTCCAAACTGGGGTGGTTAGAGGCTCCCTCCACCATTAATTGGTCCAAACTGGGCTGGTTAGAGGCTCCCTCCACCATTAATTGGTCCAAACTGGGCTGGTTAGAGGCTCCCTCCACCATGAATTTGCCCAAACTGGGCTGTTTAGAGGCTCCCTCCACCATGAATTTGCCCAAACTGGGCTGGTTAGAGGCTCCCTCCACCATGAATTGGTCCAAACGGGTTTTTAGAGGCTCCCTTCACCATGAATTGGTCCAAACTTGGCTGTTTAGAGGCTCCCTCCACCATGAATTGGTCCAAACTGGGGTGGTTAGAGGCTCCCTCCACCATTAATTGGTCCAAACTGGGCTGGTTAGAGGCTCCCTCCACCATTAATTGGTCCAAACTGGGCTGGTTAGAGGCTCCCTCCACCATGAATTGGTCCAAACTGGGGTTTTTAGAGGCTCCCTCCACCATGAATTGGTCCAAACTTGGCTGTTTAGAGGCTCCCTCCACCATTAATTGGTCCAAACTGGGCTGGTTAGAGGCTCCCTCCACCATGAATTGGTCCAAACTGGGTTTTTTAGAGGCTCCCTCCACCATGAATTTGCCCAAACTGGGCTGTTTAGAAGCTCCCTCCACCATGAATTGGTCCAAACTGGGTTTTTTAGAGGCTCCCTCCACCATGAATTGGTCCAAACTGGGCTGGTTAGAGGCTCCCTCCACCATGAATTGGTCCAAACTGGGGTGGTTAGAGGCTCCCTCCACCATTAATTGGTCCAAACTGGGCTGGTTAGAGGCTCCCTCCACCATTAATTGGTCCAAACTGGGCTGGTTAGAGGCTCCCTCCACCATGAATTTGCCCAAACTGGGCTGTTTAGAGGCTCCCTCCACCATTAATTGGTCCAAACTGGGCTGGTTAGAGGCTCCCTCCACAATTAATTGGTCCAAACTGGGCTAATTAGAGGCTCCCTCCACCATGAATTGGTCCAAACTGGGTTTTTTAGAGGCTCCCTCCACCATGAATTTGCCCAAACTGGGCTGTTTAGAGGCTCCCTCCACCATGAATTGGTCCAAACTGGGCTGGTTAGAGGCTCCCTCCACCATGAATTTCCCAAAACTTGGCTGTTTAGAGGCTCCCTCCACCATTAATTGGTCCAAACTGGGCTGGTTAGAGGCTCCCTCCACCATGAATTGGTCCAAACTGGGCTGGTTAGAGGCTCCCTCCACCATTAATTGGTCCAAACTGGGCTGGTTAGAGGCTCCCTCCACCATGAATTTGCCCAAACTGGGCTGGTTAGAGGCTCCCTCCACCATGAATTGGTCCAAACTGGGTTTTTTAGAGGCTCCCTCCACCATGAATTTGCCCAAACTGGGCTGGTTAGAGGCTCCCTCCACCATGAATTGGTCCAAACTGGGCTGGTTAGAGGCTCCCTCCACCATGAATTTGCCCAAACTGGGCTGTTTAGAGGCTCCCTCCACCATTAATTGGTCCAAACTGGGCTGGTTAGAGGCTCCCTCCACCATGAATTTGCCCAAACTGGGCTGTTTAGAGGCTCCCTCCACCATGAATTGGTCCAAACTGGGTTTTTTAGAGGCTCCCTCCACCATGAATTGGTCCAAACTGGGCTGGTTAGAGGCTCCCTCCACCATGAATTTCCCAAAACTTGGCTGTTTAGAGGCTCCCTCCACCATGAATTGGTCCAAACTGGGCTGGTTAGAGGCTCCCTCCACCATGAATTTCCCAAAACTTGGCTGTTTAGAGGCTCCCTCCACCATGAATTGGTCCAAACTGGGGTGGTTAGAGGCTCCCTCCACCATTAATTGGTCCAAACTGGGCTGGTTAGAGGCTCCCTCCACCATTAATTGGTCCAAACTGGGCTGGTTAGAGGCTCCCTCCACCATGAATTTGCCCAAACTGGGCTGTTTAGAGGCTCCCTCCACCATGAATTTGCCCAAACTGGGCTGGTTAGAGGCTCCCTCCACCATGAATTGGTCCAAACGGGTTTTTAGAGGCTCCCTTCACCATGAATTGGTCCAAACTTGGCTGTTTAGAGGCTCCCTCCACCATGAATTGGTCCAAACTGGGGTGGTTAGAGGCTCCCTCCACCATTAATTGGTCCAAACTGGGCTGGTTAGAGGCTCCCTCCACCATTAATTGGTCCAAACTGGGCTGGTTAGAGGCTCCCTCCACCATGAATTGGTCCAAACTGGGGTTTTTAGAGGCTCCCTCCACCATGAATTGGTCCAAACTTGGCTGTTTAGAGGCTCCCTCCACCATTAATTGGTCCAAACTGGGCTGGTTAGAGGCTCCCTCCACCATGAATTGGTCCAAACTGGGTTTTTTAGAGGCTCCCTCCACCATGAATTTGCCCAAACTGGGCTGTTTAGAGGCTCCCTCCACCATGAATTGGTCCAAACTGGGTTTTTTAGAGGCTCCCTCCACCATGAATTGGTCCAAACTGGGCTGGTTAGAGGCTCCCTCCACCATGAATTGGTCCAAACTGGGGTGGTTAGAGGCTCCCTCCACCATTAATTGGTCCAAACTGGGCTGGTTAGAGGCTCCCTCCACCATTAATTGGTCCAAACTGGGCTGGTTAGAGGCTCCCTCCACCATGAATTTGCCCAAACTGGGCTGTTTAGAGGCTCCCTCCACCATTAATTGGTCCAAACTGGGCTGGTTAGAGGCTCCCTCCACAATTAATTGGTCCAAACTGGGCTAATTAGAGGCTCCCTCCACCATGAATTGGTCCAAACTGGGTTTTTTAGAGGCTCCCTCCACCATGAATTTGCCCAAACTGGGCTGTTTAGAGGCTCCCTCCACCATGAATTGGTCCAAACTGGGCTGGTTAGAGGCTCCCTCCACCATGAATTTCCCAAAACTTGGCTGTTTAGAGGCTCCCTCCACCATTAATTGGTCCAAACTGGGCTGGTTAGAGGCTCCCTCCACCATGGATTGGTCCAAACTGGGCTGGTTAGAGGCTCCCTCCACCATTAATTGGTCCAAACTGGGCTGGTTAGAGGCTCCCTCCACCATGAATTTGCCCAAACTGGGCTGGTTAGAGGCTCCCTCCACCATGAATTGGTCCAAACTGGGTTTTTTAGAGGCTCCCTCCACCATGAATTTGCCCAAACTGGGCTGGTTAGAGGCTCCCTCCACCATGAATTGGTCCAAACTGGGCTGGTTAGAGGCTCCCTCCACCATGAATTTGCCCAAACTGGGCTGTTTAGAGGCTCCCTCCACCATTAATTGGTCCAAACTGGGCTGGTTAGAGGCTCCCTCCACCATGAATTTGCCCAAACTGGGCTGTTTAGAGGCTCCCTCCACCATGAATTGGTCCAAACTGGGTTTTTTAGAGGCTCCCTCCACCATGAATTGGTCCAAACTGGGCTGGTTAGAGGCTCCCTCCACCATGAATTTCCCAAAACTTGGCTGTTTAGAGGCTCCCTCCACCATGAATTGGTCCAAACTGGGCTGGTTAGAGGCTCCCTCCACCATGAATTTCCCAAAACTTGGCTGTTTAGAGGCTCCCTCCACCATGAATTGGTCCAAACTGGGCTGGTTAGAGGCTCCCTCCACCATTAATTGGTCCAAACTGGGCTGGTTAGAGGCTCCCTCCACCATGAATTGGTTCAAACTGGGTTTTTTAGAGGCTCCCTCCACCATGAATTTGCCCAAACTGGGCTGTTTAGAGGCTCCCTCCACCATGAATTGGTTCAAACTGGGCTGGTTAGAGGCTCCCTCCACCATTAATTGGTCCAAACTGGGCTGGTTAGAGGCTCCCTCCACCATTAATTGGTCCAAACTGGGCTGGTTAGAGGCTCCCTCCACCATGAATTGGTCCAAACTGGGCTGGTTAGAGGCTCCCTCCACCATGAATTTGCCCAAACTGGGCTGGTTAGAGGCTCCCTCCACCATGAATTGGTCCAAACTGGGTTTTTTAGAGGCTCCCTCCACCATGAATTTGCCCAAACTGGGCTGGTTAGAGGCTCCCTCCACCATGAATTGGTCCAAACTGGGGTTTTTAGAGGCTCCCTCCACCATGAATTTGCCCAAACTGGGGTGTTTAGAGGCTCCCTCCACCATGAATTTGCCCAAACTCTGCTGGTTAGAGGCTCAATCCACCCTGATTTTCAAAACAAATGTTGGTGCCAACCTCAACTTACTACAAGGGCCAAATTCACTGCTGGTGACAAGCTCTCCTCACTGCAAGTGCCAAATACACATGTTTCAAGGTGTTTTCCTACTGTCAGAGAGGTGGTATTGAGTGTGTAAAGTGTGTAGTTGTTAGGCTGTGATGTTGGGGTAATAGAGGGTCTTTGGTGTGTTAGATGCCCCCAGACATGCTTCCCCTGCTGTCCCAGTGTCATTCCAGAGGTGTTGGCATCATTTCCTGGGGTGTCATAGTGGACTTGGTGACCCTCCAGACACGGATTTGGGTTTCCCCCTTAACGAGTATCTGTTCCCCATAGACTATAATGGGGTTCGAAACCCGTTCGAACACACGAACATTGAGCGGCTGTTCGAATCGAATTTCGAACCTCGAACATTTTAGTGTTCGCTCATCTCTAATATATAACAGTACCCCACACAGCGCCCCCTATAACAATATATAACAGTACCCCACACAGCGTCCCCTATAACAATATATAACAGTACCCCACACAGCGCCCCCTATAACAATATATAACAGTACCCCCACACAGCGTCCCCTATAACAATATATAACAGTACCCCACACAGCACCCCCTATAACAATATATAACAGTACCCCACACAGCACCCCCTATAACAATATATAACAGTACCCCACGCAGCGCCCCCTATAACAATATATAACAGTACCCCACACAGCACCCCCTATAACAATATATAACAGTACCCCACACAGCATCCCCTATAACAATATATAACAGTACCTCACACAGCACCCCCTATAACAATATATAACATTACCCCACACAGCGCCCCCTATAACAATATATAACAGTACCCCACACAGCACCCCCTATAACAATATATAACAGTACCCCACACAGCGCCCCCTATAACAATATATAACAGTACCCCACACAGCGTCCCCTATAACAATATATAACAGTACCCCACACAGCGTCCCCTATAACAATATATAACAGTACCCCACACAGCGCCCCCTATAACAATATATAACAGTACCCCACACAGCGCCCCCTATAACAATATATAACAGTACCCCACACAGCGTCCCCTATAACAATATATAACAGTACCCCACACAGCGCCCCCTATAACAATATATAACAGTACCCCCACACAGCGTCCCCTATAACAATATATAACAGTACCCCACACAGCACCCCCTATAACAATATATAACAGTACCCCACACAGCGCCCCCTATAACAATATATAATAGTGCCACATATGATTTGTTCTGCCAATTGAGAATTGTGCCCATAGAAATATTATACAGTTGAACACTGCGCCCCTATAATGGTCTAATATCCCCTAAATGATAATGCTCCATGTCGTGCCCACTGAAGAGTAAGTGCCCCACATTATGCCTTGGGTTCCATTTATACAGGGGTATTTGGGGCTGATTTTGAGGGTGATTGCACCTTAATTTCTGCCCTTATTCCGACTTATTTTCAATAAGGGGCAGCGAATAAAGCAAGATGCCGAAAAAATAAGCATTGTGTTCAGAGGTGTAACGTAAAGCCCCCGGACCTCAATGCAGACTCTGTAATGGGGCCCCTATATAACATGTGCCATTTAGAATAGTGGTATATTTTATGGGGCAGAGTTACCTATGGGTCTATTCATCTGAGCCTATCAGTGGAAATGGAAGAGGAATTTTAGCCAGTCGTCTACCTCAAACTTCTCTTCCATTTCCACTGTATGAACATGCGCTTCACAAGATAAATGCCAGGTATAATGCCCAAACAGGTAAGACTGCGCCCACCAGCCAATACATAGAAGCACCTGTCCTCGTTCCTACTCTGTCATTCAGCAATTCAGGATCTCTCCTGCAGAAGGTCTCAGACATTCGTATCTGCACAATAAGTCCCAGACAGACCCCTTAGGCCATGTTCATAATAGCACTGTCTTCTATTGTTCTGATCCATCATCGTTTAAAATGAGGGACATCAACAGAGCGTAAAAGATCCCATTGTCTAGCGTAGGATCTGCAGGGTTTCCTGCATGTAGGAGTTTTGATACATTGTGATACAGATGTGACTATCTATATTGTATATTATGGATTTCCAGGGTATTTGTATCCACAAAATTTGTATAAAGCCTCAAGTATTGGTGAGAAATGTATCCTTTCAGAGCCAGGGTTCCCCAGGCCCCCCGATGGGTCAGTTTGACCCTTTGTGACTATGACGTCACATCAGCAACTTTTTGTTATTTTTCCTTAACATAAAGCGATTTCGAACTAGGATTCTTACAAGGTCCAGGTCAGTTTAGCAGTGCAATAGTTAATTCCCTGAGGTCATCTGCACCAAATACCTGTAATCTACCTGTCAATGAGCCATCTATGAAAGGGCAGGAAGGGTCACAGGATTTTTTGCACTGAGATCCTTTAAGACCGGAGTATTCAGCACAATCTGTGCAATCTTTGGCTTCAGTAGAGCCAGGAAAAGCTGCCTTGAAGGCATTGGTGGCACGAGAGGTTCCTTGGCTGCGTCTGACGTATCTCCTTCCTCTTGTGTTCTGTATAAGAATCTGAGCTTGTAGCAAACATCCCAGCACCAGACAGCAGAGGACAGACAGGATCTCCTCCTCACTGGCCATGTAAAGCTTCTATCACTGTCTGTGTGTATAGTGTGAGCAGTCAACCTCAATCCCAGGGGGTGGCAGCTGGAAAGAGAAAACTTTGTCCAGAGCTAGAGGGGAAAAGTTATTGGAGCTGTAGCCTGCAGAGGGATCTTCTATTGTGCTCAGCTCCATACAGCACCTGCAGGCAGAGGCACAAACAAGTCTGGATCATGAGCTCTGTGAACAGCTCCAGTGCATAGGACCTGTTACTGACACTGTGTATCCTGGACCAGGGATTATTGCATGCTGAGATCTTCACATTTATGGACCTGTATGCTGTATGATCATCCCTTGTCATCATGCTGATCAAGCACTTTGTGGCTCTGGCTCTTATCTTGTTGCAAGGATTCCAGTGCAACTCAGGTAAGAAGAGGCAGTGACCGTCAGCTCCAGTGCATGTGGCTCTGTAATGTGTGGATTGGCTATAGAGGTTTTACTGCCAGTGCCAGGTGTGTGATTGGTTGCACATCTCCAAATGGATCACACATCCCCAGGACCAGCGGCAGGCTGATGTGGATTGGTGGATGTTACTCATTTTAGATTTGTTTATGTTTTATAGTTATTTTTTAGTTTCTATGTCACAAATATTGACACATTGTAACCACAATATCGAAGTCTCTGGAGAATGTATCAGGTTCAGAGGGAATTCCTAGAAAGTGTATAGAGGGGGTAGTTATCAGATAAATCTACTATATCCACTATGAAAATGCCCCCCACCCCCCCAGCATTAAGGTGGGGGATACCTAACAATTACAGTATCCTATATAAACTGCCCTAGACAATGTGGATGTGCTAGTATTGACACCAAATGACTTATCATCCAATGTGACAACCTAGGATGAAATGTGACCATCTCCCCTATTGTATGATGGTACCAGGTAACACCAATAGGGATTAAATGGATAACCATATACAATTACATAGTCATAGCATTGATTTTCTTCATCCAGGGTATAGGGGTATATCTGTATCTATATACCCCTATCAAGGCTTGTTGGCATCCGCCAGCACCCTGATTGTACTAAGCAATATGGATGGAAACTTCTTTGGTGGAAATGTATATATATTGTATGACTGGATGCAAAAGGTGAGCTGAACCTGTTTTCGGTTGTATTGTAGTAATATTGCATCGAATATGCATGACTAGGCCAAACTGGGTCACCTGTATTGACCTGCCCGTAGCCTTATTGTAATCTTATCCGCTGTTGTACTACAAGCATTGGTTACTCTCTGCATACAGTTGTGATTCTCTTCTAAGTGTTGTCTGGATACCTTCCCATTGGTAAAAGCCAAAGCGCTCTCCAGTGCTACGTCATTGTCCGTGTTTTCTTTATGAAGAAAGCTATTTCAGCTATGTACTAATACAATTGCTTGGCCGGGCTATAGATTTTTTTTTCTTATTTTCAGATATGTTTTCAATTAGCGTTACAAATGTCCCACAACAATCTTGAAAGTTTGTAAAACCTTCCAGCAGATGGCGCTTTCTTCCCCCTGAAGTTGCGATCATTGTCAAGTTTAATGTTATCCTTCCATAGAAGAAATGAAATAGTTGAAAAGTATCACATGGGAACGTTATATATTTTATAAGTCACTGGTATATAGCAAATATCTATATTAGATATTCATTGTCATCGGTTCTAATAAATTACCATCATATGAATATAATTATTTTAAGATAATTATGAAAAACTCCCCTTCCGTTTTTTTTATACTAATTCCCAGGGACCTGATCAAAGTGACCACAACAAACAAAGTTTCAGAACTTGATGTAAGGACAAAATGATCAAATGTTTTCTATGCAGGGCCCCAAATCCATAGATAGTATAGAGGGGAGCGGCGGGTGCTCCAGAGAATGCCCAGGGTCAGCAAGGGTAAGACTGGGACAGCGATCCTAAACTTGGTTTACTTGTAGGTTCATTAGAAACACATTTGGCTAATGAATGCGAGTTTACGACATGATGGCTTTGTGTATCAGTCTCTAGTCCATTAATGACATTTACTGCCCAAATCAGTAACAAAACCGACCCCAAGTGACCTTGTAAGTTCCAATATAAATTACCCCATTATAACTATAAGATCTAACATGTTAAAACATCTTCTTACATCATTGTAGCCAGGAACGATTCTGAAGTTTGTTTATTTTGTAGATTAATCTTAAGATTTTATGTTGCTACTTTGTATCTTATATGTTCAAAGTATCGTCCTTCATAATCCCAGACTGGGCTTCCTTACTTAGACCTTGTGTCTTCATCCAACCTCAGCTACTCCTTCATATAATCGGAAACAACACCCATCCAATGAGCTTGGAAAGCCAAGATTCAGGCGAAAAGTAACTTAAAAAAAAAATAAATTCCCAGATAACCCCTTTTAAAACTGGGCACATTGTCTCCTAGCCATAGGATAAGGGGTACATGTAGATTGGTAGGGATCCGACTTCTGAGAGTGCAGTTTTGCCCCCCAATGTACAGCAGGTGAGAAACCAAGTCTCCCTATAGAACCATCTAAGTTTCCCTGTAAAATGCTTATGCAAAGAAAAACACTTCCGAAGATTTCCTGTAGATTTCGCCACCTAATTCCCTGGTAGTCCACTCACAGGGGTGTGAAAAGCCCCTTGTCTGAAGTAATACGAAGACTCGTTGACATTCGTTCTCATTAAGACAGAGAGGATTACTAATGTCTAGAAATGTAGGGCTGAAAGGTTTGATCTATCACCTTGAATTTCCATGTAGAGGTGCAAGAATGAAGGCTTAAGGTCAAGCCTAAGAGCAAGGAGAGAATGTGCTAATAAATCAAGTAGGAATAGACCAGACCAGAGAGACTAGGTGGGCTCTTATCTTCTGTCAAGTCCTATACTTATTTATTGGCTAAAGACATAAGTGGGTAATGTGTTAAAGAGTCTGGATACCCTATAAACCTTCCAAAGAGCAGGTCAAGTGTGCTTTATGGCTGCTCTCTGCAAATAGCAGATTATTACCCTGCACAACACTGAGACTGAGCCATCGCTCCAACAACTCAGCCTTATTCCCATTGTATGTATTGTTTGCTTACAGATCTTTCAATCCTGATCATTTATGTACAGCAACATTCATTCCACACTTCCCATTCACAACACAGGCACGCTCAGCCGAGTCAGGCACCTTTACCATACAGATCCGTCATCAGACACAACCAGGAATGAACAAACTTGTAGGAAAACTCCATTAGTCAATAGAGTGTCCCGCTGTTCTATCCATTCTCATTGTGTTCTTATAAATATATTAAAATAGATAAGAGTAAAGTAACCAGCCCAGCCCATTGAGTGGGTAGAAAGTCATGATCATGGGCATTCCTGTGGTCGGACCTCCAAGTATCCAGTCCATATATATACCGTAACATTCTGTGATAGGAAACCCCCTTTAACTCTGAGGTCATATCTGAGGTCATAATCAGAGAACAAAGTATCTACACATACTGGAGTGTAAACACTTAGAACTTATCAACCAAGGAACATACTTTATACTATTAATCTTTTCATGGAACTTTTGTTTCCAGATGATACAGGAAGAGAACAATGGGGATTGTTGCCTTTTCGAGACACTTACTAATGAACATTCCTAAATACACTTCTGTTACCCCAAACCTTCTCTGTAGGAAGAATAATGGAGAGCTGCTGCGGAGAATTCACAATCCTATCACATCCTATCCAACCATCATTACAAGTAATATGGAGACAGTATTTATGGAGAGAGTAGCGAGGCTGCTACAATGTATCAGGGGCCATCAGAATGGCTGATACAACGCGGCTACTCTCACCTATTACCCAATCTCTTAGGATACCAGCTGGGAAATTTTATTGCTTTAAAAGTTTAAAATTTACACTGAAACTGTAAGAATTTGTTATAGTCCTTCCTTTGCCATCTCACCATAGTGTTCATATGTTCACATGGACAGTAGTATATATGCTGTGGGTTTCTGTCTGGATTTGCTTTATACTAAAGTGCCAGCTCTTTGGTGCCACAGGGTAGGAGGATGGTTCCTGGCAAATAGGGGTTGTAAAATGTACTATAGTATTATAGAAATATATTTTGTGTGGACCCCTTTGCTAGACATGGTATATGCCTGGGCCAGTATACTGAAGATGGGCTGGTGCGGTACCATTACAGAAGAATGGATGATGATCTAATGTTGGGCGAGGTTACTTCTCTGAGGTTGTATTTTGGCTTCTAAGAAGGCAGTGACAGCCTGGCCCCCAGAAGATCCACCAGTGGGCCCAGGCTGTCATACAATAATGGACCAGGGGTTGTTGGAGGATGGGTGAACAAAATATTTTAAGAATCTTCAGTGCAACACTAGTGTTATGGAATACTTACTACAATGTTCATATATTACAGCTGGAGTTACACTTTAAAGAAACTGCCAAGCAAAGTCTTATATACTTTGTTCTGCCTCACGAAGGCCCTAAGGGGCATTGTATACCAAAGCTAGAAGTCATACACTGCCCCCTATAGGCTTAGAACTAAAAACTAAATTTAACAGATGTCTTATGAACTCGCTAGCACCGACAACTTGGCTGATGAGAAACATTTACAAAAGTAACTCAAATAAAATTTAACTAAAATATTCCATCAGCTTAAAAAGAGAAAGCAAAAGAGCCTGGTAATAGGTGAGAGAGATATATTCTATGATATAATATACAGTATTATAGGGCTCCTTCTAACCCTGAGTATTATATGGAATGTTTATTTTATAATTAGTAACCATTTAAAGTAACTAAGGTAATATTAGTAATATTGATACATTTAGGGCATGGGTCAATGATGTTGAAAGAGCAGCATACCATGACAAATGGTTTGGGGTTCTGAATCACCAGACCAGACCCGGCCACGGATATGGGTTGTCACTATATGGCGGAATCTTCCCATTGGTGACGTCCTTTCTGTTTGCTCTTTTTATATGATATTGTTAATATTAGGATTTATTGTGTATTGCTTACTTGTCGCTTCCTATTGTTTATCTATTATACGTCTCCAGGTTTGGACCTAAACGTTCTAGTTCCATTTTGTCAATCGAGTCACATTTTTTTACCAAATCACCCCGAGATGTCCAGTTACAGTTTGCAGCAGCTAGTTTCATATGTTTTCAACCTTATTATAATGTGGGCTACTTATAACTGATACATCAATCTATTCAGTGTCATCAGGATCTGGGATATTAAATGGTTTTTCTTGGACAGTTGCATTTCAAGCGAAACCTTTATTGGCCTATCATTGCATCAATCGTAGCCCTGTCCCAGGTTCTTACCTTTACCTTACATGTTTATGAGATTTCAGTATCATTCAGTTTTTGTGTCTGTGTGTGTAAGAGGTGAAAGTCATAAGAGAAATCCTTCCAAGTACGTCTACTTATTACCAGCTAAAGTGAGTGAGTTACAAGGTTATCTGTTCCGTCACATAAGAAATGAAGTTAATATTGTTAGTTTAGGAACACGATTCTTTAGAATGGGGCAGTAAGTTACAATAGCGTTGAAATAGCTCCCAGATATTGAGGTGTAATGATCTCAACCCCTTTGTACACTGTATTCTTATTCTGCAAGAGGCCAACTGGCATTAGGGTGGTTTTCCTAGCCGATGCCGAACCAGGGAGGAAGTGCTGGGACTCCGGAAGTGCGCTGAGCTCGCTCCTGAGCCTTGCATTTCCACCTAACTCCTCGCAGCCTTTCCTGTGTTTCTGGTTAGTGTGGGAAAGATGCAGCAAAGGAAGTGCTCAGGGTGTTTGCACAAGCACACTAGAATTGTTCTCTGTTTCAGGGTCACAATAGTGAGACCTCGAAGATATTGTGCAGAGCCAGGAGAAGGCATGGGATTTATGAGCACAAAGAAAACCATTTATCAAAGTCTCACAGCTGTAACATGTGGGCATCATACTACAAAACAACCTGCTTGTGAAAATCGGGAATGAATTGTACTTTTCCTAAATCCAAAATGCTTGAAAACAAAGGTTTAGGTACCCAGGCCGTCCTGGTGCCCAAGGAAGTAGTGTCCGAACGTCCTCGCGGCTATATCTCTGATCATTATTGGATGGAAAATCGTGTTGCATAATTCCTGAATCTTAACGAATACTCAATATTAATATCTACATAGAGAAACAGTCATTGGTTCAAAATACATCCTACTATTATTATTATACATGTGAAAGTTTGTATGTTTATTACTCAATCATGCAAAAATGGCTGAACGGATTTGGATGAAATTTGGCACATAGATAGTTTGTAACCTCGATTAACACATAAGCTACTTTTTATCCAGGTACATGACATGGCTTCACAACTGTTATATAATAATAATATAATAATACATTTTATTTATATAGCGTCAACATATTCCGCGGCACTGTACAATCTGTTATGAATTTATGTTCACATACTATATTACACTGCTCAGGACAATTCAGCTAATTGCACTTTGCTGATAAAGCCAGGTCTGTTATCTATGAAAACACACAGATAACACTGAGTCCATTCTGTACAAGCATCTCCATATTATCTGATCTGCATAAGTGTTCTGTATCCTGTACAACCAAAGGGAAGATGGGGCAGACACTCCACGCAGCGTGCTGAGACACTGAGATGGGAAAACCCTTTTAATCCAAATTGGCAGTTAAAAAAATAAAAATAAAATCTAATTTGTTGCAAAATTCTCAAAAAACAAGAGCTATGAAGGTAGTCAGAAGTCAACAGAGTTCTCCTCAAGTGGAGCTGAGGAGAATTGAGCAAGCTAGGCGTCAAGCAGTTGGCAGAGCAGCCAAAACGCCAGAGCAGGCGGATCATCGATACCAACAATACACTCATTATATGGTGTTCCAGCAAGCTGCTGAGATGCTGGAACAATCACAGGCATGGCACGAGGAACAAGTTCAGCGGCAGGCCAGCTTGAGAGCTGCCTAAATGCCGTAGCAGGTGAACCTTCGATGGCAGCAATTTGCTGAATATAGGTAGATTATTGACGCCAAGAACACACAGACAGTTGTGGGCAGAAGCTAATATATATATATATATATATATATATATATATATATATATATATATATATATCTGACACATGATGATTGTGTAGGGATTTTCTTTGCTGTTACGTCACATATAGATGCACAATACTCCTAGCCCATCGCTGCCTCCATTACTGACAATAAATGATGTCACATCTTATCTTCTCCCGCTCCCTATGCTGAGAATGTCTAGGAAACTCTCATAAACCTCTGAGTCGGCTCCAGACCAGCGCCACCTGTGACTATAGCTATGCTATAAAACAGATCAATAAATATTGAAAACAGAGCAAAGGAAAAACTCGCCACCATAACCCGAATGGAAAATGGAATACAAAAACCTAAGCAGAAAATTAAAACCAGATTACAAAAATGTGATATTAAAAACCAATATTGAAATAAGTACAAATTGATGATACATTTCTTGTAATGGAAGTTGCAGGTTCTTCCTACCCTTGGATGTGTCCAAGTCTACGAGCTTCTTCCTTGGCACTGAAAGGCATTTACATAAGAAACTTGTAGAAATTACTATATATACTATATACTATATATAACCGAACGGTCAACTGAGCTCAAATCTGGCCAAAAGATCTGTCTTGAGTTTGGTTTACGCTTGTTGCGCCAAGAGGGAATGGTTTTTCTCAGCGGCTTATTTCCCTCTTACTGTACGTTCTCTAACAACAAACGAGTATATATGTTTAACCCAGCTTTGCCCAATCTCAGAGGACACAAAAATAAGATCCTTGGCCAATGTCCAACTTTGGTTCATCTCTCTTGGATTTAATGTGTATGGCAAGTTTCATTGTTTTGATCAATGCACCAAAAAAAGTGATCTGGAAACGAGTGACTTATGTCTTGTCCAGATTGGTTTCTATGTATCTTATTAAGATTGTTCTAAGAATTTACCTCCCCAGAAAACTATAGGAACAGCTGAATATTACATCGGTCACATACGGCTCGTGCTTGTTATTACAATATCCATCGTTTCAGGTAAAGGATTGCCAGACTGGCACGAACATCGCAGGGCCGAGCACTCAGGGCACAGATTGACCTTCTGTAAGATGGGAATGAGCAGATGACCGGACACAATGAGTAATACGATCACTTACATGAGGTCAGCCAGGAAATATTCTGTGCCGAGACCAATAGAATCCCATTCTTAATATATAATAAGGTGGACTCCTCTCTTTTATGGAGCTTATTCTTCATAGGTTGTAAGTTCCTGTATAATCTTACATTGTATTATTAGACTCTGGGAGATATTCACATTGTGACTGACACATCTGCGTGTTACGGTTTGGTCTTGTGGATTTGTTTCACTGAAAATCACTTGACTGTGTCATTATGTAATTCCGAACAAGCAACGCACAGATACAGTAATGTAACACAATCCTTTCCATCTTCCCCAGAAGACGTCAGCTCCGAGAGTCAACTTTGGGTAGAGTCTGAGTTGCAAAAAAGTTACTGACTCATATTCCGGCTTCCAAATAAAATTGTTCATATTGTAATGGATTAGATCAGGGGTAGGGAACCTTTGGCTCTCCAACTGTTGCAAACCTACAACTTCCAGCATGCATAGTTGCTCTGCTGTTCTTGGAACTCTCATGGAAGTGAATGGAGCATGCTGGGAGTTGTAGTTTCACAGCAGCTGGAGAGCCGAAGGTTCCCTGTACCTGGATTAGATGAATGGTTTGTTGCAGATTTACTTTCATCGGAATATAGCGACCTGCTTTGTTTGTGAATTGGATGAGCCTTACTTTTACTGTCTCACCTTGGCATTGCGTTTAAGTCTGCAAATGGGATTGCCCCAAATTTGACTGGATCACCTATGTTTGGGTGGAATTTGCATAAACCCTATCCACTTTTGTGACCGGAGAAGATGAATTTGCAACGATTGTTTGTTTAAGAAAACTTGTTTTCTAAATATGTTCATTTTATAATGTGAAATATTTGTCTGTACATGAAGCTTAGATTTGTGCATTGCTGCAGAATATGTTGTTGCAATATTATTATTATACATTTCCTGTATTCTGCAAATACTCGGGTCGCTCTCTTATCAAGGACCTTGAGATCAGACAATAACAACACTGGTGGAACTTCACCAATGTGATACATGGAGATCCACATGTTGCGGCACACTGCGCACATCTTTAAAGATTTTTTTGGGTCTGTGGTCAGTATTAGCATCCATGAAATCTATTCTAAGAAGAGACATCGCATGAAATAGACTTTACAGCTTCAGACTTCCAGATGGACAGTAAATGTGGGTTGAATTTGGCATTCTTATAAGAAATATGTTTGTACTTCAGATTTAATTTGAAGATAAGGAAATCATTTTGCTAGTTGCAGTGTACACGGCGGCCATATGGACATGTTTACAGCAATTGAAGAATATTAAGAAGGTCAGTGATGAGCGATGTGGCAGAATACAAGCCGCTGGCAAACTAGAGATGCCACATCCAGGCCCATAAGGACTAGAACTAGTTCATGTATGAAATGCAATAAATAGCAGATTTACATCATCAATACTTGCTGTGATGTTATTTTCATAAATAGATGGCAAGACGCCATTTGTCAATGGAGAGTAAGACCCCACATTATGGAAAAGCGATTTTAAATATGGCTATTGTGGGGGAGGTAGCTCTGTAGCAGCAAAAACAAAGAAAACTCTGCTCGTCCGAGCACTAACTAAACTGTAAACCACTAACTAACCACACGAACAAACCAAATAGCACAGTACATTCTCACCAGACTCTAGTGGTTCAGGACAGACCCAAACGCCTCCTCTTGTTCCCAGGATCTGCCCTGAATTGAAATTTTCACTGTTCTTTGTATTCTGTTCCTATCATAGAACAGAACAATGGCAACAACAACACGTTTGACCATAACCTAAGATCACATCTGCAAAAGTTCTTTGCTTTTCACATTGTATCTCGTGTGACTTTTCTTCATCTGCTCATGGATGACCTCACGTTAATACACGACAATATCAGAAAATACATCCTGCAACTTCTTGACAGCTGCACAGAATTGATGGACAGCGGTGGCTTTGTGTTAGTGACTTTCCATCTACTGGGAAAGATGGATTTGTCCTAGAAGCATTGATCTCCTTTGCATCTGTTTGATGACCACTTTTTCAGGTAAAAGATATTGTCAGTATGAAGGAATGTGTTGGATCAGCCGGGAGCACAAGGGCAAGTCCACATAGGGGAGTGTTTATGAAACGCGTTTCATGTTAAGGAGCCGGTGGGATGGGGTCAAGCCTAGGCGGCCCCTTGGAGAATGGAGACCTCTGATGCTTAGTTGGGGACTTACAGACTTAATGAAATCTTGGTGCTCTCAGCAGTCGTCCCAGACAGAGATATGACTTAAAGGGGACACAGAGCCTAATCCTAAGGCGTGTATGCTACAGCTGGGGTTGTAATACAATCCAATGTCCTAAAGGAACATAATATTAGATACAATGTCTCTGTCTGTTTTTAACTATACGTTTCTGCAGTCCTTCTAGGCGATACTAAGAGTTGGCAGTACACTGGTGCAGGTCTTGTCCATCACTTTGTGGTTTTGTTCATTGTTTGCGCTGTAATTTCCAGCAGCTGTCCAGAAACATATGGGAAAAATCTGGCTACTGACTCTCGCCTATATTAATGTAAAGATTTACATGGCATTACATTGCACAAGTCACTGGCATACAGACAATATGAATAAATCTTCCCTGCATGATGTTGAGTCACGTCTCGTCACTAGGAAAATTAGGAAAAACAATTAGGTCAATTTACTGCAAGTATGCATAGGCTTGTATAGCATGCGGCGTGTCTGTGCTGCAAACACACGGAGCTCATACAGGATGAGAATGGAACTTCCAGCTGATTATGAGCCAGGCCGGAGGAATTCAGGGAATGCAGCAGTCCCTTGTGTCATTCTTAGGCATCGCTGGGAGTTTTGCATTCAGATAATAGTTATACAAGGATTGAACAAGCTCACGTCTTCTTCCCTTTCACTCTCTATTTAGAGAAGGATTCTTTTTAACTCCAAGATAGATTTGGACAGGCGAGATGCAACGGGCTAGAAGAGAATGTTAGAAACAATTAACCTCTGGCATCTTAATACTGTGAAAACTGAAAGCGTATGTGCACCTTTGTATACAGAGAGGATGTAAAGCTGCCCATGGACCCTCAATGGCCAAGCTAAGCATATATGTGTGTAGGGGGTGTTGGCTGAAAGCTATATACAAGGCCATATACAAGGTATACAGGTATTCCTATGGGGGCCACATGGTGGCTCAGTGGTTAGCACTGCAGCCTTGCAGCGCTGGAGTCCTGGTGTTCAAATCCCGCCAAGGGCATAAAACCATCTGCAAGGAGTTTGTATGTTCTCCCTGTGTTTGCATGGATTTCCATCCCATATTCCAAAAAAAAAAAGACATACTGATAGGAAAAAATGTACATTGTGAGCTCTATGTGGGGCTCACAATCTACATTAAAAAAAAAATAAAAAATAAAAAAAAAGGTATACAGGTATTCCTTTGCAAGTGAATGGAGCAGCTCAGAAGATTGCAATGCTTACACTACAGTATACGGCTCCATACAATGTATACAGCTTCCAGCAGGAGCACCGTATAATGTAACTGGGGAACTGGAGCTCTGCCCTCTATACTGGGATAAGAATAGAGCTGATTACTGCCTTGTGTATACCTTGTGTATGGCTTTTGGCAGCCATAACAGCTGATTGATGTGGGGTCCGGACTTCAGATTATGATTGATCTGATACCAATGATCTATCCCATTTTGCCTACTTTTCTGTCCACATGTTCCGTGCGAAAAGCACACGGACCCCATTATAGTCTATGGGGTCCCCCTGCTCTCACTGCACACCGCTTGCCAATGCGTTCAGTATTCCGTTCGGAGGGTCCGCAGGCGGACTCCCAAATGCAGATGTGAACGAAGGCTTACCTGTTAACCTGAATGACTAGTACATCCGATGTGAAAGGATATGGGTTCAGTAAATTGGTTTCTCAATAGAGGACACCCAGGCCAAGAGGCGAATAAGTAAAGCTATGTATAGATCAGCCTGGAACAGGAACAATGAATATATATTGGCTATATTTAGAGATAACTTTAATGTTATATTAAACCATCTGTATACTATATATCTGCATTATTCATCTGTGGCCACGACTTTATCGGTTCTCCTTTCCTTGCACTTCTCCTTTGTCGTTCTGATGAACTATTAGATGTTGTGAAATCTCCAGGGTAGTTCACTTCTCAGAAGAATGGATCTTCATCCCTCAAAGTTTGAGAACAGCAGGCCGGACACAATACCCTCCCTTTCTTAGCATTCAAAACACAAACAATTCAGCTCCGCTGATCTGTACCCTGGGAGTATAAAAATAGCTGCACAATATTAAGGAGGAGTCCGAGCCTTGGGCTGAGGAGCTCTCAATATCCAAGAATGAATGACGGGGGAGAATAGGTATTAAGGCTCTGGATGCCAAACACGAAGCACAGCTGCTGGTGCCTGCACCTCTTATGTATGGTGCAAACAGAGCTCAGCTACCTTGGATTTCTGCAAGTTTTATGAATCTAGATCTTAACCCATTTATGCCGGAGGTTGAAATTTTGCAAAAAAAGCAACTCTGGGCATAAACGGGTTAAATATCTGCTGCTGATACTTTTGCATTTTTATTCTAGATCTCTGGAAGCCCTTCTATATACAGAGGTGCACACAGCAGCTTCATAGACTACATAAGGAGACCTGTGTATGTGCCGCATCAGTATACACATCTGTATATAAGCATAAGTAGAGAGACTTCCCAGGAATTAGCAACTATTTCTGTAGACACTAAAAAAACTAAGTTCATCTCAGTTCTTTAAAGAGTTTCCCCAATACTTAGCCCCCTCACCAGGCAGGTACTGCCACCCAGGTCCCATTCAAGTGAATGGGAGCTATTATACAGTGTACAGAGCCGTATGCTTCTGGTTCAGTACACAGCAGCTGATCGGCAGGGATCCTAAGCAGAGACCATCACTATGCAACTTTGGACAATCCCTTTAAATTCTAACTTGTGTTAACTATGTTCAAGATAAAGCATAAATCTAAAATCTAAACATTGGGGCAGATGAACTAATCCAATGTAATAGCAGGTGTAGACGTAGACTAGATAGTGCAGTTATACAAAGTTATACAAAGTGGCAGATATATTCCATTGCCTGATGCTGAATGATATACAACATGGAGCTTTTATAGACTTTCTAGACCAACTTTACACCACCTAGTTGTTGGAATACTTTATGGTAAAAAAGTATCAAAATGTTGGCACTTTTTGTGATTATGTTGCATCTTACACCACTTCCATTCCCCGCACGCCTTTCCACTAAGCCCGACCACCTTGGTGAACGAGATTAACAAATAGCCTAAAATACTGATTGGGTTATCTAGATTTTCCACATCTGTATTTGATTGCATAGTGTAATTTATATCCTATTCTATAACTTGTACTTATTCAGTTTTTTCCATACATTTATCATGGGATTTTAGGACCTGTTCAGATCACAGCCGGGTGGGTGGTGTGGAATTATTTGTCTTAAGATATGTTATAAAAGTATTGAGGGCTTCGGGTTGATTTCTGCTCTGGGATCTGTCAGTCCAACCCGATGAGAGGAAGGGAGTCTTCACCGATACATCACACGTTCCGTCGGCCTCGTCCTACTTGGGTACATATTGCACACGATGCTGGGACGGCCGCACTTGTGGAATGAGAGGCCACATCTGGCGAGGAACCTCTGGCACAGCCTGGCTGTCAATCACGGCTGTCACTCTCTAGCTTACACGTCATACACCGTGATGTGGATTACCTACTTCAAAGAAGTTCTGCAGCAGCAATATTCTACACTATCATTCACAAATAAGTCCTAGATAAAAGGTAAAAAATGCATAGAAATTCTAAATCATTGTAACATTTTGTGTGAGAACCTTTCACCATCTCCATGCTCCAACAGCTGCCGCTCCACTGATTCTGGTGCAGTTGGAATTTTTCCTCTAGCCCCCACCATTCCTGAGCAATCAATGCTGTTAGTTTTGTAGCCTCTGTATTGTCAGGAGGGCGGGGTCAGGCAGGAGCAGACAAGGGGGTGTGACTCTGAGTCCTGACACTGGCTGTCTTCTTGGCGAAGATGATGAAAGGTCCTCTTTAAAGGGATTGTTCCACAAATAAACTTACTCAAAGATCACTGATCGCTCAAAATGTAACAAAATTCTCTAGATATGGCTGTTATATATGTGCTATTGTGCCCCCTGCTGTTCTTTTGCTTTCCTTTTCGAATGTCCATCTTATATGTTCTGTGCCGATACTCGCACATGCTCAGTAGTTTCTATCACCGTAACTTGCCGCTTCATGGAACTTATACCACTTCATGGCTGCGAGTCATGTGCTCAGGGGTGTAACTTAAGGGTGTGCGGGTCCAAGACCTTAAGGAGCACCATAAGGTGTCTTCCCGATATGAGAATACCAGTACTATGTACAATAAAGTATAGTTGTGGGCCTGGTGCTGATATCGCAAGGGTATTACAAGGGATTGCAAGGGATATTGCAAGGGTCCAAGAAGCTTCATGTTCGATCTGTTTCTTTTGTAAAACTCAATGGACGCTCAGGAAACAAATACATCACTAACAAACCCTAGAATGTGTCACTTGCAATTTCCAATTGTGAACAAACTTTGTGTAAATTTAATCTTTGCGTGTCATGCTGCAATCTCAGCACATGCCACATATTAATGCAGCCACATTCAGAGACATTACTTGTCTGTGTATTTCTATATAAGATCCTATTTCTTATACATCACGACATAGAGGAGACCTTGTAAAACACCAGCAGAAGCAATGGTCTTGGCCTCCTAAGCACATTGGGCAGCCGAGAATCCTCTACAATGTGGTGTATATAGTAAATAAGTGATATCAGCGTCCCGTATCATGTATCACGCTCAGGAGGAGGCAACATGATGGAGCTGTAATTTTTATTGGAGCAGAAGTAAAAAGCAATGAAAATAAACACATAACAGAATGCGTCTTGTGCCAGCGCAGGTCTGGAAGTACATTTTGTTTCATTCCTTATGACACTATATTATTATTATGGAAAGATTCTGCTTTCTCGGAGCTGCTTTGTCTCTGAGTAACCGGAGCACATCATAGTTTGGCTTAGAATATTGACCGACTTGCAGTATCCAGAATGTGGTCAGTGGCTCAGAGTCCTACACTTTGTAGCCTATGGTTTTGCAGCATGCAGGGATTCCTCCTTGCTGACGGTCTCTGCTGTATATTAGTATTGTATAGCGCAGGGTGCAGGAAAGAAACCCAACCAGACTGAAGTGGTGACTAAGTGGCTCCCCCTGCTGAACACCACTTTATATAGCAAGAATTAAGTGGGGGCAGCTGATTGTAGCCGACACACCCCAACATAAATGACTTAACCCCATCACTGCTGCAAGGCTTTACTCTTATCACAGCTAGGCCGGACTAATAGTTACACTTTGTTACTTTGTTATTTTACTTGTCCATGACCAATAGACACACGGCCAGCAGAGACAATGCGAATAGGATGTTGCAGGTATTGTTGTGACAAATATATCAGAAATGAAATATAATATATATTGCAGACAGGTAAAGCTCAGGATACACGTGGACTATTCGTAGCGATGGTTTCTAGTTTTAATTATGTATGTACAATACATTAAGATCAATTATGTCACAAGTGGACACATTCACGATCATAAATTGGGATGTAGAATCAGACGAATCCTCACCTGCATGCATATATATATATATATATATATATATATCCCCCTTGAGCTGTATACAGCCTCCAGCACACCTGTAGTCAGCAGCGGTCACTTAATAGTTAAAAAGGATAAAACTGGCTTAAAAAAAAGGTCTTTGTGCAGCCCTAGGCTAAAGCAGTGTTCACACAGTGTGGGCGAGCTCAGGTTACAGCCACATCAAAACCACATTGATGGAACTTTGATGTTTCGCATTTGCACAGAGTTTACAATTTTAATGAATGTTAATATCAGAGATGTAAAAGGTTCACAAACTAGGAATGTAACGAGAGAAAATGCAAAAAGTGCACTTGGTTCGGTGCCGTCTTGGTTGAAAAATACTGACCGTATCTGCACTGTGTGAAATGGGGCAAAGCAGCTTACACGGATCAGTCACATGGATGACATAGGTGAATATTTGTTACTACTGAGAGGACCTGCAGCGCTTTGCAAAGTCTCTAATCTGGATCCACCCTGGGAGTTGTAGTTCCACAACAGGTAGACCAGGGGTAGGGAACCTTCAGCTCTCCGGCTTGTGTGAAACTACAACTCCCAGCATGCTCCGTTCATTTCCATGGGAGTTTCAAGAACAGCAGAGCAAGTACTCGTATGCATGCTGGGAGTTGTAGTTTTGCAACAGCTGGAGAGCCAAGGTTCCCTACCCCTGAGCTAGAGGCTGAAGGTTGCTGACCCCTATTGTATAACACTGTCCCACTGATACGGATTTCTAGATAGGTGGGTAGATAACAAATAATGAGTATCCATGGCTGGATGACTAAAGAGGCCGTATACAGCGTCCCTGCCCAAGATAGGTGTCATATCATGGTGTCTATACATCCTTAGGTTGATGTCACTGACCCATGTGATGATGGAGGTTACTGCCATGTCGATTGCTGTGATTTTTTTCGCAGGGATGTGGTGTTGTACCAGTTACTTGCCATGTCCCCGGTATAAGCCCGGCCCCATACACATGTCCATGTATTATCACAAACACAACTCCGACCAGGTCTTATACAGAGGGGCAACCTCACTAAATTTTTTACAATGAATATTTTTTGAGGTTCGGCCCTCCGGTTTGCTTTGGGCCGAACTTGCTATTATTATACTCCGGGGTCTCCTCAGAGGCCAGAAGAGGACGCCGGAGAACCATCTGCTGAGGATGCCGGGAGAGATGTGGTAAGGTGAGGGGAACGGGGATCATCAATGGCCTACACTAATTATAATCTGGGGTCAGCGGAGACACCAGCACATCATAGTGTTTTATCAGTGACCAACCAAAACGTTCAGGTTCAGATCAAACCCAAAACATTTGGTCACCAGTAGCCCTGTACCTGTCCATTTTGCAGTGTGGGCTCAGTAGATGAAGTGAATAGGTCCATGGAGGTTTGGGTGACACATAGACGCGCCATCTGACCTGATTTACCACGGACCTGGCACATACATAGACTCGTGCGCCTGCAGCCTAAGATTTATGAGCTGTTTTTGAGTTACAGAAGTGTGAACATGCCCTAAACCCCAGAAAACTGACTATTGTTCTATGTGCTAATGGATGACATCTGGACGCTGCATTTTTTTTACTTAATGCCATTTTTCTTCCTCTGAGCTGGATTTCATCCAAGATGGCTGCGATGTTTTACAGTAATGTTCTGCAAATGGACGAATGTGACAGAAGAGTGTGATGTCACAGTCCTGTAAACTGGGGGCTTCAAACAGCAGATTGGTGGGGGCGCTGGGTGTTGTACCCCCCATCAGATTTCAGCAATTTTGCATTTGACAGTAGTGGGGTTCTTTGTGTTAGTTAAAATGTATCTTGTTGGAATAAAGTGCTTTGACCTGCCAACGCCACAGCCCTGCGCCCTATAATTCCCAGTGAACAGGATTCGGGAGCCCGGTGGTAACTTAATACCCTGCACGTTAACCTTATATCATAGCTACCCCTGCTATTCATTAAGGTTAGAAATCACTTGGCTCCTATTTGAGGGCTTTGTTACTTATTTGGTGACAGGCAAAGGGGATTTATCATCGAACACATTCGCGGAGCGCTCAGAAACATTTGGTAGATTTTTACTTTTTCCCACAAGCAAAATTCTTTCAGATTCTAATTCCAAAAACCTCTGACTCACCATTAAAGAGAAACATACTTGACGGATGACCTCAGTGCATTCTCAGGATGGCAGCGCTTCTTGCATTGCATTACTCCAAGGTTTGCCAGGAATCGCATTGTCTACTGGATGTCTAAACAAAGAATCTGTATTTGTGCCCGTTCTGTAGGGAATCTGCAGCAAGGCCTTGATAGGACCGTGTGTTTTTGGTGTTCCTTTAAGACATCTCCAGCTTGTTTTATTGTAGACGTGTATGGTTGTTATTATCTTTTTTGCTAGTTGATTGATTCGCAGAGCGTAAAGTAAAGGTTGGGGTCACAGTGGCCATAGATTTTTTCCTCTTTTGATGTGTCTGGTCTGTGGAACCGATCTGGAATGGCGATCTTCTGCAGAATGTATTTGCATAGTAATCTAGCTTTCAAAAACATTAGGCTAAAAATGTGCCCCGGGGATATATAATTGGTCATTTCCTCACTTTCAATCTTCTGACTGACAGCTTTAATGTTACTTTAATGTACACCTTTCACAAGGCTGATGGGCTTAGATGACACTCCGCACTTCTGCTCGATAATGGCCTAGGTCCAGAATCTGACCTGCTGTATCCTACAAGGAATGCATGGTATGTGTATGGATCTGGACAGGGCTAATAGGGTGCTTTGGGGCCACGTTATTGCATTAGTCCTTATAGGCAAAAAATAGGCATCATTTAGGCAAGTCTAGAACCATTCCTGAGAAAAAGTAGAAAAAGGAAACGTTGTTGCACGGACAGAACAAAGAGTATCCTAACTATAGATACATATACGTCAAATATACCTACAGCAACCTCCTTAATGATCAGGGCACTACTGACTAAGGTTCTGGAATTGATGGCATTTCTTCTGGACATCACATGGATTCCAGTAAGACCTCATTTACTGTTCCTGCTATTTTGTCAGCGTCTTGTATTCTGGCTTACTCATGAGTAACAGGAAAAACTTTGCGGTAAGCAAGATATCATTATTCTTGTTTTGTCTGTTTATAGCATTTCTGATGAACTTGGTGTTGATTGATCTTAGCCAAAGATCTCCATCTGGTCATACAACGAAGCTATAGGTCAATTCATCTACATTCAAGCCATACGTCAATCTCATCCCAAATAGCAGCAAGTGATAAAGAATACATTGAACATAAGGCTTGGGAATGGGATTTCTAAATTATTTCCAAGGGGAACATCAGTACGCGCTAATAAAAGTCATAGATTACTAAAGCATCGGATCTAACAGGTGGCTAAAGATGTATAAAGAGTAATCCAAGGAGTACGCTATTCCAACTAGCCACATTTCGTCCACGCTGGTCAATCATGTATCGAGTAGTGGATCTGCTTAAGAAACGTATACTTAGTACATTGGGTTAAGCTGGAGGCCCGCCTTCAGTGCCTGGCTATTGGGGGCTATTCCTCTCGGCATACATGGTTTATCTGAACATATATGTGTTTCTGATGGGGGGCTACCTGGCACCTCTCATGGGAGAACTAAAGGTTCCGCTGTTTAACTTAAACATTCCCCATCCTTCTGTGTCCCACCACCATACATATTAAATGGTCAACCGATCCACCAAAATCCAGGGATTCAGCTGATTTTCTATAATATGTATGGGGGACCAAGAATGAAACAATGTATCTTCTTCCATGTCCACCTGAAATCTCGAGAGTATTTGTATCCAACGTCTCAGTATGTGGGTGTAACAAGCTATAAGGTGACAATCTTACGCTTTATAACTGAATATATTACAGATGGGATATAAGCAGAATACTCAAGACAGCGATCCCAATAAATATGACACGCTCCGGTTACCCACAATGCCCTGCCTCTAGCCCCTTCTTACACGAGATATTACAAGTAGCCAAGTTATGCGAATTTAAAGGAATTCCTTTCTTTTGATAGACAAGAACAATCCTTGTAGCTCTGTATGGGGAGGTCGTGTCCATTTTTCATGGCTGCTGAGCTGCTCTGGATCACTTAATGCTCCACAGCTGATAAAGGATGTTTTATGGTTATACAAAATGTCAGCGGCTCATTTGTTTTATGTCTGCAGATCGGGGGCATGTATACAGAGAAATAATGGATTCCAAGGGAAACTTGATCTTTATTAATCGGCAGATGTGGATACACCTCGCTGCTCACGTCTAACCTCAGTATACATGTGTGATATGGAGTACTTGTATCCTCTTTAGGCTTTACAGGGGTTCACATACATACCATGAGCTCATGGAAGTGTCTGCATTCATTCTCAGTTTTGTACCATAGGGCTTCCATAAAGGTTCAGGAGTAGTGATGAGCGAACCCGAATCGCAAAGTTCGGGTCTGTGCTGAACTTTATGGATTCGGGTACCCGAACTTCAGCACTGAGAGTGGATACATTGTTGGCTACTTTCTCCTCCTCTTCCACCTGTTTCAAAATTATTATTTTATTTGTTTTTAATTACATTTTTTAATTTTATGTTATTATTTTAAGTACTTTCCCTGCCCCATGTTTTGCAGGGCACTTGCCCCGTTATCACCCCGATTTTGCACTTTTTACTATTCCCAATTTACAGCCATTTTTGGGTCACCAAATTTAGGTTCCCATTGATTTCAATGGGGTTCTGATCAAGTTTGGGTACCCGAACTGAACTTTTGGGCAAAGTTCAAACTTGTTGAACCTGAACTTAGACAGGTTCGCTCGACAGTCTTCAGGAGTGTACACCTGTGTGCGCATGTGGGTTGCACTGGACTCTGTATGTGCTAATAGACAGGAACGCACAAGTACATGTAGAGTTAGACAGTACCTGTCTGACAGTGCACAGATCCTGTATGGCTCCAAACCAAATCGTCAGCATCTCTGTAGATATAATAGACATGCTGCGATTTTCAAAACCGCGCCGGAAGGGTCTTGTACCAAGCATGTGCCATATTGTCGTTCTTGCAAGGGATTGATGAATTCCCCCATAGTTTTTGTTACATTAAACCTCCCTCTGGGTTATAAGTAATACATGGAATACCCATTTAAGTGCGACCAGCTTTGTTCCAGATTCATCATTCATTGATATTGTCATTCTGCATTACTTTTAGTCTAATGTATATGGGCATCTTAGCCCCTTCCGTAGCCCGTTGTCTGCAAACCTCACTCATAAGACTTACGCTTGCTGTTCCCTGTGCAAAAAGACAGAATCATTTGCTCTTTTTGTTACTAGACAAGTGGATTTTTTGCAATGTATTTATAAAGACTTCAGAAGCCCTTTCCCGGGTCATCCCTTAATTTTACAGTCCACCAGGAAAATGGCAACTTGATGTTTTGGAGAAACAAAGATGAATAATGTGACTATTACTGTTTGACAAGAGTAATGGAATGACCTACGAAAACCTGGAGCCCATCTATAGGTATCACAATGATGGAGTAATGGCCGGGATTTCCCATTGTGCTGTATTGTAAACCTACAATTCACGTTACAGGTTGGGAATTCAATCCGAGGCTCATTCTCTAATAACCTACGCAATGTTTTCATTGTTAATGGTGATGTTTATAAGGAATGTACAAAGTGATCCGTCCTAGACAGTAATGTGCACCATGTGGACAAAATAGGACGACCAATGTAGAGTTCCCCAATGGGATTTAAAGCAATAGCTACCAGGTGGCCCCTTATATATTTCCGCTTACATTTACCATACAGTATAGTCTTGATAAATAGCGCTGTCATCTGATGACTTCTATAGGTTTATGCTCGTTCACATCTGCATTTGCATGGGGATCCCCCGAACAGACTACCGAACGCATTTGCAAGCGGTGTGCAGCGAAAACACAAGGACCCCATAGACTATAATGGTGTCCTTGTGCTTGCCACGAGATTTCTGCAGCAAACATGCAGACAGGAAAGTAGATCGTGAAATGCTTTCCTATCCACATGCTCTGTGCGGAGATCTTGCGGCAAGCACACGGACCCCATTATAGTCTATGGGGTCCTTGTTCTTTCACTGCACAGCGCTTGCAAATGCATTTGGTATTCTGTTTGGGGGGTCCCCATGCGGTCCGCCATACCAGAAGGTGTGTCTTGTTGTATTGTCTATTTCCCATATGGCCTTTTATTTCCTTAGATAGATTATAGTAACTTGTTTTTCCTTCGGCCATTATTATAGGGTTTATACTTCAGTCAAACCGTCTACACTCTTATATCTTAAAGGAGTTTCCAGGATGGCAGTGTTAAGGGGCCTATGGCATCCATATTAGACTGATGGTGGACCAACTCATGGCACCCTCACCAACCAGCTGCTTAAGAGGTCCACAGGACTTGGCATTCACCGGAATTATCATTGCCATACAATATACCAAGTCTACGGAGGACTGATGAAAACAATGAATGGGCTGGAGGACTAACCGAACCGAGGGCCACGTTAAAAATTTGATTGTCGGGGACCCGCAATAATCTGATACTGATAGCCTATCATAAGGGTTGCAATCCCCAAATATTCCTTTATACTGTCCACTGTATTTGGAATCCTTTAAGCACATTGTTACAAGGTTTTTTGTATAGATGTAAAGGGTTAACCTCAGATTCGATAAACGCTGCCTGATAGATTTTCCCCACGGTGCGACACAGGAGTCACGGCGCTCCATTGTATGGCAAGGAATAATGGCCGTGTCTGTTTCCTGCTCCTACTAAATATTGTACCTGAGAAAACAATTAGGGCCCAGCTGGGGGCCGAGCGCGACCTCTTCTACTCCAGGCACTGGTTACATGGGCGGCGAGGGAACGGCTGTCCTGGAATGTTTATATCACAGGCCCGCGATAAAAGGCCTTTAATTATAGCTACAGAATACATATTTACATTAGGTCCGAGCCCGTTTGTTGTCTTTTCCTCAGAACTGAGACTAATGTTTTCTTGAAGTGTGAGCTGATAGACGCTGGCGTTGTAATGCCGGAGACGTCACATGGCCTGTGTGTGAGTAAAGCCTTTGTACACACACGGTGCGGCGCGCTGCCAACCCTATGACTGCGGGCACATCATTCTATCAACAAGCCAAATGCCCTGACTTCTGTCTAAGTGGTCAAGGGTTAATGGATTGTGGTGAAGTAGTCATCTTGTATCACCAATTTGTTACATGTTTACAACTGGTTCTTTACATGGTGCCAAGACATTCTTCTACTCCTATCGTTCCTTGGATTGTTATTTCATGTTACTATTTATTATATTATTATTTTTTTCTATTAAACATGTATATATATTATCTACATAGGAGGTTACATGTATAGGGAGATAAATATCCTCAAGGGGGCACATATATTAATACTGGTGTTTCGTCCAGCCCTTAGGTTTAGCATTAGGTTTATATGGCTACAATGTATCAATTAGAGAACTTACAAGTTGGCAATTTCCAAGTATATATACATTGCTATAACCTTGGCTTGGTTTGTATACTCCGTTTACTTTTAAGAACCAATTTGACTATTAGTAGATTTGGTTGCCTTTGCCTCCTCCATCTGTCCGTGCCCGAGGCTTGTACAGTCATGAATAGTAAACCATCTCTAATATTACTTTACTCTATCACTGCTTCGAGGACAGATGAATGAGGCTGTTGCTGTAGGTCTTATTGGGTTAAGGACCCCAATGAGGATATACATTATAACACGCTAAGCATTATTCTACTTGGTAATAACTTAGATGGGGTTTATATTGGCCTCCACCGTGTAGAGAGGAATTTCCTTTTCCATTTGATCATTTATGGCCTATGGTCGGGTGCGGAGATCTTCAGCCACATTTTCAATTATAATCCATTATATGTCAAGATTCTTAATTTCGCTCTTTGACCAAACAGTTCTAGTTCAGTAGATGAGAGCAGGATTTTTCATTGTAATTTGTACTTCGTTCATCTTCCAGCCTGGTAAAGTGATGTGTATTGGCGGTAGAATAAACCCTACAAAGATGTCCACAACTAGACAGTGTCATTATTTTAGGACTGAAGTTCTGTCCGCCCAATAGAAGTATTTTTCTTAAAGATCAAACTCATTCCAAATGGGGATGTGTTATGGCAGAACCTTTGGGTCCTATTTTATTCTGGGTCCATTATTACAGTGGTGTTTGAACATTTATGAACTCTTCAGAAGTTCCGATATTTCTAAATAAGTTTGTCCTGTAGCAAGCAGTTCATGGGAGAAAACTCAACATCATAGGGAACAGACCATGGGAGTAAACCCAGCAATATAGGGAGCAGCTCATGGGAGGAAAGCCACTAACATAGGGAACAGTCCATGGGAGAAAACCCAACAACATAGGGAGCAGTCCTTGGGAGGAAACCCCCCAACATAGGGAACAGTCCATGGGAGGAAAGCCACCAATATAGGGAGCAGCTCATGGTAGAAAACATACCAACATAGGGAGAAGTCCATGGGAGAAAATCCAAAAACATAGGGAGCAGTTCATGTGAGAAAACCCACCAATATAGGGAGCAGTTCATGGGAGGAAAGCCACCAATATAGGGAGCAGCTCATGGGAGAAAACCCACCAATATAGGGAGCTGTCCATGGGAGAAAACCTACCAACATAGGGAGCTGTCCATGGAAGAAAACCCACCAACATAGGGAACAGTCCATGGGAGAAAACCCACCAATATAGAGAGCAGTCCATGGGAGAAAACCCACCAACATAGGGAACAGTCCATGGGAGAAAACCCACCAACATAGGGAGCAGTCCATGGGAGAAAACCCACCAACATAGGGAGCAGTTCATGGGAGAAAACCCACCAATATAGAGAACAGTCCATGGGAGGAAACCACCCAACATAGGGAGCAGTCTATGAGAGAAAACCCCCCAACATAGGGAACAGTCCATGGGAGGAAAGCCACCAATATAGGGAGCAGCTCATGGGAGAAAACATACCAACATAGGGAGAAGTCCATGGGAGAAAATCCAAAAACATAGGGAGCAGTTCATGTGAGAAAACCCACCAATATAGGGAGCAGTTCATGGGAGGAAAGCCACCAATATAGGGAGCAGCTCATGGGAGAAAACCCACCAACATAGGGAGCTGTCCATGGGAGAAAACCTACCAACATAGGGAGCTGTCCATGGAAGAAAACCCACCAACATAGGGAACAGTCCATGGGAGAAAACCCACCAATATAGAGAGCAGTCCATGGGAGAAAACCCACCAACATAGGGAACAGTCCATGGGAGAAAACCCACCAACATAGGGAGCAGTCCATGGGAGAAAACCCACCAACATAGGGAGCAGTTCATGGGAGAAAACCCACCAATATAGAGAACAGTCCATGGGAGGAAACCCCCCAACATAGGGAGCAGTCTATGAGAGAAAACCCCCCAACATAGGGAACAGTCCATGGGAGGAAAGCCACCAATATAGGGAGCAGCTCATGGGAGAAAACATACCAACATAGGGAGAAGTCCATGGGAGAAAATCCAAAAACATAGGGAGCAGTTCATGTGAGAAAACCCACCAATATAGGGAGCAGTTCATGGGAGGAAAGCCACCAATATAGGGAGCAGCTCATGGGAGAAAACCCACCAATATAGGGAGCTGTCCATGGGAGAAAACCTACCAACATAGGGAGCTGTCCATGGAAGAAAACCCACCAACATAGGGAACAGTCCATGGGAGAAAACCCACCAATATAGAGAGCAGTCCATGGGAGAAAACCCACCAACATAGGGAACAGTCCATGGGAGAAAACCCACCAACATAGGGAGCAGTCCATGGGAGAAAACCCACCAACATAGGGAGGAGTACATGGGAGAAAACCCACCAACATAGGGAGCAGTTCATGGGAGAAAACCCACCAATATAGAGAACAGTCCATGGGAGGAAACCCCTCAACATAGGGAGCAGTCTATGAGAGAAAACCCACCAACATAGGGAGCAGTACATGGGAGAAAACCCACCAATATAGGGAGCAGTCCATGGGAGAAAACCCACCAATATAGAGAACAGTCCATGGGAGGAAACCCCCCAACATAGGGAGCAGTCTATGAGAGAAAACCCACCAATATAGGGAGCAGTTCATGTGAGAAAACCCACCAATATAGGGAGCAGTCCATGGGAGAACACCCACCAATATAGGGAGCAGTTCATTTGAGAAAACCCCCCAACATAGGGAACAGTCCATGGGAGGAAACCCACCAATTTAGGGAGCTGTTCATGGGAGGAAACCCACCAATATAGGGAACAGTCCATGGGAGGAAACCCACCAATATAGGGAGCAGTCCATGGGAGGAAACCCACTAACAGAGTTGAAGCTGTTTTATAGAGCGGAATGGGCAAAAATCCTTCCAAACCGATGAACAGGACTTGCCAACAATTACTGGAAACCTTTAGATGCCATTATTGCTGTACAAGGTTGTCTCACCAGATACTTAAAACAAAGGTTCACTTACTTTTACCTCTCACAGACCTGTAATATTGGACGATTTTCTCATATAAATAACTGACCAAATATAATTTTTTTTTTTACTCATTTGTGTGATTTGATTCTTTTTATCTACCTTTAGGACTTGTGTGAAAATCCGATGTCGTTTTAGGTCAAATTTATACAGAAATATAGGAAATTCTGAAGGGTTCACAAACTTTCAAGGACCACTATATCTCAGAGCCTGAGCCCTGTAGAGGACTTTCTGGACAGTCCTTTTGCCAGGACTGCCAACCCTTAGATCAGACAGTTCATAGAATAATACTGTATAGATTGTTTAGAATAAAGTGTTACCATTGTACATTGTATCCCAGTACCATCCACCCCTGTATTACAGCGCCATAGGATATAAAAGCAGCTGTATGAGTAATGTTTTTATCTGTGTGGCACTGGACAATGTCTTATATGGTCACCTGGACAGTAAGAACATAACCGCACTGAGCCTGCACAATGTTTTAGCTGAACATTATATTGATATCACTTTGAACCATTTTATTGTACTAGGAATAAAGTTATACAGTGACAGAGCGGAGGAACATGTTCTAAGAATAGCTTCATATTGCTTAGATGTCTCCTACCTCCCAATCCTATCTCTTTTTCTACTGTGTTACATTTCATGTCTTATTATGTCCATTCTACTGTAGACTATGCAACACTGGAAACCATGTACAAGTGCACGTTGGAGCAGAGATGGATCTAGACCCCATTAGTCCCATGTGCATAACCTTTTTTATATTTGCAACATGGTATAAGCTCATTGACCTCTACCTGCTATATACAATGTATCTGGGTGTGCGACACAAGGATAAAAGCAGTTGCATAACATAAACACGAAGAATAAAAGATTCTTCAGCTGCAAAAACATGTGTAAGGACTTGACAAAAGTCTCTCCAGACAGAACAATGAAGCACAAGCTTCACCAGGAAATGCCTGCCTAATGTCCCGCTCTATAATCTCAGCCCACACATATCATTTGGTTCAGTAAAAAAATATTGGAGTTTCTAAGTCAAAGTAGATTTAAGACCCCGATTTCCTTATTTCTGTGTCAGATTATCTGGAATGTTCTATGGCAGGGGCTTGACTTTATATCATTGGGGTAGTAATGTCTTCTCCGTTTCCTTGCAGAACATCACGGAGAAAGCGAAATATTGTCCAAGCTGGAAATCTCCCCTGACAGTGACTCTTTAGAAATCAAAGTGAGACGAAACCAAACTTTCACCTGCAGGTAAGACTGTGCCGGGCTCTGTCTGTTGCATAATAAAGATGTCGCTGAAGTTCCTGGTATTTCTTTTGTAATCCTGGTGAGTTCTAATGACACATCCAGGTGACTCCCTTTTTATACACTATTATAAGAGAGATTGTAAAATGACAACTCCCTGGCTTTGCAATTTCTGCCAAGTAAGGAGATGACTCCGGTGATTGGGACGTATTGATATTATGTCGTCTATATAGCTCTATATATAGTAATATACGTCTTATACGTTTGATACAATCATTCAGTACATGAATGTTTCTCCATTTTGGATAGGGTGACTATGTCTTCACTTTTTTATAAAGCCCCTACAATTGGGATATTAGGATATTGCAGGTGTTTTGGAGATGTCATCTTTAAAGGGAACCTTTCCTGACGTGACTGTTTAGTAAAAACTTGTATCCACATAATGTAACAATTCTGGGGCATCTTTTCTTATAACTCTATGTTTTGCTGTTCTGTTATTCCTGCTGGAAATGTATCAATAATTGACAAGTAGGTGTCACCAGTAGGGGGGGTGTCCATACACGTTCCGGCACTGTCCAATGTGTCTGTCAATGTGGGGGTGTCTGACTTCACCCTTTTCAAAAGAAGAGTTGTAATACCCGGTTGTCAATTTATTCATACATTTCTAGTAGGAATAACGGAGCAACAGCTCAACACAGGGGTATAAGACAAGATGATACAAAGTAGAGATGAGCGAACAGTAAAATGTTCGAGATTCGATATTCGTTTCGAGTAGCCCCACAATATTCGACTACTCGAATCGAATATTGAACCCTATTATAGTCTATGGGGGGAAAATGCTCGTTTCAGGGGTAGGCAACGTTCTATCAAATTATACTTACCAAGTCCACGAGTGAGGGTCGGGCTGGATCCTCCGAGAAGTCTTCTCCGTGCAGCGTCCCCGCGGCGTCTTCCGGCTCTGAATTCACTCTGCCAGGCATTGGGCCTGAGCAGAGCCGACTGCGCATGTCCACACTACAAGCAGACATGCGCAGTCGGCTCTTCCCAGACCCGATGCCTGGCAGAGTGAATTCAGAGCCGGAAGATGCCGCGGGGAAGCTGCACGGAGAAGACTTCTATGGGTAGGAGAAGAACCAGCGTTGGTTGGCCGACTGTATACCATCATTGCTGGTTCTGCATCGAACTTTTCCATTCAAATAGCGAGTGGTACTCGATCGAGTACGAGTATTTCAAATGCCGTAGTATTCGATCGAATACCTACTCGATCAAATACTACTCGCTCATCTCTAGATACAAGATTACTATATTATGGGACATCACAAAAGGTGACACGTCTTCTTTAGGCTGATGCCCCATGTTGCAGAAATGCAGTTTTGTTGCGATTTTTTGAGCCAAAGCCAAGAATGCTTACAAAAGGAATGGGAAATAGTTAAGAAGGTCTTAGACGTCTCCATTCTGCTCAATCCACTCCTAACTTTGGCTCAAAAAACTGCAACAAAAAAGCTACGTTTTCTCAACATGGGGCTTTAGCTTTAAATGGGTTTTCTCAAGAAAACATCCCCTTCTTTATTGAACCCCCTAATGGTTTTCCTCTAAATTTCTGTCCGCCATGGCCGTCCATAGGCCAGTTGCTTTTATTACGTGTTTCCTATTTTTGGCCATATTTGACCGACAGGTCCAGACCCCATTATTATTGTCCCTTAAACGTCTAAGTCTTTCTTTAATACGTGTCCAAAACATGTCCCTAAATGTCCCTGGTCACAGTGAGACATAAGACTAAATATTATGATTAAAATAAAAAGTCTTTTTATCATACGAGGCGTGTGAACCTCACCCTGTTTCTTCGGGTCATTTGTCTATAGCCAAAGCCAGACACGGCCACCCAGTGCTTGCGTGGGAACGTGCGAGTACATGTGGTTGTCGCAGGCTGACACCGGCAGTGTACATGTCACTCAGTGGCTGGAAGTCCTCTCACGACGATCACCTCCGCAGCAGCATCACCCTCAGGAAGGCGACAGGCGGACAGTCTCAGCTGGAAGCCAGAAACCTTGTCTGGGAAGGAAAAAGGAGTGGTCATGGACGTTGCAAAAGACCCCAGTGACTCTTAGCAGCCATTCAGTTATTTTTAAGTCGATGGATTTCCTCTAAATTCAGTGTCACATTATTGCACTTCCATCTCATCAGCAAGTCCATCTTCTCCACCAGAGTTTCCATCCATCAGCAAATTCCTGAGTAGTCCATAAAAATAGAAGAAAAAACACTAGATAGGTCTATGATTTTTCTGTAATCTGGAAGAACTCGTATAGATGATTCCAATGATCTCGGTAAATCCTGCTCATGTGTTTATGTTTAATTGATTTATATTGAAAAATTGTTTCAAATAATTCACAAAATACAGTGTCGTATGTCCGTCTCACAGCGGGGCGAGGTAGGACATAGTGTATATGAGTTCTTGGATATTAGAGAGCTCAGACGAAGGGACAATCCCAGACAGCAGTTGTTGTTAAGGTTTTACTTCTCTTCTCTTCACACAGTCTCCACAGCTATCACATACAGTACATGAGTCTTTCATAACAGATATCACTGTATACTGGCAGTTGTACTTATCACTGGGAAAGATGGATGTCTCAATCAGTTCTGGCCTTCAGCTGCTCAGCTAAACTCCCTTCTGTTATCACTGTTCTGTTCTACAGTCCAGAGTTTCTAGCTTTGCTTCAGGACCAACATGGTGTCTCTTCCCTTTTCCTATTTACTCTCCTGGATCACTGTCTCCCTCCCAGCACACCCTGCTGTGTCAGTGACCACTTCCTGTGTCTCTTGTTAGAGCTTTAACTCCACAGGTGCTGGATGATTTTACATCATGGCTGCAGTCTGTCTCTACCTGTCACACTCTCCCCCGCTAATTTCATGTCGTCCCTGACATTGGCCCAAAAATATGGCCTACGTATGGTTAATTTGGACCCAATTGGAACTGTCCTTACTCAAAGGTCAACACCCCTTTTTCCTGATTGTAGGACGTCTCCCACATCCAGGATCCCAGTATCTAACTGGTGGATGTCTCCATTGTCCCTTCTACTGTCCTTAGTGAAGAGATGTGAGACAGTGTCCATAGTACTTCCCTCAACATTAACACATCAATGATAACCATAACCTGACTAAACATAACATTAACAATAACCTTTTTTTCATTCTTCAGCTGGAGCTCTTCCTCCGTCTTCAACCAGCTCTGAACAACTATCCTCAAAGTAGGTTGACTCTAATCACAATAACCAAACCAGTCTATTCATCACAGTTAAAGTCCTCAGTAAAGTAGATTGTTGGTAGATACCACTCTGGTCGGTTTACCTGATCCTTAGGTGTCCACACCTTTCTGAACTGGACAGTTCTTGGTACTTCTCTTGGTTCTCCTAGAGTGTCATACGTCAGGATCACCGGTTTTCTTACTTCTCTACTTGATGCTTTCCTGCTGGGTAGTTCTCTTGATGATTCAGTCCTAGCAGCTTCAATGGACTCTGCTTCCATGTCGCTTGTTAGTTCATTCTCTGATGTGTTTGGAACTGCATCTGTAGGTCCTCGCTCTTCCATTGGACAACCTATTTCTGCATCCTCTAGGGGTTCCTCTGCTCTTACCTCTTCAACCATTTCTTCAGTAACTGGTGACGGATCATCTGAGACCATACAGTTATTGGGTGCATTTTGAGGTACAAACTCAGGAGCCTCAGGACATAACTCACTTTGTTGAGGAATGTTGGTTCCGCGTCTGTTCGGTATACGGAATACAAGGGTTTGATTTTCCTCATCTGAACTCTCACTGTCATCACTTCCATCAATAACTTCCTTCCTACGTCGTTGTCTGAGAGGTTTTGATCGACGTTTATCAACTTCCTGAATGGCTTGCTGTGGTGGCAGGTAATCACATGGTAGGAGTAGATTTCGGTGCAATATTCTTGTTTTATTATCTCCTATTTCTGTTCTTACTTCATAAACAGGGCTGTCATCAGATTTTCTCCCCACAACCACATAAACCTTCTCTTCCCAATATGATCGAAGTTTTCCTGGACCCCCTTTCTCTCGTAGGTTTCTGACTAACACACGACTTCCCGGTGTCAATTCTGCTCCATGACATCTTCTGTCATAGTATTCTTTGCTCTTTTTCTGCTCTTCCGCATTCACTTTTGATGCTATGTTGTAGGCTTCATTCATACGTTCCCTCCATACCCGGACATACTCGGGATACGTCTTGTATGTTTCTGAAACTGGGGTATCGAACATAATATCAATGGGTAGCCTTGGGGATCGACCAAACAAAAGGAAGAATGGCGAGTAACCTGTTGCTTCACTCTTGGTGCAGTTATAGGCATGTACCATTTTTGTTAAGGAATTCTTCCAATCTCTTTTCTCAGCAGTTGTCAGAGTCCTCAACATTGACAGTAATGTCCTATTGAAGCGTTCTACTTGTCCGTTTCCTTCTGGGTGATAGGGCGTAGTGTGCGATCTTTGGATTCTACAGTATTTCCCTAACTTGGCAAAGAGTTGGTTCTCAAACTCTCTTCCTTGGTCATGATGTAACTTGGTAGGAAATCCAAACTTCAGAGCAAAATCATTGAAGATCTTTTCTGCTGCTGTCCTGCCTGATTTATTAGTAGTGGCATACGCTTGAGCAAATCGAGTAAAATGGTCCATTACCACTAGGATGTATTCATATCCACCCTTGCACTGCTCCAGGTGTAGGAAGTCTATTGAAACCATTTCAAACGGGTAAGTAGTTTGGATGTGGCCCATGGGCGCTCTGGTCGCCTTGTTAGGATGTTTGTCTTTCAAACACCCACATTCTCTGGTCACATATCTTTCGATATCTCTTTGCATATAGGGCCAGAAGAACCGTTCACGAATTAGGTTCACTGTTCTTTCTACCCCCAGGTGTCCCATCTCTTCATGGAGTTCTTTGAAAACCAATCTGTGGTATACCCTGGGTAACACTAACTGTTGGTTCGGTCCTCTCTGACGGTATAAGATATCGTCTGAGCTGAAGTATAACTTTGACCATTCTCTCAGTAAAGTAGTTACTTCTGGTGATTCCGACTCCCTCTCTCGCCTTCCTGGAACCCTGTTCTGGTCCATATACTGGAGGACTCTTCCAATTGTTTCATCTTCTTGTTGCGCTTTCCTGATAGATTCTTTTGACAGTTGTTGGATGGACATGGGGGTATAATCTTGTTCCCTCACTTCCATAATGCTTGCTACTGTCAATGGACACCACAGTGGTGTATATTCCTGCTTCTGAATTTCTATCGCCTGAGTGGTGCTCCTAATGGTTCCCAGGCAGATTTCCTCTGAGCAAGCTTGCATAAATTCTTCAGGCTCTAACGGCATCCTAGACAATCCATCTGCGTCAGCATTGCATCTTCCTGGCCTGTACTTAATACTGAAGTTGAAGTCAGCCAGTTCTGCTACCCACCTCTGACCAGTCGCGTTCAGTTTTGCTGTCGTGAGGACATAGGTCAAAGGATTATTATCAGTGTAGACCTCAAACTCTTGACTGTAATACAGATAATCCCTAAATCGTTCGCAGATAGCCCACTTCATTGCAAGGAACTCGAGTTTCCCAGAATGTAGATGGTAGTTTTTCTCAGCGGCTGTCAATGTTCTGGAACCATAGCCGATGACTCTTAGCTTGCCATTCTGTCGTTGATACAGGGCAGCTCCCAGCCCCACCTGAGAAGCATCACAGTGAAGGACGAAAGGGAGGTTAAAATCTGGATATCCCATGATGGGCGGTTTCACAAGATAATTCACTAGTTCTTCTAGTACTTCCTGGTGTCCTGCAGTCCAATTGATTGGTTGCTGCGCAGAAACAGTGTTTCTTTCCTTTGACTGTGATCCGCCTCTGGTCTTTTTCCTATTTACTGATGTGGGTGAGCTGATTGGCGCGCCCAAGAGGGTATATAGCGGAGCTGCAATCCGGGAAAAGTTCTTGATATATGTTCTGTAGTAGGAGAGGAATCCCAAGATCTTCCTCAACTCTCCCACTGTAGATGGAGGCTTATCTTTCAATGACATTACTGGAGCGATCTCTGCTGGGTCCATGGTATAACCATCTCCAGACACGATTTTTCCCAGAAATCGAACCTGTCTCTTGAAGAGTTCACACTTCTTTGGTGTCAACTTTACTCCATGTTGCTGGTAACGTTGGAGTACTGATCTCACATGTTCGACATGTTCAGCAAAGGTCTTGCTGTGTACCACCGTATCGTCTAAGTAAGGCTGGCAAATGTCATCTCTTAATCCTTCTAAACATGTTTCCATACTTCTCTGGAATTCTGCAGGAGCAGAACTAAGTCCAAACGGTATACGGATCCACTCATACAGTCCCCATGGTGTGATGAAGGCTGTTAAATGTCGGCTGGATTCTTCCACAAAACCTTGGTGATAGGCCTTCCCTTGGTCAAGAACAGAGAACCAGGTACTTCCTGATAAGTTATCCAGCATGTCTTGAATTTTAGGGATTGGGTGCCGGTCAGGGATTGACTTCCTATTCAGTTCCCTGTAGTCACAACAGAGTCTCAATGTACCATCTTTCTTCCTGACACATACGATCGGGGAGGAATAGGATGATTTAGACTTTTGGATCCATCCCCTGTTGATTAGATCCTGCAGGTATTCTTTCACTTCTTGGTGTAATGGTTTAGGTACAGACATATAACTTTTAGTTACTGGGGTAGTGTCTCTCAAATTGATCTTCAGGTTCAATGAGGGTATACAGCCTATGTCAGAGTCATCTTTAGAGAATGCATGGCATTCTTCCCTCAGCATCTGTTTCACTACCGGCAGTTCTTCAGCACTCAGCTGTTCCAGAGGTACTGGGGGATCCCACAGTTCTGGTGTAGTTTGTACGGGTCTTTCGACTGGACAACCATTGTTACTGGGTTGTACCACCGAATTCATGGAAGAGAACTGCGCTGGTCTCACATTGGCAGGATACACAGCCTTAATGGTTTCTAGATGGCCTAACACAGTCTTGGGGTTCAGCCTCACTTCATGCTTTGTCGTATTTCTCACTAACACAGCCACCCGAGCAAAACCACCAGTAGGTATAGTCAATATGGTCTCACCTTGGATAATGCCCTCAGGAAGATCTGAAGAGTCTTTCGGTACGAACAGTCTCTCTTGTGGTTTTCTTCCTGGTTCCATTCGTACACCACACTTCACTCTCACCGTTCTATTCGCAGGAATGATGGTTGGACGCGAGCCGAGCTTGACTTCCTTCAACCTCACTGTGTTCTGTGCTTCCTTTATCCTGCTGACCACCTTCTCCGCTTCCCTGCTAGATATGGTAAACGAGGTGGCTATAGCATCTATTAACGGTGTCAAGGAATTAGTTCGCTGAATGACCTCATTGATCACATTGTACCCAAGGATCGGTTCTTCAGCCACCTTTGGATCACTTGTGACTAGAAAGGGTACGAGTAACTCAATAGCGTTGTTCCTCTTAGCTTTCAGCTGAAACATCACTTCCACCCAACCTAGAAAAGGAATTTCAGTTTGGTTCACGGCTCGACCACAGAGTTCTACCGGACCCATGAGTTCTGCAACTGGATGAAGACAAGTTTGCGGCAAATGACTTCTTCTCCAATCTTCATTTATAATGCTGGCTTGAGCTCCTGTGTCCCACAATGCTTTCACTAGGAGTCCATTTAGCTTACATTGAATCAAGCACTTCTCACCAATTAGGCTAATGAGTCTGTCTTCACTACCTGAGAACTGTCCTTGGTTCTGGGGATGCCTGATCAGACTATCACACTGATCACCGAGTGGTTGATGCCCCTGTCCGCCTTGCTGTAACTGTTGAAGGCGATCACACACCTGGGGATAAGACTGATACAACTTCTGTATATCTGAAGCTGTTCTGGGGAGGGGTGGTGTTTGTGTTTGGGACTTCATCTGCTTAGAGGTTACCAGCCGCCCCGCACCAGCAACCTTTTGTCTTTTAAACTCTGGGATTGTGACTTTGGACATCCACTGGCATAATGCCCTTCTTCACCACACCCCCAACAATGGACACAGGCAGCACTTCTATTTGACACTCGACATGCTTCACAAGTAGGTCGTCTTCTGTTCTGAAAACCCCCTCCAGGTCTAACTGGTCTTGGCTCTGGTTTAGCGCGAATCAACTTTTTCACTTCCGCTAATTCAGCTCGGAGTTCCCCAAATGCTTTCTCCCAATTGGTGTCGGCTGTTTTCTCTGTCAAAGATGATTTGGTGTGCACAGCAAGTGTAGGAGAATCTTCTCGCCTACCTTCCGGCTGATCGCTAGGCATATTCATTTTCAGCTGGCCCAGCTTGGTCATTTTAGTTATAGAGCCCTTCTTTAATTTTTGTTCACTCTCAGACTCCAAACTAGCTGCCTCATTCATCTTCTCAATTAGGGTTTCATCTGGAATGTTAGGATCTTCCAGGTACTGCTTCATTTGCAACTTTATGTCCTTACTTATTAACCCGGTTCCTAAAGATCTCAAAAACTTCTTCTGTACTAGTCCTGCATCAAACCTTTCCTCTGCACCTACTTCGCTGGATGCAAACAACAGCTTGTCTTTGAGTTCTATGGCTCTGAACAAGAAGCTTTGAGGAGATTCCTTGGTATCCTGAGAGATGTTGATGAGTCTATGGAACAGCTCTGAGGTGCTTTCTTCTTTGTAGTGCCCTTTTAAGATCATTTTCAGTTGTGGTAAGGTCAAGTGACTTTTCATTTCTAGCATGTTCCGCAAATTCAGTCCTGGGCTGATAGCTTTTACCACTGCCTCGATAATTTCTTCCGGCAGATAGCCTTTCTGCAATCCTGCCTCTATCTGGTGCATCAGGTTTGTGTAAGACAGTTTCTCTTTTTGTTCACGTTCTCCAATCTGTCCCAGGATCTTGAAATCTTTCCTGATGGTGATTTGTGATGCTAGAGAGGTCTGTTGTCTTGACTTCCCTAACCTGGGTGGGCTAAGAGTTCTACTGGGTTCTGCTGCTTGTTCAGGGGTTTTGGTCGATTCTTGCACAGCTCTCTTTAATGCTACCAATTGCTCTTTCAATTCCTGCAGCTCAGTCTGTGGGAGGGATTTCTCCCTCTCAGTGTCCTGCACTGCCTCTTTATACCCCGGTCTCAAGCTGGTGATGAACTTCATTAAATCATTAAGGAATGTGCACAAGACATCCTCCTCCTCACTATCCCCTAGCTCATCCATCTGCTTGTTGATGGCTGTTAAGAGCTGTCTGTGGTTGCATGTCTTAGAGACCTGTTCTTCTGACACCTTCACATGTGCAGCTACAGCACCCAGTTCCTCATAAGTCAATTGAAGGAGCAACTTACTGATGCTGTTAAGCCGTGTCTCAACATCCATAGCTGTCTGTTTGATACTGAGTCTTTAATTGTTGTGGCAGTCTTTACCCAGAATCCCACCGCTGGCAGTCTGATCTTGTCTCTAAATATCCCCGTACGGGCCACCAATGTCGTATGTCCGTCTCACAGCGGGGCGAGGTAGGACATAGTGTATATGAGTTCTTGGATATTAGAGAGCTCAGATGAAGGGACAATCCCAGACAGCAGTTGTTGTTAAGGTTTTACTTCTCTTCTCTTCACACAGTCTCCACAGCTATCACATACAGTACATGAGTCTTTCATAACAGATATCACTGTATACTGGCAGTTGTACTTATCACTGGGAAAGATGGATGTCTCAATCAGTTCTGGCCTTCAGCTGCTCAGCTAAACTCCCTTCTGTTATCACTGTTCTGTTCTACAGTCCAGAGTTTCTAGCTTTGCTTCAGGACCAACATGGTGTCTCTTCCCTTTTCCTATTTACTCTCCTGGATCACTGTCTCCCTCCCAGCACACCCTGCTGTGTCAGTGACCACTTCCTGTGTCTCTTGTTAGAGCTTTAACTCCACAGGTGCTGGATGATTTTACATCATGGCTGCAGTCTGTCTCTACCTGTCACAACAGACTAACAAAAATAACAATACATGACACCAAACCCTACACGACCTACTATAAGGCACAAAATTAAACTAATAACAATCTAGAATTCACCCGTAACCTAAGTCAGGATACAGAAGCCCCAAATGGCGATGTACAACACAAAAACGTGCCTATAAAATGAGGTTGGATACAGCGTGTCCGTCTCATTCATTTGTTTTCAGAATTCTGCGCCTTTGCTACCTAAAGAACCGAATGTAGATGAGTAAGCTTGATATTCAGATTTCTCAACAGATGTGTCAGATGTGAATCTACCCAACAAGAAATTTCTGCAACAAATTTGCTGCATGTGAATTCACCCAAATCTTTCCTTATCTGTTAAGTTTTCAGTGTGGCCAAGTTTTTAGCACTACATGTTCTTGTAATGTCTTCACAGAGGGACTGGACCAATGACATGGTATTGGGAACATGTACCATATTATAACCATAGCAGGATGGAAGTGACATCCGAGAAGTGTTCGGGACCAGATCAGAGCCATCTCACCTGTAGCCATCTGACGCTCACCAGAGCCCAAGTGAGTGACACCGGATACATAAGGTGTTGTTATAAACATCAGACCAAGAGGAACCTGCGGCTCCAGGCGAAAATATATTTATATGTGAGAGGTAAGAATTGTCTCCTGTCGGATATGTTGTGTACACTTACTATAGATGATCCTATGTAACTTATAAAGGAAGCTAAGGCATGACATATACATGGACAATCCGTTCTTTACATAATGTCCTCCTGCCATGTAATAGATTAGATAAGATCCAGACTAAACTAATATGGTCCCATTACTATCCTCATACGTGAAGAGTATGTGTCATATATATATATGTGTATATGTTTCGGAGGAAAATACACTAAACCCATAATTATAAATCATTTCCTCTAGCGGCTTCTATTTCGCCGCTCACCCTCACCGAGAAACCAAATGGGACAGGATCTGTCGACAAGTACTTGTCTCCACTTGATCTGTGACCCCACACACTCTGGCGGTGACATCAATGCTCCGGCTTTAACCTAATATACGGATGACATATTGAACTATTTGCACCCTATTCGTATCAACACTCTAGCTATAACTTCCGTTTTGTCTAGATTTCCTTGAACATAACCATCCCCTAAATATGATGCAGATTTTATGACACTATGTGGGTGCGATTCCTATAACATCCATAAAAATCACTTGTTGCTATTCATCAGTTAATACTACATAAGCTTCAGGAGGTTTTTGGTGAACTTTTTGCAATATTACATTTTTATGTCATTTTGGATATCAGTGTCAGGTGTTCACAGTATTCCATGGAGAAAAATGCTGGTAAACCAGTTAGCACCATTGTAATCCTTGGTGGCCTCTACAGGTGGTCTCCTTACAATGCTACTATGTTACACACAAGTCCAGAAGAAGACCACTGTGTCATTGTTGTTGGTCGCTGGAATGTATGTTTCCTTCTCTTGAGATCCTTTAGATGCTTTCAGCAGTAAAACTGGGTGCGACCATCACTTGACAACCTGTTGACTGACACCCCAAATGGGATGTTATCCTTTAAATCTTTCCTTGACACCTGGAGTTGTTCAATTCTATCCTGACGGACAAGGGATCTAAGCACAATATGTCTGGTGTTTGTCTCTCCTGTGTAGTCAAGTTCTTACCAAAACCTGTGTGACTCAGATAGCAAACAACTTGCCAAGGAGCAAACTCGTACCTTGTCCATAGTAACAAAGCACATTGAGTACTTGACACTTTGTCTTTTCTGTTTTGTGTATACAGTATAGATATTGTATATCACTTAATATGATGCGCGATAGATATTCATGAGGATTAGAGATGAGCGAACAGTGTTCTATCGAACACATGTTCGATCGGATATCAGGGTGTTCGCCATGTTCGAATCGAATCGAACACCACGTGGTAAAGTGCGCCAAAATTCGATTCCCCTCCCACCTTCCCTGGCGCCTTTTTTGCACCAATAACAGCGCAGGGGAGGTGGGACAGGAACTACGACACTGGGGGCATTGAAAAAAATTGGAAAAAGTCATTGGCTGCCGAAATCAGGTGACCTCCATTTTAGACGAATAGTGGATTTCAAATCCGGGTCATATGAGAATGTGAACTTTGTGACTATGAGACAGGGATAGCTGTACAGGCAGGGATAGCTAGGGATAACCTTTATTTAGGGGGGAATGTTATTAAAAATAACTTTTTGGGGCTCTATCGGGTGTGTAATTGTGATTTTTGTGAGATAAACTTTTTCCCATAGGGATGCATTGGCCAGCGCTGATTGGCCGAATTCCGTACTCTGGCCAATCAGTGCTGGCCAATGCATTCTATTAGCTTGATGAAGCAGAGTGTGCACAAGGGTTCAAGCGCACCCTCGGCTCTGATGTAGCAGAGCCGAGGCTGCACAAGGGTTCAAGCGCACCCTCGGCTCTGATGTAGGAGAGCCGAGGGTGCACTTGAACCCTTGTGCAGCCTCGGCTCTGCTACATCAGAGCCGAGGGTGCGCTTGAACCCTTGTGCACACTCTGCTTCATCAAGCTAATAGAATGCATTGGCCAGTGCTGATTGGCCAATGTATTCTATTAGCCTGATGAAGTAGAGCTGAATGTGTGTGCTAAGCACACACATTCAGCTCTACTTCATCGGGCTAATAGAATGCATTGGCCAGCGCTGATTGGCCAGAGTACGGAACTCGACCAATCAGCGCTGGCTCTGCTGGAGGAGGCGGAGTCTAAGATCGCTCCACACCAGTCTCCATTCAGGTCCGACCTTAGACTCCGCCTCCTCCGGCAGAGCCAGCGCTGATTGGCCGAAGGCTGGCCAATGCATTCCTATGCGAATGCAGAGACTTAGCAGTGCTGAGTCAGTTTTGCTCAACTACACATCTGATGCACACTCGGCACTGCTACATCAGATGTAGCAATCTGATGTAGCAGAGCCGAGGGTGCACTAGAACCCCTGTGCAAACTCAGTTCACGCTAATAGAATGCATTGGCCAGCGCTGATTGGCCAATGCATTCTATTAGCCCGATGAAGTAGAGCTGAATGTGTGTGCTAAGCACACACATTCAGCACTGCTTCATCACGCCAATACAATGCATTAGCCAGTGCTGATTGGCCAGAGTACGGAATTCGGCCAATCAGCGCTGGCTCTGCTGGAGGAGGCGGAGTCTAAGGTCGGACCTGAATGGAGACTGGTGTGGAGCGATCTTAGACTCCGCCTCCTCCAGCAGAGCCAGCGCTGATTGGTCGAGTTCCGTACTCTGGCCAATCAGCGCTGGCCAATGCATTCTATTAGCCCGATGAAGTAGAGCTGAATGTGTGTGCTTAGCACACACATTCAGCTCTACTTCATCAGGCTAATAGAATACATTGGCCAATCAGCGCTGGCCAATGCATTCTATTAGCTTGATGAAGCAGAGTGTGCACAAGGGTTCAAGCGCACCCTCGGCTCTGATGTAGCAGAGCCGAGGCTGCACAAGGGTTCAAGTGCACCCTCGGCTCTCCTACATCAGAGCCGAGGGTGCGCTTGAACCCTTGTGCAGCCTCGGCTCTGCTACATCAGAGCCGAGGGTGCGCTTGAACCCTTGTGCAGCCTCGGCTCTGCTACATCAGAGCCGAGGGTGCGCTTGAACCCTTGTGCACACTCTGCTTCATCAAGCTAATAGAATGCATTGGCCAGCACTGATTGGCCAGAGTACGGAATTCGGCCAATCAGCGCTGGCCAATGCATTCTATTAGCCCGATGAAGTAGAGCTGAATGTGTGTGCTAAGCACACACATTCAGCACTGCTTCATCACGCCAATACAATGCATTAGCCAGTGCTGATTGGCCAGAGTACGGAATTCGGCCAATCAGCGCTGGCTCTGCTGGAGGAGGCGGAGTCTAAGATCGCTCCACACCAGTCTCCATTCAGGTCCGACCTTAGACTCCGCCTCCTCCAGCAGAGCCAGCGCTGATTGGCCGAATTCCGTACTCTGGCCAATCAGCACTGGCTAATGCATTGTATTGGCTTGATGAAGCAGTGCTGAATGTGTGTGCTTAGCACACACATTCAGCTCTACTTCATCGGGCTAATAGAATGCATTGGCCAATCAGCGCTGGCCAATGCATTCTATTAGCGTGAACTGAGTTTGCACAGGGGTTCTAGTGCACCCTCGGCTCTGCTACATCAGATTGCTACATCTGATGTAGCAGTGCCGAGTGTGCATCAGATGTGTAGTTGAGCAAAACTGACTCAGCACTGCTAAGTCTGCATTCGCATAGGAATGCATTGGCCAGCCTTCGGCCAATCAGCGCTGGCTCTGCCGGAGGAGGCGGAGTCTAAGGTCGGACCTGAATGGAGACTGGTGTGGAGCTATCTTAGACTCCGCCTCCTCCAGCAGAGCCAGCGCTGATTGGTCGAGTTCCGTACTCTGGCCAATCAGCACTGGCCAATGCATTTCTATGGGGAAAAGTTAGCTTGCGAAAATCGCAAACTGACAGGGATTTCCATGAAATAAAGTGACTTTTATGCCCCCAGACATGCTTCCCCTGCTGTCCCAGTGTCATTCCAGGGTGTTGGTATCATTTCCTGGGGTGTCATAGTGGACTTGGTGACCCTCCAGACACGAATTTGGGTTTCCCCCTTAACGAGTTTATGTTCCCCATAGACTATAATGGGGTTCGAAACCCATTCGAACACTCGAACAGTGAGCGGCTGTTCGAATCGAATTTCGAACCTCGAACATTTTAGTGTTCGCTCATCTCTAATGAGGATCACTACCTGCCAGAATTGCGAAACTTGTAACATTGTATCAGAACAACAACCATAATAATCATAGCTGACCATGGTTATAGTGTATCTTTAAGATAAGATGCCCTATACTAGATGGATATTAGATCTATAGTATACAGATGTAGCAAAGATCAATGTGACACAGAATGTTAAAATAACAATCTAGAACAATATTAGATCTATAGTATACAGATGTAGCAAAGATTAATGTGACACAGAGTGTTAACTCAACTCTTTCAATGGGTTCCAATGACTTTTGCCTTCTGAGATAGGATATCAATGCACCGAAAGTTATCACACTGCAAAGTCAAGTTACACAGTGCTAGAGCTATACTTGAAATGTATCTACACCTTAATCTGGTCAAATGACCTTCCATTGGATCTGAATGGGTCATGATGGCCATACCTAGCTAGTAACCATTGTAATGTTCTTACCACCTGTGACTTCTTTCCACGGCTTTTCTTTATCTCCGATTCGGTCTTTTCCTTGCACAATGTTAATATTGCTGTTCCATTCAGGACAAGGGTTTGGGCAGAGAAAACAACAGTGGGGGTAACATCAACATAGTGATGAGCACTTGAGTTCTGTTTATTTCCTCTTATGGTTTCCTTCCAAGATCCTTGCACAATAGAAGGCACGTATGATTTATAGAACGTCTGTTATTACAAGGTAGGGGCTGCTTTCTATGTCGCTGCGCCCCCTCTTCCGAATCCTCTGTCCTAGATTATTATCTTACTAACTTAAAGGAACATCAGATTCAGTTCCTGGATAAAGTCAGACATTCTTAGAAGAAGTGTATGGCAAATAAAGTAACAGATGTAAAGTCGTTGGGCTCCTTAGAGAATCATTGTCAGTCCCAACAATTCTGTGTTGTTTCCAAAATGTTGAAGGCAACTTGAACATTCTGTGCTGTATATGTTTAGATGTAATATATCTCAGGTTTTACCTCTAAATATAAGACAAAAGACATCTCGATCTACTATTTTTCTTGCAGATAACACTCATCCGTTCCTTGAAATGAATACAAACATTCCTGGTAATGCACACCTGGTTGACAGGACAAAGGAACTGATAGTCCCTTGCCGCGTGAGCTCTCCGAAATTTAAAGTCACCTTACATTATGTAAGTATACAACGTAGTATGGTTGTGCTAGAAACGTATTCTATCTCTCAGACCCAGAAGGAATCTGTGTATATGTGTTCCTCACTAATATCTTACAACGTGCGTGCTACTTGTATATACATTCGTAGATATTCTCGGCGATTTATGCTCCGACTTGGAATGAATTCTCTTGTTTACACAATGGGTTGTTCCATTAAACTGGACATAGAATTTCAGGAAATTTAGCATATTTCCTCCCTTTGCACGGTTTACAGATTACGGTTACTCTGCATAGAAAAACAATGACCTTCACGAGTGCGTCCTAGAAAACAATGTATAGATATGTATCATGTCTGCTGAAACTCTGTAGCAACATAATGCAACGGAACAGTGTTTGCAGAATGATTATTGTTTTAGCCACTCTGAATTGATACTGAGAGAGTGAATGTCAACATTGTAAAGTGAAGTCCATGATGTTCCTGCTACAAAGCGACAACCTTGTTTAATACATAGAATTGGTACTACTAGGGATATGTTTAGAGCACCAAGATTTATAGACGTTTTGTCCAACGTTGAGCATTAATCGGATGAGACGTAACAAAGCCTAAAGTTATTCTCCTTAATCTATGATACTATATAGTATATGAATGTTTTTGTTGTATGCAGCCGGTCATATCCCCATTATTCTATTACCGTTACCTGGCCATGATCTATAGCACATTAGCCGTATGATGTAAGTGGATGGTGGTTCTGCACTTCAGTCCATTTGTCCTTAGGTGATATATTTTGCAAAACAGGTTAATTTATAATCCTCGATGGGTTAACCAGATGCGTTCCTAGCAGACATATTCCACCCAGGAGGATTTCTGATGTATTGTACAGGAGGCGGCCACAAGGTTAAAGTTTGTGGAGCTTTTGCTTTCTCTCCATTGACTGTGTTTTGACAGAATTTACAAACCATAATTCTTCTCGAAGTGACGTTCTCTAGAAGTCGTGTTTCTGTTTCAGATTGTTTAATTACAGTTCGGTCATGTTTCTCCGAGGCGGCTAGGCAAAGACTGTTGAAATTGGCAAGCTATCCTGGGAAGAATTTCACGCTGAGTGATTACAAATTTTGCGATCTGCTGCAATGCTCGAAGTGATAAAATACTTAGAATGATGAATGCATCCTCAGAATCTCAGCGGTAACTCCTTCTGCTTTGTGCTGACATCTGAAGGGGCATTTGACCCTTTTGCCATAGCAAAGGAATAAGGGCTACTTACTGAACTGCCAAAGTGCAGACCTGTAATATCAATGCTGTGCAGGATCATTCCTTGTGTTATGACAACTAAGGCCGTTCACATGACATTTCGATCCATCAGTTGTAAAATAAAACTGATGGAAACATATGATCATCCATTTAGGCCTCATTCAAATGAATGTGCAGGCAGAGGGGGGAAGTAATTCTATAGCAGAATCTGAGTATCATTCGACGTCCTTCTATCCCCCATTCATTCCCGTTCTGTTACCATTGATAGTTCAGTTCTATTCCATTCTGTATCAAGGTCACGGAGCAGGTTACAGAAAATCGCATCTGCCTGCACATTCAGTTGAATGCATGGGGCTTTGCATGGAGTCAATGTTCAATAAAAACTGATCAGTTAATCTGATGATAAAAATGTGATGTGAACGGGCCCAAGATGCTTAGGGACAATATAATAGGAAGTTCATTTTCCTTCCAGTTTGTTTTTGATGTGTTTAAGGAAAGCAACATTCATTCACATTGTAACAAATCAGGGATTCCAGACAGACGCGTTCTCCAATGCATAGTAATTGAAAGTAGTCGTAGAGAGTTATAATTAGCATTTATCTATAATTAGTTCAGGCCTCATATTTTCTTTGTCTTTACTGATGGTAATAGTCGTGGTCTCTATTCGCTGCCTATTAACAGTCTCTTACGCTTCATCCTAATTACAATTCTACTTCTTGAAAGGAAATGATAGAGTCGTGTGGAGACATTCAGTCGGCTTCCTGTGTATAAAGGAAGCCCAGGCAGGGAAGTACTCAGTGACGGTAAATATAGAAAGTCCAAATTCAAGCCAACAGTCACTACCTGTAAAAAAAAATCACAGAGGAATAGACTCCTTAACATCCAGAGGATTCATCTTAATGCACGGCTATTTGTTCCAGAAGTCGCCGATCCTGACTTATCTGTTTTAGTAAATGAGTCTATTCCCCATAATATAACAATTAGGAATCATTCTGTCTTAGATCTCCGAATTGTGCAATTCCTCAGTTATTCCTCCTAGAAAATTGTGAACAAATTGACAACTGGGTGTTACCAGCTGGGGTTGTGCAGCTTTGCTTCTAGTATAGCGAATGGCGGCCAAGATGCAATAACCCGGTATGGACCCTTGTAAGTGAGCAGAGCTGTTTGTTTCCAAATTCGAATGTTTGATATTGATATCAGCTCTTGCAAACCCCATTTAGGCTAAGGTCTTATATTGGGAATGCAGCAAAAAAAACGCTGCATTTTTTGCTGTTGCTTTTCTGCAGCTATATGGGCACAAAAGCGTGGGTCACAGGACTAAGAGGGTCCTAATTCAAGGCAAGGGCTAAGATGCAAGGGCTAAGATGCAAGAGCTAAGATGCAAAAGCCAAGATGCAATGGCTAAGATGCAAGAGCTAAGATGCAAGGGCTAAGATGCAAGGACTAAAATGCAAGGGCTAAGATGCAAGGGCTAAGATGCAAGGGCTAAGATGCAAGGGCTAAGATGCAAGGGCCAAGATGCAAGGGCCAAGATGCAAGGGCCAAGATGCAAGAGCTAAGATGCAATGGCTAAGATGCAATGGCTAAGATGCAATGGCTAAGATGCAAGAGCTAAGATGCAAGGGCCAAGATGCAAGGGCCAAGATGCAATGGATAAGATGCAATGGCTAAGATGCAAGGACTAAGCAGAAATCTAATACTGAAATAAAAAAAATCACGTTGCTGATATTTTAGGTATTTTTGACCAAGTGTCAGTAATACTTGGTTGGCAGGTTGCTGTGTAATGGGCCCCACAATATATTTTACTAATGGACCCTTGCCACCCTCAGTCTGATACTGTGCGCCTTGCAAATGCTGTGCAAACAGCTACACAATAGACTTGGCAACGCTGTGGTCGATGTGGCCTCTAGGATTTAATAGATTGTTATTAGCTGCCAACGCTAAATATAGTATTAATAGATATATGATTACAAGACAAAGCAAATGCATGAAAAATCCATCCAGTGCCAGCAATGTTATCATTTATCACCAGGCAAATACCGGGAGCGGCCGTCTGTTTTATGACATTGTCACTAAACCATTCCAAACAGTTTCTGTCGATATGTCCTAAATGATCGCTTAGCCTAAAACCAATCTATATTGCCTGGGATAGACCACAATGGCCGGCTATAAATATACATCCCTATAAATGGCCGCAGAGACAATGTGATCTATGTCTTGGTTGGCCACAGTTGAGTCATGGAGGTACATTACTGCGTATAGTCATGGCGGGGAGATGACAGGCAGCGAGTGACGGCTCGGATGGGAATAGGCTTGTGGTTTGGAAGCTTTCATGTATATAATGATAAATACTTTCCCCATCTTTCAACGCTGTGCACAAGTATCTTTGCTGATGGACGTGAATAGGATAAAGGAAATATGGAACCAATTAATGTAATGTAGGATATAGGACGGGCTTTATTATGTCACTGAAAGATCCTCTCTCAAACAAAGCAGCTATGTTATCCTATAGAAAGTCATTTCTAGTTTTATTCGTCTCATTTACCAGTTTACAGAACGTGACTGATACAAGGAGGACGACTGATGAAGATAAATACATTGCAGTTCTGGCTCATTTTGCACCAGGATCAGCTGCCATATTTGTTTTAGACGAAGCTGTCTAACGATAAGGGGTTTTCAAAGTCAAATAGGCCAAATTGCACTATAACTGTGCAAACCTTTATAGAATCCTCTGCCATGTTGGTGCACATGAGGCGTTACACTATTTTTTTTTTATTTTTTTTATTTTATTTTTTTTAATGTAGATTGTGAGCCCCACATAGAGCTCACAATGTACATTTTTCCCTATCAGTATGTCTTTGAAATATGGGATGGAAATCCATGCAAACACGGGGAGAACATACAAACTCCTTGCAGATGGTTTTCTGCCCTTGGTGGGATTTGAACACCAGGACTCCAGCACTGCAAGGCTGCAGTGCTAACCACTGAGCCACCGTGTGGCCCCAGGTGTTACACTATTGTTGGCCATTATATGGTTTGTATCCTGTCTTATGCCCCAGTTTTCTGTACAATATCTAATTGTCAGTTGCCCCTGAACTCGGCTTCAAAGTGGGTAGAGAATATCTGGCATGAAATCTCCCCTACGCTGCACACAAAGGAGAGGAGATCTGCTCCCCTATTACTTTGTGACACAACCTTATAGAAGCAGCAGCATGGAGGACATTATACAGCAGTGCTGAGCACTGGATACTTTGTGTTTCTGATTATTCCTTCTTACCTTCTCTTCTTTGTAGACTTCTACGGGCAGTCATTGATAATCTGTCTCATCTCCGCCTCTCTCCAGACTGATTTCAGCATAGTAAGCCATAAGGGCCGGAAGCATGGCGGACTATTGATACAACAGAACCCATTATAAGCAGAGAGTAACCATAACATTGTGAGACTTTAACTTTTCGTTGCGCTGCCGAAACTATGAAATTTCAGAATGTGCTTGCTGTAGCTGTATCAGTATTATTACTGTTGTTACTACGTTGCTTTGGATCAGACCTAGACATCCCCCACTCTACCAAGGTAATAAATACAATTTTCCAGATCACGTTCACTATGTAGGGAAGGTCTGTTTTGGGCAGTAAATCAGTGTCTGGGCCGGTGTGTAGGACATAGTGTTTGAAGTGTGTGGTCCGCTTAGTGCAGATATTCCCATCACATCCAGTCGTGCCTATTAGGTGGTGGGCAGGTGTCCCTGATCTAGGCCACACATTGCTGCAGGACGCCCTTAGATATGAGACTTATCTACAGGCCTATTGTAATCCATATCTTATAGGCTTTGTCCACTAGATGACAGCAGATAACCTGACACTTTATAATGTGTTATTCCATATAGGGCCTCAGATGAACATAACTTTTATATATGAGACCGATAAGAATGGTTTCCATCGTTCTACAGCGCTACAGAATATGTTGTTGCTATAGAAGCAGTGGGAAATAAATAAATGATTAGTAATTAATTTGTAGCAGAAGTCAAGCTAAAGAACAGTTCTATCTCAATGTTGTTATTTCTGGATACATCGTATACTTCACATGGTACTTTACAGAAAGGGTTACAAATAGGTTTGAGGGATCGGAAATGTTCGGATTTTCATGATCGTGATCGGAATTCCGATCCTAATCTTTTCCGGTGGGATCGAGGTCGGAGGTTATTTCTCACAATGCTTGGCTACTGGCCAATCATTGTGGGAAAAGCTATAGTATCAGATGAGCGAGTACTATTCGAAACTCCCGTTTCGAATAGCACGCACCCATAGGGATGAATGGAAGCGGCCGGCACGCAGGGGGTTAAGCGGCCGGACGCCGGCAAAGTCTGCTGCATCCATTCATTCCTATGGATTTACCAAAGCCTGCCACTCTTCTGCTTCGTCCCTGTTTTACCGTATACTCAACTCTGCTGCATCTGAGATGTAGCAGAGCTGAGTAAACAATAAAGCAGGGACGAAGCAGAAGAATAGTATGGTAATAGTATCTATCTACTCGCGAACTTTGCTCAACTTAGCTGCATAGAAGTGCTGTTGCTGCCGTTTCCGTTCTCGCTCCTCTTCTGTTAGAGATGCTGGGAGAAGGTGGGGCTTGTGGCTTAGAAGAGTGTTGGTGGGGACTGGGAGGGGAGATGTGAGTGATGCACTCACATCTCCCCGCCCACACTCTCCTAAGCCACAACAAGTCCCGCCTACTCCCATCATCTCTAACATTAGCCTAGGGAGGTGGGGGCGCACACGGCGCTCTGAAGGCATGTCAAAGAGAGAAGAGGAGTGAGAACAGGGAGCGGCAGCAGATCTGTGCAGATAAGCAGACACCAGGGGGGCTAAGTAGCTGGGGGATTTTTTTTTTTAATCACTACCCAGCGTGGAGTCCAAAAATTGAAACAATTTTTGGACTCCATGCTGTGTAGTGAATAGGATTGTTTTTAAAATACAATCTTCGATTATTAAAAAAAAATCCCATTGACTTGCATTGGGATCGGGATCGGGTTTGAATGGAAAATGATCGGAAATCGGATTTTAAAAACGATCCTGAAATTTCAAGATCGGCTCAACCCTAGTCACAATGTATCGTCTTCAGATTGAACGTGTCTTCTCTTTATCCCTTTGCTTTCTATACATTTTTTGTTATTGCTTTATCTGGATTTTGGAGTTAAAAACAGTTTTGTGAAAGGTTTTTTAGTAAAAAATTTTGCTTTGTTTTTTGCAGCTGCTAGGTTTTACACTACACAGCCTGCTCCAGAATGCCATTTACAAGCGAACCCGCCAGACTGACTGACAGCTTGTTCACATGAATTTAATATGGTCATAAATCAGTTAATAAGAATGTGCAGGAGAGGGCAGAGCCGGGCTGGAGAAGGAGCTGTCAGGCTGATGGATTGGCTACTAAAAGGCATTCTGCGGCTTGTATTGTACAGAAGATCTGTCTAAAATACAGGTTGATCATCAGAAAAATCCTCTAAAGTCGCGCAGCCTTTAAGAACATTTATAGCAGCTGTGATTGCTTTTGCTTCCGTGTCAGCACGCCGAGGACGGAGCAGTCTTTACATTGCAGAGCTGCTAGAACTCATGCTCCATCAGTAGAGGGAATGGAACCCTCACATGGAGCTTCATGTACTAAGCAAAAGTTTTAGGGTGAAGCCCCACATCGCAGATTTTGTTGTGGTTTTTTGAGCCAAAGCCAAGAATGGATTGAGCAGAAGGGAGAAGTCTAAGAACTTCTTATATATTCCCCATTCCTTTTGTAGCCAAAAAAAACCGCAACAGAAAAAGCTGGGTTTCCGCAATGTGGGGCTTCAGCCTTAGGATTTGGGCAAGCCTACACACCTACCTGTCTCTTCATGTAATCCCAGACAGACTGTTGGGATCAGGTCTCTATAGGGGCCATATCACTTACAGGACAATTCCTTCAAAGGGCGGTCACACCAAAAATCAATATGTTGTAGATTTCTCTTTTTATTTATTCACTTCATTTTGGTAACTGAGAAAAATTAAGGTATTAAGGGAACATCGAAGGGGAATTTATTGCAGGCAGATTTTGAGGTGGAATTTTGGTTTAAGATGAATTTATGTAACACAACAAATCTCTCTCCAGAATCTTTGTGTTTTATGTAATGTAAATAGTGAATATATAGGTATGAATGTAATGTATAGATATAGATAGAGAGATGGATGGATGGATGGATGGATGGATGGATAGATGGATAGATAGATAGGAGATGGATAGATAGATAGATAGGAGATGGATAGATAGATAGGAGATGGATAGATAGATAGGAGATGGATAGATAGATAGATAGATAGATAGATAGATAGATAGATAGATAGATAGGAGATGGATAGATAGATAGATAGATAGATAGATAGGAGATGGATAGATAGATAGATAGATAGATAGATAGATAGGAGATGGATAGATAGATAGATAGATAGATAGATAGATAGATAGATAGATAGATAGGAGATAGATAGATAGATAGATAGATAGATAGATAGATAGGAAATAGATAGGAGATGGATAGATAGATAGATAGATAGATAGATAGATAGATAGGAGATAGATAGATAGATAGATAGATAGATAGATAGATAGGAAATAGATAGATAGGAGATAGATAGATAGATAGATAGATAGATAGATAGGAGATGGATAGATAGATAGATAGATAGATAGATAGATAGATAGATAGGAGATGGATAGATAGATAGGAGATAGATAGATAGATAGATAGATAGATAGATAGATAGATAGGAAATAGATAGATAGGAGATGGATAGATAGATAGATAGATAGATAGATAGATAGATAGATAGGAGATAGATAGATAGATAGATAGGAAATAGATAGATAGGAGATAGATAGATAGATAGATAGATAGATAGATAGATAGATAGATAGATAGATAGATAGATAGGAGATGGATAGATAGATAGATAGATAGATAGATAGATAGGAGATGGATAGATAGATAGATAGATAGATAGATAGATAGATAGGAGATAGATAGATAGATAGATAGATAGATAGGAAATAGATAGATAGGAGATAGATAGATAGATAGATAGATAGATAGATAGATAGATAGGAGATGGATAGATAGATAGATAGATAGATAGATAGATAGGAGATAGATAGATAGATAGATAGATAGGAGATAGATAGGAGATAGATAGATAGATAGATAGATAGATAGATAGGAGATGGATAGATAGATAGATAGATAGATAGATAGATAGGAGATGGATAGATAGATAGATAGATAGATAGATAGATAGGAGATAGATAGATAGATAGATAGATAGATAGATAGATAGATAGGAAATAGATAGATAGGAGATGGATAGATAGATAGATAGATAGATAGATAGATAGATAGATAGATAGGAGATAGATAGATAGATAGATAGATAGATAGATAGATAGATAGATAGGAAATAGATAGATAGGAGATAGATAGATAGATAGATAGATAGATAGATAGATAGATAGGAAATAGATAGGAGATGGATAGATAGATAGATAGATAGATAGATAGATAGATAGGAGATAGATAGATAGATAGATAGATAGATAGATAGATAGGAAATAGATAGGAGATGGATAGATAGATAGATAGATAGATAGATAGATAGGAGATGGATAGATAGATAGATAGATAGATAGATAGGAGATAGATAGATAGATAGATAGATAGATAGATAGATAGGAAATAGATAGATAGGAGATAGATAGATAGATAGATAGATAGATAGATAGGAGATGGATAGATAGATAGATAGATAGATAGATAGATAGATAGATAGATAGATAGGAAATAGATAGATAGGAGATAGATAGATAGAGAGATAGATAGAGAGATAGATAGATAGATAGATAGATAGATAGATAGGAAATAGATAGATAGGAGATAGATAGATAGATAGATAGATAGGAGATGGATAGATAGATAGATAGATAGATAGATAGATAGATAGATAGATAGGAAATAGATAGATAGGAGATAGATAGATAGATAGATAGGAAATAGATAGATAGGAGATAGATAGATGATAGATAGATAGATAGATAGATAGATAGATAGATAGGAGATAGATAGGTAGGTAGATAGATAGATAGATAGATAGATAGATAGATAGGAGATAGATAGATAGGAGATAGATAGATAGATAGATAGATAGATAGATAGGAAATAGATAGATAGGAGATAGATAGATAGATAGATAGATAGATAGATAGATAGATAGGAGATAGATAGATGGATAGATGGATAGATAGATAGATAGGAGATAGATAGATAGATAGATAGATAGATAGACCATGCAATGTATTTTGTAACATTGTTACTGTTTTACCCTTCCTTTTAGTCCCTCAGTAAATCTAAAATCGATCAGCGTGGGATGGAGTGGGACCCTAAGATCGGTTTTACGATACCATCTCCCCCCGACAGTCTAAAAGAAATTTTACAGTGTGAGACTGAAGTGAAGGGGAGGCGCTATCACTCCCTGTTCTGGCAACAAACTAAAGGTAAGCATGAAATATTGTTTTTCCACTTCTCATGGTCTATATTATTTACAGTCCATTATCATTAATTGCTTTGTAACAATTTTTACCTAATCGACATTCACGGAAGGTTTGCTCAGGGTTTGTCTGACTTGAGGGCTGTTTCTAGTTTTTGACACTGCTAGGACTTTACACCTCTGAATAGTTAATCATTTTATCAGATTTTCTACTACTAAAATTCAGCTTGGAGGACAACAGCCAAGGATATTGTTCGGATACAGAACAGTATTTGTCTGAGAGCTGGGAAGATGAAGCTTTGGCATCGTGACTCTTACACCATCTGAAACAAGTAGTCTGTCTGCCATTATGGCCCAATGGGGCAGAGTTATGACAACTGTCTTAGTTACCTATATCAGCCAGTCACAGTGCAGTGTACCCGTCTACCTGTTGTCATATGAAGGGGTGACGTGCTTTCACATGCTACCAAGATCTCTGTTTTAGATATAAGAAACACAGTCAAGAATTTGAGCTTTACATATGACAGCAGAACAACTGTTCTAAGTGATACAATACCAGGGATACAGCTACTTGAAGTCATCTCCCTTGTCCAAGTGCTGCATCTGTACATACTGACAATACACAATGAGTACAGATGATTACAGTGAGTACAGATGAGTACAGATGAGTACAGATGAGTGCAGTGAGTACAGATGAGTACAGATGAGTACAGGTGAGCACAGATGAGTACAGATGAGTACAGTGAGTACAGTGAGTACAGATGAGTACAGATGAGTACAGTGAGTACAGATGAGTACAGTGAGTACAGATGAGTACAGATGAGTACAGTGAGTACAGATGAGTACAGATGAGTACAGATGAGTATAGTGAGTACAGATGAGTACAGATGAGTGCAGTGAGTACAGATGAGTACAGATGAGCACAGTGAGTACAGATGAGTACAGGTGAGTACAGGTGAGTACAGGTGAGTACAGATGAGTACAGATGAGTACAGTGAGTACAGTGAGTACAGGGAGTACAGTGAGTACAGTGAGTACAGATGAGTACAGTGAGTACAGTGAGTACAGATGAGTATAGTGAGTACAGATGAGTACAGTGAGTACAGATGAGTGCAGTGAGTACAGATGAGTACAGATGAGTACAGATGAGTACAGTGAGTACAGATGAGTGCAGTGAGTGCAGATGTACAGGACAAAGTTAGAACATTGCTAGGGATAACTTTGGAGCCTATTTTCTACTGTAATGGAAAAAAAACTCCCAAAGTTTTCGTTTACCCCAAGCTTTCTTTTACAAGCGGCTAGTACTTGACTTCTGCAGCCAGTCAGTGGCCTAAGTGCTTATATGCCATACTCTTGCTCAGTGCTCCATTGGCCAGGGATCGGAGAAGTGAGTATTGAGGGTTTTTTTTTTTGTTATTTTATAACATTCGCTACTGTTTCTATTTTACTGTTTTTTGATATCCTTCATTCGGAATTGTATTATTGCATGCTTCTAGCTAAGAGGAGACAATGTATCTTTTGCTCTTCCCCAGCAACAGGCCATTGCCATCCTCAAGTCTGCAAAAACACAAAAGTCTTCCATAGTTCAGCATCCAAAATTTCTCAGTTTGGGATTAGATACCGAACACCCCTGGCAAGATGCACTTTGTATCACTCTTTAATGTCAGACAATTTGTATTTTGGGCTGGGCGCGCCTTTAAAACCAGTTTGGCAGTGATTATACAAATACCATAAGTATAAAAGAAAAAAGTGCTGACTTATCCGAGGTGTCGCTCTTCTGTCGTGTTATTCTGCATTAACCAAATGCTTCTACATTACAAGCATGAGTGAATTATCAAGTTTCACTGGCCAAACTCCTAGGAAAATGAATGACAAGTGAGGAAATGGAGGGTGAACTTGATACTTAGAACCAGATCCAGAGGATTAGGCATTTCATTACATTAATAGAATTCATGTTGCTCACACACAAGTAACGTTTCTACAGAACTACAAAGAGAATCTTTCACTCCGGAGGACCTGTCCTGAGCTTGGGTACATAGACAACTCATTGATTGGAATAAGAACTGCGTCAATTCCCCTGGTTGTGGCGCTGCAGGGAAATTGGTCAATAGAGAAGATTTGTTACCAATGTTGCAAAAGTTTTAGATTCTGGGCAATCCAAATGGGCAGGGATGGCTGAGTATGTTCCCTGCCGATATTCCAGGGACAGGGAACACCAGGGACAGGGGAGTATGTTTTGTTTTTGTTTTGTTTTTTGTAATTTTTACCTTCCCCTACCGCCTGCCAGACATCTTTAACACCTGGACAACCCCTTTAAGTTATTCCATTTCCCATCTTTAGTACAAGGTATTCTCTACCACTCATGGAAAGATACACAGTGCTAGAAATCAGTTTATCCAATGACTTCTCTCTTTTGTCTATTTCATTGCAGTGTTCAGTCGCACAGAAATTACCAATGTGGAAGCGGAAAGGTCCACTCTGTTGACTGGAGAAACACTTAGTTTGATCTGCACTGGAGAGGTCCCCTTTAATTCCAGGGTGATTTTGGATTGGGTGCATGAAGGAAAGGTAAAATATCCTAAAATGGCTGAACTCCTTATGACTATAGTTATGATTACAGATACAAATATACAGTGTATATCAAACCTATAATGTTCTGACTTGCCCTATAGATATCTATGGGCGCCCTATGATGGCTTTGCAAAACATGTAGGTTGAACCTTTACGACGCAATGTGGTCGTGCGTTATCATCTCATTGCTGACAGTCATATGAAGCGCTATTTGTTTTTCAGGTTTATGATGTAACATTACGTCCCTGTGCTATATAGTTACTAACCTGACAATATTCCATTCCTTCAGGTTCTGCACTCCAACAAAACATTTTACGAAACGGAAATTGGCTTCATCGGAGACCGACATCTCCAAATAAGAAACGTGACCAAGAATCATGGCGGGGTCTACACGTGCATGGATGTCAACTTTCCCAACACGGCCAAAAATATTTCCATAACTATTCACGGTAAGTATTTATTTACCAATCGGTCTGGAGTCATTGTAGCAGAATAATGAGGACATTCTCATTACTATGTTGCCATTTGATCACTTGACATAGCTGATATTTGCCTGGTGTTATGTCGTCATGAGGATGTTTAGATGCAATGCGACAAAAGCTCTCTCTTATAACGCCATTTAGAAACTCGACAAGACGTGACTATCTCAGTAGTGTCGCTTTAGGCTGTTACAAACTATCTCAGCGTAGAATTGATGTATTAAATGACAGGTTTATGATACGGGCGACCCTTAAGACTCCCCGCTCTTCTTGTAGTCGACCACTCGTCAGCTCACAGTTCTCCCTTGTTGGGTGGTGCGGTTTCTCCATTAACATGATGTATAATAACACAGTTTGGAATTCCAGTATTGATCTACCACAGTCCATCCTAAACCAAATAATCAGAGCGGCCGCATTCCTCTCCCTGATATCAGAGGAATCTGCGGCCACCGTATTCTACGTTTAGGGAAATAAAGCAAACAGAAGGGCAGTTCTCTGGAAGGAAGATAAAAATCGCTGGAATAACATGCAACGGCTCGCCTTATTGATTCTGCCACCCAAAATGTTTATGTGAAAGTGAAGTCGCGGACTGTTACTCTGCGGCAGTCGTGCGGGCTTTCTCCACTAACACTCCAGCTTAGTGACAACTCGCTTTTCACAAAACAGATCTTTATTCTTTCGCGTAGTTTTTTCCTGTCCTTTACCTTCTTATTGAGGAGAGTTACAACTTCCGTGAACGGACTCAACGTTTTACCAAAAATTAACTTTTTAGAAAACATTGTGGCTTTAAGCTGAAGAATATACAGCGCTGATATATCCCAACAGGTCAGGGCTCCTCATATACATAACACGGAGGAAAAACTTCACTTATCTGCCACTTCTCTTAGTTTGAGGATTGACCTACGAGCTTTTCAGTTTTTCTAACTTCACACTGGTGTTTTATTAAAAGTGACAGACTGTGAAGGAAAGTCAAACTATCCGCATCATCTTAAAGGATCTTCTCACTTTTGATTTTACGTTGATACATATCACTTATTTTATTGTATGTATATATGTTATAAGTAGAGATGAGCGAACAGTGAAATATTCAATATTCATTTAGTCCCTCAATATTCGACTATTCGAACGAATATTGAACCCCATTATAGTCTATGGGGAAAAAAGCTTTGTTTCAGGGGGAACCACTCTTCGACTCAGGAGAGTCACCAAGTCCACTATGACACCACAGGAAATGATGCCAACACCTCTGCAATGTAACTGGGACAGCAGGGGAAGCCTGTCTGGGGGCATCTAACACGCACAAGTACCTGTATTACACCACTAATAATGCGGGAGCTGACTTTTTCCCATAGGAATGCATTGACCAGCATTGATTGGCCAAATGCCATACAGAGTACAGCATTGGGCCAATCAACGCTGGTTCTGCCGGAGGCTCGTCTGTGAGGAGGCGGAGTCTAAGATCGATCCACAGCAGTCTCCATTGTGGTCCGATCTCAGGTATAGAAGAGTTGACACAGCTCTGCTACATCTCAGGTGTAGTAGAGCTGTGCGCTCAACTCTGCTACACCTGAGATGCAGCAGAGCTGGTCGTGCGCTGAGCTCTGCTACACCTGAGATGCAGTAGAGTTGGCTGTGTTCTGTGCTCTGCTACCCCTGAGATGCAGCAGAGCTGGCCCTGCGCTGAACTCTGCTACACCTGAGATCTAGCATTGCTGTGTGCTCAACACTGCTACATCTGAGATGTAGCAGCGCTGTGTCAACTGTGCTATACCTGAAATATAGCGGTGTAGCAATCTCATATGAACCGAATCTGAAATCCACTCTTCGTATAAAGTGGAGGTCACCTGATTTAGCCAGCCAATTACTTTTTCCGATTTTTTTTCCATGCCTACATTGTTGTAGTTCCTGTCCCACCTCCCCTGCACAGTTATTGGTGCAAAAAAAGCGCCAGAGAAGGTGGGAGGGGATACAAATTTTTAGTGTGTTTGCCGCGTCGTATTAGACTGGAATCGAATATCTTGAGCAGCCTGATATTCGATCGACTACCAATTCAATCAAATGCCGTTCGCTCATCTCTACCTATAAGCTGATGTTTATTTTGAATACTTGAGCTTTTCTATTTTATATAATACATTATATTTTTTCATCCTCTTATAGAAAAACCTTTCCTGAAAATTGTTGGTTCGTCTCAGAATAGTTTTATAGTGTCGGAAGGTCAAAGTGAGCTGAAATTGTCCGTTAAAGTTAAAGCCTTTCCACCGCCACAAAGTATCTGGTGAGTCGCTCTGTGTTATAATGTAGCAATGTAATAAAGTACTGTATAGAGAAGGGCAGTATGGATGGGAGAATCTGAGATAAGAAAACATTGTTGCGGTATATTGATACAAGATGTATCCTCTGTTTGCCGTCATCTAGGGGCAGCTCCCTTAAACATCATGGCCGACTTTTTCAACAAGCCTTAATGCTATGATGCGGGATTTAGCCAAGCTGTAGGAATCTTGTAATGACTTAAGAAATAACTTCCCAGAATGATCTCCAGTTACACGTCCTAATAACTCGTTATTGTCAATTCTTCTGTCTACAGGTTCAAGGATGGAAAGCTAATAGAGAAGAACAGCACCTGTTACAAAACCAATTCCGAAAAGCACAGCTTAGTTATAAAAAATCTAAAGGAAAATGACTCCGGAGTTTACACTGTGCTGGTCTACAGTACGCGACATAACCTGCAAGACAGATATAACTTCACAGTGGAGGTCTATGGTAAGTGTTACCTTCAGCGATGGTCTATAGAAAGTCTAGGATCATAAAGAAATCTCATAGGATCTCATAATCTAGTAACGTAACGAGCAAGAGAGAAATGGAAGAGAGTAAGACATAACTATAGGATCAGACCCAAACAGTCGTCTATTCTTAAAGGGGGTGTCCGTCACTGAACCCTTGATGACTTACCAATCTAGAGCTGAGACCAAAACCCAACTCGGTAGTGAAGCTGAGCTCCATTCACATGGAAGGGACCGAACTACTGTTGCACCATGTGACCAATGTACGTGATGTCATCGGCACAGGGAACAGGGTGCAACAATGTTGCGAACCGCAGCCTAGCCAAACAGCTGATCTGTAGGGGTCCTCTGTGTTGGACAACCTATCCTAAGGTTAGATCATTCATATAAATGTCCAGGAGAATCCAAGTTCTTAATTTATTGTATTTCATTAATTTTATGCAATGCAAAAATGTTTCCAAAATCTCTGCCTGCCTTCAGTTCCACATGGATTAGGTACAGTTTGGACTTCTTCCATAGGTGCAGTATAACAGATCCAAACCACATGAAATAAGGCAGTGCTATAATACACAGGTGTACATGAGCCCATGGGCTGTTTTTGTATAACACATATGGATTACCGTATATCATGCATTCAATCAAACGTGGCGACGCTTGGCCCATGTTAGATGATGGATTATGTTAGTAGTGAAAAGAACGTACACGTTCCCTAGGATACATATGGTGCAATGATATAGAATTTTCTTGGACTGAGTAGAAGAAGTGGAAATGGACGTTTTTTTTCTTTCTTAATAAAATTCCCAAATGGACAAAAAGCCTTAAGATATGTGATGTTTAAGAGATGAGTTCAGCTTGGGCACAGGTGTGCTGGACATGATGTGCGCATACAGGGCGCCAAAAATAAGGATGAACACTACCTGTTCCCATTATCCCCAGATCTGCTTTTAACTGCCCCAGATGTGAAGTGGGGAAAAACAACACAACTATGGCATGAACAGCCAAGCGCTGGAATCCCATAAGGGACATAAAACCTGCAAACGTGCCTGTTTCCGATTAAGCTTGGGATAGATCATACAACTCTCTCTTTAGCAAAACATCTCCCGAGTTTCTGGAATCTTCACTTTTAACTATTATGATCTGATTCGTAGTGAGTAGAATCCATCCAGATATTGGAAATGGAAGATTATTGGAGAGCGATTCTGGAGCCCAAAAAATGGGTTTGGAGCCTCCACCTCTGCCTACTAAGTCTCCCCTTGGAGTCAGATTGGAAAGTTTGTTTCATAAGATAGGACAGACCAGGCGCGCCAGCAGGAATTTTGCTACAAGGATGGAACAGGGTCAGTGATACAAAGTATAACTATTACAATTAATACATTCGTTAGGTTTTCACTTGATCTTATGTTGCGATCAATGTTTAGTCTTGTCACAGTAACCCGCCGTGATATCAGCTGTTTTCACTTACCCATAACCCTCTCAGTCCTCCGACGTCGTCCCGGGCGAAGCGTCATCTGTTGCGAATTAAAGGCAAATAAGAGTTTGCTAAGCAATAAGCAGATTGTAATGTGATAATCAAAAAATAAATTCACCTTTAACACGAGGGCTTTGCTCGCAAACAAATAGTTTTCCTCCTCGAGCGGATGTCTCGCTATTACTGGAGGATGTTTGCAAAGGAGTCTTTTCATGATGATAAGACAATCTGCCAACTTCGAGTGTTTCTAAGCCTCAGCTTTATTCATCTCATCTTCCTAAGGGAGCGCGGGTTCTTGGCTTAGCGTGGAGAAAGGAACTGGCTTTTTTAAAGAGAAAAAAACTTCAGAGCATCTGTTCTTAGAAGTCGTGTAAAAGCTGCACTTCAGTGGGAAGGGGTCAGAGACGGGAGGCGTCGGATGTGCACGTTCAGCACCGGGAATAGATGGATTCAGAGTAACGTTCCCATCTTGGTTAGCCTAGGTGTTCTTCTTTTATGTGGTGAGAATATATTTTGTTGTTCTTTGACTCCAATGAAAATTTTCGAACTTTCATATATTCCTTTTGTATGCTCAACTTAAATGGTGTCCACCAGGTATTCCTATTGTCAAAGCAAAGGCATGGGGGGTTCTAGAAGGAGACCTGGTGGGAGTAGTGGATGGAAACACTTTGAAACTTCTGTCATGTATTCATTTTTAAGTATTCCGGAATGCACAAGTCTCGCAACTTTGTAGATTCTGCACCCAGTTCTTTATCAGTCAGCACCAAAGCTAAAGAGGAAAGCACAGAAGAGACGGAGCAGTCATCCGCTGTATACGGACAGATCAGCTTAATCTAATAACTTTTATTGGTGAACTTTCTTGGCTTTGAATGCAATATAAGCAATGTCTCAGGAGACTGATCTGCTTCTGTAGTGTTTAGGAATGTTCCTCTGTTGTTAGTATGGGAAGTGTTTCATGTTGTAGATCAGCCGCTTGTCCATTAGAGCTTCCTTCTGAACTCGAAAATCATACAACACCAGCACCAACTCTGACTCATATTTTTCCAACTCCGACTCCTTGGCTCAAACAGAAGCTGCAAAGCTCCTCGAATTCACATTAAAGCTAGTGATTGATTTCCTATGAAGTTAAATAGGCAACAAACTAACTATCTAATGATACAATATCAATAGTTGTAGGATATAATTCTAAATAATTCATCACTTTATTCTGAAGCTTTTGTCCAAGTCAGTAACTTTTTTTGTACTCTGACTTCACCCAAAACCGACTCCAACTCCATGACTCCGCCCCCTGATTTTATAGAACTGGTTTGAGATACGTGACCATTGTAAGAAAGTCCTAGAAAAACATGGCTGCACATTGGTACCAAACTCTGGCGCTGATTTTTCCTACATTGCAAACTCAATCTTTTGGTCCAGCGATTTTAGTTAAAAAGAAGAGACAGCGACAGACTCCCTTGTGGACACCCTTATAGTCAATGGTGTATATGGGACTCTGTTGGAATCTACTATTTTAGCGATCCGCTTGTCTGTTCTTACGCCAAAGTGTGTGCTCAGGCCCTTGTCTTACTATTTGGTGCAGAATTATAGTGATAATTGCACGATTGAAGAAAATGACACCCTGATATCTTTCTTAGGAGAGGGACCAATAAATAACATTATAATAATTTGTGGATACGTTCGGTAGACGGTATCTGGTGTCAGACTATCGACTCTCAAGAACAGCATTAGGGTAGAGGTCTAAGAAAGTTGCTGTTCTTCAATACGCTGTCCAGCTGCTGAATCTATGCAATGGATAGTAGAAAGTACATTGTAAAATGATGTGCACAGTATACTGAGAGTCTATTGGGAAATATTGGGGGAAAATGAGCAAAGCTGATGAACATAAAAAGTGGGTGAATTGTCCAAAGCCACCAACCAGATTGCAAAATAAATGTAAGCCTTGTGCAAGTGAAACAAGAAGTCTCAATGGCGTGTGCAGCAGTCTCCATAACATATGCAGCAGTCTCCATGACATGTGCAGCAGTCTCAATGGCATGTGCTCCAGCCTCCATGACATGTGCTCCAGCCTCCATGACATGTGCTCCAGCCTCCATGACATGTGCAGCAGTCTCAATGGCATGTGTAGCAGTCTCCATGACATGTGCAGCAGCCTCAATGACATGTGCAGCAGCCTCAGTGACATGTGCAGCAGTCTCAATGACGTGTAGCAGTCTCAATGGCGTGTGCAGCAGGCTCAATGAAATGTGCAGCAGTCTCGATGACGTGCAGTAGTCTTGATGACATGTGCAGCAGTCTCAATGACATGTGCGGCAGTCTCGATGACATTTGCAGTAATCTCCATGACATGTGCAGCCACTGGTTTGGCATCCTTGACAGGTATCTCTTTATATGCAACTCACAATAGACCAGTCCGTTAATTCTAAAAGTCACATCTACATCGGACTCACCCCTGAAATGTCCATCAGCAAATAACTTCTGCAAGGTCAACGTTTTTATCTGGTGATTTCAGTTTGAAAAAGTGGACACCTGACGGATCCCATTATAGCCAATGGGATCCCTTGGGCTCCTTTCATGTCCGTTATTGAACGGATCCAACAATGACCCTTTATCTATTCTTCTGTTCCTCTATTGAACCAGAATAACGTGAAGACATACTTAGGTGTGAACCTTGTTTTATCTGCCCCACCCAGGGGATCGCTAGCTTGCATTTGCACCAGCTGCGGAGGACTGAGGTTATTCTGCAACAAACCTTCACCACCACAGCTATCTCTCGGGTCCAGGCAGTCGCGTGTTACATTTCATAAAGTGCAATGAACTCTATCAAATTAAGAAGCTCGGCTTTAAACAGCAAATATTCTTAATGTCGGAATGGAATCTCAGGCAGCACACGTGTTCCAGCTGGTCCCCAAGTTCCAGGTTAGTCTTTGGCACATAGTCAAGACACATAAAAAGAAGTGTTGTGTGTGCGGAGACACCTTCACAGCTCTAATTACCAAATAAGTGGCAGCAATTTTCACCCCGGCTTAGAAGTCTATTGCTCGCCTCCAGGCACATCTATAAACCCTGACCTTTCTCACTTGCCTCTTTTGATGTACAGAAAAACATTATTACAAACCAATCACAAAGTTACCTGTTTGTTCAATTATTTTTACCTACACCACGCAATAAAACCATCCCGAGAATGTAAAGAATGTTAGAATTCATCTCCGAGCATAAGGTAAATCCCGAAATGGAATTCAGGAATTTGTTGTTGTTGATTCCGCGACGAGTTGGCCATCGCCATGTAAGATTCAGAGTTACATTCATTCTAGTCTGTAATATAGCCATCCATTGGAAGATGTCTCATGATCGGAAGAAACTAGAGCTGCCATTATTACTGCATGACCTGATCTGTTCGATATGTTTGGACAGAAAAGGAAAATACTTGACTAGTATTGAGTCCTATAGGAAGGAGCGGGGCAACGGTAAACTAGAGGAGTCGGAGTTTGAGGTTTGGTCTCCTGACTCCACAGCCCTGATACATATATGTGTATATGGGGTAGGGTGGAATAATTGTCAGCCAAACAAGCATTCAGCCACCAGCTATCTAATGGGTACGGCTCGCCTTTGGGACGACTAGACCGTCTGACAGACAGACAGATAATATGCTTGCCTGGCTCATACAGATTAAGCAAAGCTCTAGGCTGCATTTGAACTGGTGAACCCTTATCTGAAAGGTATTTACCCCCAAGGACAACATCGTGTTGGTTTTCAGTCTGGTTACATAGTTGCATCATGGATGAAGTTGGATGAAGACCTCAGTCCATCAAGTCCAACCTATAACCCTACAATCCCCTTCAGTGTTCCTCATTTTAAATGAAGTCAAATTTAGCCAAACTTATTTATACCACATAAGGAAAAACATCCCAAAATAAGAAACCCATCCACCATTACAGAACACTAAAATTAGAACATTTAATCCATATGTTTTATTTCATAAGGTTACATTATTATTTTTGTTTCTCAGACGCCGATTGCCCAAACATGACGTCTTTGTCCAAGTATGTACAGCGACTTATAAGACCATTTAAGAAGCTTCTCCATGTATATAAATAGTCACCAACTTCAGACCGCTACAGTGCGGAAGGGGTTAAAGGGCACCTCAGACATGAGAGTGGAATGAAAGTTGACGTAACGCAAACACAACATGTTTATGAAGGCATTCCACGGCCATACCATCTTCTGTTCATAGAATGGAATGGAGGACGAGGCCAAACTTTACACTTTTCTACCATTTTTAGCTTCCAAGTATTTGGAACGAGCTGCAACTATGCTGGGGTCATAAGTAAGAGCTTCATTCCACCTAGCATTGAGTCCCGGATTTGGCACGTGTTGCAGACCAGGGTCAGTCCAGGGTCTGGGAAGAGGCACACTTTGGATTCTTAGTAATGTACATGCCTGTGAATGTCATAGCCCCAGGTCTGTTTTTCAGCCCAGAAACATTATTTCTCCAGACAGACAGAACTTATGGGGTTGTCGGCTTTACATAACACCCTATTAGGGAATTCTGAGATATTAGGGGAGGTCCCTCCATAAGACGCCTTTTGATCAGGGTACCCTTTTAACAAAATGGGATTGTCTGAAGTTGACTAGCCATGTACAAAAGAGTGAAAATGGGCGCGTAACGGATGTTTGTTTGTTTTTAACGTTGCAGGGTTTTTGAACAATTGGAGTCAATGGGACATACACATGCAAAAACTGGACCATATTCTTGACTTGTATCATGTGACGGCTGTTAACAAATGAGAATGTTTAGTATAAAAAACACAGACCAATGAAATCCATCCATTCTTTAACAGTTCAATATGGATGCCAAACTGATACAAAATGGCCATTTGACCAATGTTTCCATTTTTAATGTACTTTTTCACTGCAATGTGCTCATTGGTTCTTTCCATTCTTCAAGTATGAAGTGGTGACGTGACAACACTCAGCGGATCTTATTGGCTCCATTGGGTTCTAGCATAGGTTCCGGCATTTTCCAGGCATTTTGGGTTCATTAGAAAACACTGGATGTAACATTCACATTTTCTATTGCCATATCCCTAAAACCATTCATACCCATGATCTCTATGCAAATGACATAGAAAATGTTAGCCTCAAGGATATATTTAGGGTGTTGGGCAGGCTTGCAACCAAATGTAGAAGTGCAACTCATTCAAGTAAAGGTGTGTAAAGGTAGGGATGAAGTATGGAGAGTATCAATAGTCTGTATATGTACTGTATGTATATCTATAATGAGAAACCAAGATTCTACTGCATTTGCAATGTTGCATAGTGGCCGTTTCCATTCTGTTATGTAGCCAGCTGACGCTATGAATGGTCCATTGGCTTTAAAGCACAGGGTGTAGCCAAGGACTCCAGACAGATACTGCTGAAACCCAGAGAAGATTCCAAAACTGAACAATTGCATTCAATCTTACCATTCCTGTAGTATCCCAGAAGTCAAGACAATGAGTGAAATGTGACGCTTCCTGCCCAAACTTCTTCATTGAAATATGTTGTTTTCCTAATAGCTTCAAGTAGCATGTTAATCGGAAGCCTTTCCCCCCTGATAACCATCAGTTGGCTTGATGTTCTACCTCGACTGCTGCTTATTCCTGAACTTGTTGCCAACACATTAATCCCCGAGCTCCTTCTTCCTTCTCACATCGCCATTTATGGACTTAGCCTTGATTATGATATATTATTACAGGATTTCCCCATTGAGGTGGGTGGATTCCTCTTACCATTAACCAGGACGGTGACCTTGCGGGGCCCTGCCTTAGTTTGGTGTCATTTTGGACCATCCCAAAATTTCCTTGCGTGTTCTTTGCAGGAAGTTCCTAAAAGGAGACATTAATTGTATCAAATTGATTTGGTTTGTAGGGTATTAACCATGTATAGAAGGACAAGGTAACACAATTACGAGGTCAAGGTGTTTGTGTTGTTATAGCTAGATGAAATAATTGCAGAATTATTAAAAAGGGACAAAAGCAACAAATAACCTTTGCAACAAATTACAATGCAGCTTCCGTTCTTCAGAGCAGAATACAAAGAGTTTATAGGATTTGGAACAGGATTTCTGAGTGACCTAAGAGTAAATCCTGCCAGGACTCCGATGCAAATCACTCACAAAGATTGACTATAAGTGTGAGTACATAGATGACTGTCAATCGTCCTCTGTGGCATCAGCCGGACTCTTACTGCCTATCCTAGGAGTCCTGGCAGGATTCTCTCTACTACATTATACGTTTATAGTTAAATACCCCTGACATTTTATTGGTTACGTTTTAGTCAAGCCTTCAATCTACGAGAAAGAGACCGACTTCTACAGGGTGGAACCAGTTCTTCTTGGAGAGCCTCGCCGCTTCCAATGCACTGCTTATGGAAATCCTCCTCCCACCATCACCTGGGAATGGCAGCCATGTCCAATTACAAGCACAACGTAAGTAATATCTCCCTACAGAGCTTTAAAAAATATCCCATAAAGAAAAAGTGGATGTTAGAAAGAAATTCCAGTCTGGATACATTAAGTTAAAATGTCTTTGCGCAAACAAAAATCGCTTCCCTTCATTTCCTTTTCCGTGAGGGCTGCAATCAAAAAGCCCCTGGGAAATCCAGTTTTTTTTCCACCTTGATTATAAGCGATGCGTCCATTACCGGTATGAACTATTAGTCTTTGCTTTACAACAAGCGGGTCATGATCTGGATATCTTCAATCAACTTACTGTGTTGTTTGCAAAGCCTACATCCAATGCAAAACTCGGAGATCAACTTTCCTTATTGTGGATGGACAAAGTACCAGATATTATTGGGGCTGAGAGAGTTCTGCTTTCCGTATGTCAGTAGGATAATGTACAATATTAGTAGCACATTGATACATAGTATCTGATGGTTTTTCCACCATTGCAATGGCCCTTGTTCCTGTACTTTATTGGTTTTGCGTGAACCTTCACGTTCTAGTCACAGGGTGTATCCAGAGTGATGGGGTTCAGTCTACGACCTGTCATTGCTATAGTAAGGATAAGGTTATGCACAGTCTTATCTTTGGCTTACAGAAATCCTACTCGGACTTCTGAGTGATATGACGCATGGCTTTATTTCCTGCCCTTGCCTGGTTTCCTCTTCTTCTCTCTGTCTTTTTTTCAAGTCCAGAAGGACATTCAGATTGAGCCTATTGTTCTTTCCAGCCAAATGCTGATTTACTTTGCTTCCTCTTAAATCCCTGACTTGTACTTACAAGCTGTAAATGTCAGACCGGCCATCGGTCCTTTTCCGATTTTGAGTGTAATCGAGAAAACGACGATTGTTACCAAATCTAATGAAAGACTCCTGATGAGATTCTGTCTCACCCGTCTGATCTTTGCAAATTTCCAGGAAAAGCAATCAGAGTCAAGACATGATAATTAGAGGAGAAAAAAGTCTATTGTCTGCCAGACCTTCATAGATCATACACGTGAGGGACACTTCCTTAAGATGGAGGCCCGCTTCACATCTGTGCATGGGTTTCCGTTCAGGGAGTCAGCCTGGGGACCCCCCGAATGGAAACCTAATCTGGATTAAAAAGCGGCTACCTTAGGAAACCGGCAGACCCCATAGACTTTAATGGGGTCCGTATGGCTTCCACTTTTCTCTAAGACAATTAAGACATTTTGGTCCATTTTTCTCTATTTTGGTCCATTTTTCACACCCTCAAGCTGTAGTCTACTCTATGGGTCTCTAAATGTAATGGACGGTACACAGGTGGTATCTGTTTGCTGTCCATTTTTTACGGACCCTTAGACATTGTAAAATATAGTCAAATCAGTTTTTTTTGGGATGCAAGAAAAACAGATCAAACTTGGAAGAGTGAATAAGTCCTTAGACGGATCAGCGATTGCCTCTACAACTAGGGTTGAGCGATTGTGTTCGGAAAAGATCGGATTCGAGAAAATTTCACGATCGCGATCGGAATTACGAACACGATCTTTTTAGGTGGGATCGAGATCGGTGATTATTTCCCACAATGCTTTGCTACTGGCCAAGCATTGTGGGAAAAGCTAACAATGTTAGCCTTCACACTGAGTATATGCTCATTCTGAGCGGAGTGTATACTCAGTGTGAAGGCTCCGCTGCGGTTCCATAGGAATGAATGGAAGCAGCCGGCACACAGCCTTAACCCCTTGCGCTGGCTGCATCCATTCATTCTAATGGGAGACTAGCTAACATCTCTAGTAGCTACTTACCTGCAGAGATGGCTGGTCCAGTGCCCGGTGTTCTCGTTCTTCTTCGCCTCGCTGCCCCCGCCTCCCAGGTTAGTGTTAAAGAGCTAGGAAGAAGGCGGGCTTCTGACTTAGGAGACTGTGGGCAGGTACAGGGCGGGGAGATGTGACGTCTCCGCTCCCAGTACCCACCCACACTCTCCTAACCTGGGGGGCAGCGAGGCGAAGAAGAACGAGAACACCGGGCACTGGAGCAGCCATCTCTGCAGGTAAGTGGACACCAGGGGGGACTAAGTAGCCAGAGGATTAAAAAAAAAACACTACACAGCGTGGATTCTGACAATTAAAGCGTTCACTTGTTAGATTCCATGCTGTATAGTGAATAGGATTGTTTTTAAAATCCGATCTCCGATTAGTAAAAAAATCCCATTGACTTGCATTGGGATCGGAATTGGGATCGAGATCGGGTTCGAATGAAAAATGATCAGAAATCGGATTTCAAAATCAATTCTGAAAAGTCAAGATCGGCTCAACCCTATCTACAACCCACTGACGTAGCTAATGTACGATACAAGTGTGTGTGTGTCCATGAGGTCCGATAGATTTTATATTATTTTATTACTTCCTTTGATAGGTGTGAAGTGGATCCCAGGGTGAAAAGAGTTCCCATTTCATCTGATGGAATTGACAGTGATAGAAGACCGCTTATTGAAGAAGTTCAAGCGACGCCTGAAGAGAAAAATAAGGTAAGTAAAGGCTTTCCTGAACCAGCCATGTTCTTTATTCATTGGAGGGGAACAGGCCCAGAAATGGACCAAATATCACATAGAGTAAAGTCCAGTGTGTTGTGCTTGAGGGGAAGCCCTGTGTAACGTAGCGAGGTCGGATCACATTAGTGATGTCTCTTTGTATCTTGTCTACTTTCCTATAAGTCATTGACTATTGGGACCTGCGATCACATTTTCAGCTATTACATGTATCATTTAATGTATATGATATACCGAGAGATCAATATGGCACAAAAGAAAAAATTGTGGACGACGCTGTAAGGATGGAAGGACCAGAACCACTAGAGCAATGGGCACCATTTACACCGTCATGTGCCCCAAGCATTTGAGATATTTTCAGGACAGGGGTATTCCTCCTGGTAGATGACATCTTGTCTTATCTACAATGCATGTTCCAAAGTGTTGTGGAGATATCGGGCCGAACCACCAACTCTGATGTCTTCATAGATGGCCGATCGTCTGGTCCAATAGAAGCAACAACGTTACTGATTGAATTTCTATCAAAGTAAATATTTAACAAGCCAATATGATACAATGTTACTCATTGTATCACATAATTAACGTTTTAGTTAATTTTGAATCCTTTGGTAACTTTTTTCCAACTCCGACACCCAAGATTGACCCCGATTCTGACTCCACGACTCCAACCCTGTGAAAAACATTAAGAAATAGCTATAGCCTAAGAGATCTAAACAACTTCTTACATCTATAAGATGCTTTGGCAGCCTGGTGAGGGTAGACATGCTACTTTGTCTTTGGTATGAAACATCTGGTTTATTGAATGGAACATGGGCGGGCACTTTATTTTCTTTAGGATAACCGCAGATATTTTCAGGTCCTACCAATGTTATCTCCGTTTCAGCAATTTCAGGACTTAGTCTGTTTACTTTTCTTTTTCTTCCTTTTTTTTCTTAATCTTGCATGTCTTAAAGAAATATTTCACTGCTGGGACTTTTTAATATCGTTGCATGTTAAGGGGAAGACAAGAGGGGTCTTTAATAGAGATGAGCGAACACTGTTCGGATCAGCCGATCCGAACAGCACGCACGCATTGAAATGAATGGACGTAGCCGGCACGCGAGGGGTTAAGCGGCCGGCCGGCGTCAAAGCGGAAGTACCAGGTGCTTCCATTCATTTCAATGCGTGCGTGCTGTTCGGATCGGCTGATCCGAACAGTGTTCGCTCATCTCTAGTCTTTAACCAATAGCAAATATGAGACTCTCTATGGAGCAAATGCATAGAGGAGCAGGACTCTACCATGGAGCAGATTCCAAGCATACCAATTTGGGGAAGTGACCTTGCTCTTCTATGACCTTGAAGTTGTAAATCTTCCATTTCATGTTTGGTTACCTGTTTTGCTTGTAGTCTTTTCCACCACCTTGACCATTGTATAGGATTCCACCTGCCCGCTTTGGCACCCTGCTGTGGTTTTCCATAATGGGCTATAGCAGAAATTTCTTGCTCACCCCTTTGCATCTAACATCTCCTCCTCTGCTGTTCTCAAGAATGGAATTTCATTACAAAAATCAGGAAAATTCAGGGCATATGTGAAGTGAAAGATGTCACAGCTGAGGACCAGCTGTGGATATATCTATATCAGGCAATGGCTGGTTTACTTCAGTGTCTTGTAGAAAGGGAAATTGGATATTAGTATAAATCAGCCGAAATATTTAACCCACAATGGGGAACATTTTACCAGATCCCCTCAATGCTCCATGTGTTAGGATAGTTTAGGTTGGAATAATTATTTCTAGTAAGGATCGATCATTAATATCAGGGTTTGCCATGACCCCCATTATGACGTCAAAACCTGCATCAGAGAACCGGACTGTGTCCTTGCACTTGTGAGACATGATTCAGACGTGTACTCCAGAAACAGAGGGGTATAGGGGCAGTGACCCCCACCATTGGAGGTTTTGCATGTCCTCCATTGTTAGCCAGTACATGGAGGGGTGACTTGGCCATTCAGCATTGTTTTATGTTTTGCAGGTTGTGAGCACTCTGATGACCTCTCCAAACAGCAACCAGTCCGGGATTTTCTTCTGCACGGCAACTAACCAAGCCGGAGAGGATAAAAGGAGCATGCAATTCATCCTGTCCGGTGAGCATACGTATTACTGCTGCAATGTCCTTTAGTAAAGGTGTTTTCCAGGAACTTATTATGATTTTACCCTTCTAAACAAGAACAATGGTATTACATATTATTTATACACTGTGCATACAATAAGAGAGAGAGAGCTTCATATACGGACCTTGGGCACATCTGCAATGCTTACATTTGCTGTAGTCCAGTCCATATTGTGCATGCGGCCCCTTCACACAGAATATACCAGGACAAGGTGTATCTGGCCATGTCACAGGCTGTATCTCAGCAGGAACACAGTTTGTATGCCATTGCTTTGTCATGATGATTAACGAAGTCTCAGGGGACATTATAACTTAACATGAGGACCACACCTTAGTATAATCTGCACAAATATTGTCAAATATTATCTGCTGGGTCAGTACTAAACAGCATCCAGTTCTAGTGCATCCCTGGTGGTCTAGGTCACTAAAGGGTTTAATATCTGTCACCTTGGTGATGAAAGTGATAGGGTGAATCCCGATATTCTTGTTGGTCTTGGGCAGTAAAGGGGTTAATGTCTGTATCCTTGGTGTTGAAAGTGATGGGGTGAATCCCGATATTCTTCTTGGTCTTGGGCAGTAAAGGGGTTAAAGTCTGTATCCTTGGTGTTGAAAGTGATGGGGTGACTCCCAATATTCTTGGTGGTCTAGGTCAGGAAAGGGGTTAATATCTGTATCCTTGGTGATGAAAGTGATGGAATGAATCCAGATATTCTTGATGGTCTTGGGCAGTGAGACAGGTAATGTTATATTCCTAGTAAGGGATATTGAAAGGGTTAATGCAGCATAGGGCAGTGCAGATGCATGAGGGGGTCTATGGGCCTTCTGCCTAAGGGGCCCTGGACTCAGTGGTGACCGCTGTAACCCTGATAGCTATATCACCACGTTACCAGCAATATTGTACTGGTATTCCATGAACACACTGTGACTTATTTTAGGGGCCTAACCTGGCCTGGATACAGAATATGTCTGCTTTAAATGGCTTACTTGTAGACGTCTTCACATCACCGTCTCCAGCTCAGACCACAGAAATGTTGACAGCTATCTGACATTAGATATTTGCATCATTGTGACTATTCTGATACGAAGTTCTTGGACTTGTTTGGTATTGACCACTGTTTATTTTGGACAGTTTCACACTTTTACATGGACACGTCAACTTTATACACGTAATGAATAGACCCCGAAGTATTTTCTCATCTGGTTTTCGGATAGCTTAATATCTTATCACCCTTGTGCGCCCTCACGTCCACCTTACTGCAGAGCTCTACGGGCTTCCGTTTTTACGCCTCTCGATGAAACCTCTCCTGCAATAAACTCAAGTAGTCATGATATGTTATGAAATATCCATTCTAAGGGGTGATGGTATCATGTAGCTACCTACTGAGTCAAAAACATCACCTTATGGGTCGTGATGGGATAACATTGGTAGTTTTTGGTACTTGGACTGGCTTTTCCAAGTAGGGAGCTGGTATGAGGCTATGTACCCATTTGTATTTTCACTTTTCCATTCCTTTATGGGAACAGACACAAATAGATCCCTTTGACCCCTCTGGGTATCTTGGAGTCAGTTGGGTTTCCATTACGGCCATACAGATAAAAGAAATTCTGTATTTCAGACTTCCTTGTCCATGATTTTCTATCACCAGAGCCCACCCATCAACCCAGAGCTGATAGGATCACGGCATTTTCCCCTTGTGAATCACTGCCTCCATTGCCAAGGTATCACCATTTTGGTCAATATGCAAATTATCTCTTTGGAGCAATAAGGGCTTTGATGCTTATCTCTTAGGAGCAATGGCACGACCTTATTGCTTCAAAGAGCTCATTTACATATTGAGGTAAACGGCAACAGAAGGACCAATTCACAAGTGGAAACTCCATTTCATTCAGGTGACCCCAACTTATATCCGGATTTATGGGGGGGGGGGTCTGGTGACAAACCCCCTTTAAGGAGGCTTCTAGGATGATAAAACATGGCTGCTTTTTTCAGAAAGGGATCAATTTCCTCTTTTCAGGCAGTGACATCACATCTGCTGGTGGCATGGCCATGCTACAGCTCAGCCCCATTCAACAGATGTGACATTGACTCCCGACAAGAGGAAGCAAAGTGCTGTCTGAAAAGAGTAGCCATGTCTCCTAACCCCTTTAAGCCTTCCTAGCATTAAAGGGATGGGGTAAGTGTGTGTGTGTGTGTGGGGGGGGGTATATAAGACATGCCCTCTGAGACATATGCCCCTCTGTGTATATTGGATACACAATAACAATGATACAGAATCTTTAGACGTCCCTTTTATGAACTTTACATTGGCCAATTCCCTGGCACTCATAGTAACAAAAAATGTTCTCTTGGAAAATTGGAGACATTTTGGAAACTGAATACACGACATCTGAACACCTAACAGTTTCATAAACAGAATGTATTCTATTACACCCAGAACTAATAGTGTTATAGCTATAACTAACAGGCAGATTATAGGCCAATGCTCAGATAAGCAAAGAACATTGTATTCAGCTGGAAACCGTGAACCCAGTCCAGACTCAAGAGATACAAAGTAATTTTCAGGATAATTAAAGAACTATAACATATAAACGTATCCAACATCTCTTCTTCTATTCTAATTTATTGAGATGGCCAGGACAACAGATCACGTATCCAGGGAAATGTCAGCCGTATAATAAGGTTCCCCACAAAGGGAAATTCTTCAGAAAGGTGTAAAACTTTAGAAACGTTCCTTTGCTTTGCAAAAAGGAAGAAGGATAAAAGGAGCAAAGATACAGATGCCTTCAGAAGTTCTATCTCTGAGACAAGGTCACCAGAATAACATCCAGGACTTTGGGCTTTCTGCAAATGATTTGAAAAGAATGTGTAAGATTTATGGATTGCACATTATATGACATGTTATGGCCTCGTGCACATGGCAATTATTGGATCTGGTATACGGTAGCAATGTTGTATGTGGAATAGAGTTCAGAATAGATGCGTTTTGCCTACACCATGGTGACTATAGGGTTAAATAACATGGCCATATTAATCATCTAAGGCATTCACATTCTGTTTTCTTCTATAGCATTTGGTTTAGACTCGGTTCCTCATATCCTATAATATCTGCAGCTTTGGATTGATTGTTAACAGAATATGTGGAACATTGTATAGTTGGATGGAGCTACATGACTACTGCCCTGTTCAAACAGAAGGATTTGGGACCCCCCATTCTTGTCATCTATGAGACAGAGTTGCAGCCAGGCTTTCTCTCATCCAAGGCAATGGGTCACCATTGGGGTTGAGCCGATCTTGACTTTTCAGGATCGATTTTGTAATCCAATTTCCGATCATTTTTCATTCGAACCCAATCCTGATCCCAATGCAAGTCAGTAGGATTTTTTTACTAATCGGATTTTAAAAACAATCCTATTCACTATACAGCATGGAATCTAACAAGTGAACGCTTTAATTGTTAGAATCCACGCTGTGTAGTGATTTTTTTTAATCACTAAGTAGCCAGAGGATTTTTTTTTTAATCCCCCCTGGTGTCCACTTACCTGCAGAGATGGCTGGTCCAGTGCCCAGTGTTCTCGTTCTTCTTCGCCTCGCTGCCCCCGCCTCCCAGGTTAGGAGAGTGTGGGCGGGTACTGGGAGGGGAGACGTCACATTTCCCCGCCCTGTACCCGCCCACACTCTCCTAAGCCCCACCTTCTTCCTAGCTCTTTAAAGGGATTCTACCACTAGAATGTGATTGTCACCTATCAGGTGATGGAACCAAATCTAGTTGTAAGTCTCCATATTACACCACTGGATGGATTCCATTGAGACATTGAAAACAGAATAAAGCAAAAAAAAACAAAAAAACACCACTATAGTGTAATATCCTATCTGCCATATTGACTTAATTGAAGAAGCGACTGATCATTGGACTCTGGGCTGAATAGGTGAAGCTTAAGTCCCATCTGTAGACGTTTAGATGTTCCATGTGATGCCTCGAGTAATTCTTATCATAGCGGGAGATCAACCATTTAATATAATCTCTCCTATGAGATTCTAATATTCTGTCCCTTGGATTTTTTTGGGATAGGAACTAGCTGGATTATAGAAAATGAAGGGTCAGGGAAATTCTTGGAATTGCCAACATGTTCATTCCATTGACTGGTTCTTGGCTATTTCCATAAAGTACGAGACACCTGTCCGATATGATTTCAGTTTTGTTGCTTGTTTCCTTTAGAGGGCAGTGAAATTACTACCTCCTGGTTGACAATAGAGAATACATGTATCTGAGTAATAGGTTCCAGGTCGCTGAAGCTTCGTCTTAGGGGCTCCATATGGTTTGGGTGTACAAAGGTCGGTATGTGATTTGCACGCATCATTTCCAAAATCAACGTTCGGCATCAGTAATAAAAAGGCAACACGTTAAACGCATTTGTTATTGGAAACCTCTGTGTGTTATCCTAAGCGCGCTGACATATTTGTACGACGCGAAAGCTGTTTATGTACGGAAGAAACAATGTATAGAATATTTTATTCTGACACTCAAAGTCATAGAAGCGGCACAAGTATAAGAATATTGTCAGTGTATATGGAATATTGTAATAGATAGAAAACTCATTATGAAGTATGTCTTTGGAGTTTGGGAGGAAACCCATGCAAACACGGGGAGAACATACAAACTCCTTGCAGATGTTCTTGGTTGGATTTAGACCCTGGACTCCAGCGCTGCAAGGGTATAGACTTTCTTACTGGACTCAATTGCAGGTCAAAGATCCCCATATACTCGTTTACTGGCGCCCACAGTATATTATCCACTTTACCAGCCCCCCTATAGTATATTGCATCCTTTATTGGCCCCACTTACCACTTTTACTGCCCCCATTGCATCTTTTATTGCCTAACCCCCAGTATATTACCCCTTTAGTGGCTGATATTTTACCCATTATACCCTTGACTAACGAAAAGCCTAGTCTGCAACTCTGACCCTCCCCTAGAATGATGGTTTCTATAGGAAAATATAAGAATATACTGTAGTCTTAAAGGAATTATTATATGGTTTTGCGATGGAGTGGACCAGCTTCCTTGAAGGAATCGGTAAGAAAGAACCACAGTTATAGGAACATCTTTTATTAGCACAACGCGTTTTAGGCCAGCAAATCTATGGTTGGAATTTGATGTAGGCTACATAGGAAAGTCACTAGAGAAGATTTGTGAGTTGTTTCCAATAATATTGATATAAAAGATATCACAAGATATAGATTTCACTATTCCATTGTTACCTTTCAGAGGTTAAATCAGGAGTGATGACCAACGAAGAGGAAACGGTTCTGGTCGGAGGAGATATAACACTTGTCTGCAGTGCAGAAAAATATCTTTTTACCAACCTGATGTGGTTCTACCCGTCTGGAGATGCTGTGCCTACAGATCTGGTAGAACTGGAAGGTCAAAGCCATACGACTCATCTCACACTGACTCTAATAAATGTGACCAAAGAGCAAGCCGGACAATACAACTGCTCGGCGGAGAACCAATATACAGGAGAAAAGGTGGAGAGGAGAAGTCAACTGATTGTTCTAGGTGGGTGGTGTAGAATTGGAAACGGTTGTACAATGTATCATATGTAAGTTTGTATCGTTAGGATTCTAAGATGTTTCAGATCATAAGATACAAACACATTTAGACTGCAAGCAAAGGATAAAAAGCAAAGACTTCCCTGATGGTATAAAGCTCGTCCTCCCAGCCAGCAGTCCCTCCATGTGTCATGCTGTGTCCTCTCAAACAGATGGATGAGCACTGAATACTGTTAGTTCACTTATTAAATGGGTATTACAATTTGGGCATTTATGGCTGCATCCACTGGTGATGCCACAACCACTGGCAGATGAGGGATCCCACCTTTAGGATCTGCATATACCTATGGAATGGGGGTCCTCTGATCCCTATCACACATTGAAGGGAGAGATGAATGTGCATGCACAGGTCTCTCTAGTCACTGGTATGGCCAGGGCTCGTACAAATAAATGGAGAGGCCTCATATATGTGGCAATTTCTCCAAAACAGGGATCAGGAGACCCCCATTCTGGAGACAGATGCAAGTCTCAGAGATATTCATAAAGGGACAGAGGGGAATATTCCTTTAATCCCTTCCCAATATCCAATGTAGTACATGGCAGCTGCACGGGAATCGGGTGTCTACTGTTTTATACAGGTGTCTGCTGGTAATGCCTGTGATCGGTGCAGGAACTGATTGCAGGTATTAGCTTCGGGTGTCTTCTGTTTGCAGGCACTGATTGCAGGCATTAGCTTCGAGTGTCTGCTGTTTTATACGGATGTCTGCTGTTAATGCCTGTGATCAGTGCAGGCGCTGATTGCAGGCATTAGCTTCGGGTGTCTGCTGTTTTATACAGGTGTCTGCTGTTAATGCCTGTGATCAGTGCAGGCGCTGATTGCAGGCATTAGCTTCGGGTGTCTGCTGTTTTATACAGGTGTCTGCTGTTAATGCCTATGATCAGTGCAGGCGCTGATTGCAGGCATTAGTTTCAGGTGTCTGCTGTTTTATACAGGTGTCTGCTGTTAATGCCTATGATCAGTGCAGGCGCTGATTGCAGGCATTAGTTTCAGGTGTCTGCTGTTTTATACAGCAGACACCCGCAGCTAATGCCTGCAATCAGTGCCTGCACTGATCACAGGCATTAACCCCTCTGGTGCCTTGGTCAAAGCTGATCAAGGTGCCATTTTACCGGTGACACGTGGGTGCTGCCATTTTCCATGAGCAATCGCCAGGGCCGCTGTCACGTTGCTACAACAGCAGTATTAAATTAAATTCCATTATTTTTTAGATCTCTTACTTTAACATTCTTTTACAAGAACCCAAAATGAAATAATTTAGACTTTGTACGTCTTCTGTGACCTTCCGATGAGCTGAATTGTGTCTATATTAACATCAGGGATAAACAGCTGCTCAGGGATGATTTGGGAGAATACTAATTGAAAACGGAGAACCCACACGAATGATTTCAGTAAAGCTAAATCAGATGTTCAATAATTAAACCATCTCATAAAAATATCCCAGAAATGCCGCAACTCGCTCTGTCTCCACCGTCATTATTTCTTCTAGAATATGGAATTACATTAATGTTACAGACTTGATTAGCAATTAAACTCCTATAAATCTCGACGAGTCCTTTCAGGATATTATGCAAAGAATTTCCTATATTTTTTCTGCTTGTTGATAATACTAATTACATTTGTACCGCCAATTAGTCTAAATGCAGATGAATTGTTTATGATGCATTAACTATGTCATTACTTTTTCTGTTTAGGATTGCAATTGTTTTGTGACTGTGAATTTATTTCACATTTGCAGTTTTTTTTCTTTTTCTTTCTGCATTTAAAGTAATCTGTTAGAAATCTGATCTTGTTCTTTAGTTATTACTGACATTCCAGTAGATTGAAAAGTCATCGCAGGTAATCTGTAAATAATCCAGGTGAAAAGTGTTTCTGTATTATATAGGTTTAATAATGTTTCCATATTAATGACTGTTTTTTGCAGACAAGCAGGCTCCATGGGTGGTGCAGCACCTTGAAAATACAATAGTAAATAGCAGCAGCACCCTGTTCCTGGAATGTAAAGTCAATGGGAATCCCTCGCCTACCATTACTTGGCTGAAGAATGGCTATGTGATTAAACGTGCTTCAGGTAGGGAGATTAATGCCCTGGACGTGTGTGTTGCACTGAATAACACTCTCTTCTTCCTCTACAACCAACATTAAAGGAGTTGCTGTATCAAGACATCTTTTTCCGTTGCAGCCACGTAGTGATCAGCTGATTCCGCAGGTTGAGAACCCTGTAATCTACTACATAGTGACTAGCCTTATGTTGTTCAGATACAAGTAATACATGGGCAGGTAGGGAGAACTGGTCAGTAGCTACTAGAGGTGAGCAAATTTTCCAAAAATTCGATTCGGCAGCTTGATGAATTTTCCGATCCGATCCGAATTCATCTGCTTTAAAAAACAGCTATTTCCTGGTTGCTTAGAGCCTGTATAGTGGTGCAGAATACGTTGCCTTGAATTGGTTTGTAGTGATGTCCCCCTAGAGGACCTGAACCAGTGATGCAGTGATCATTGGTTCAGCAATATAGACTGCAAAACATGTGTAGATGCATAGGCTGACTTCCTGGAAAGGATCAACCAGATACTGGGGGCTTCTAGCAGAAGATGCATTATGGGGGGTGCCGATCTCGCCACTTGGGTTGCCGAGGGGGACATGTAGCATAGCAGAACCCCTTGGGTTAAAAACCCTGATCAGAGCTGTGCTCTGACCGGGGGTGATGGAGCAGGGTGTTAGCTGTCAATTACAGCTAACACCCGCTCCTGATGCCGTGGGCGGCCGTGAAGGGGTTAAAGGGCTGTGCCATCACAGGGCTGGCTGGCTGCTGATTCGCTGCATGCATGGCCTTTTGGGTGATCCCGCATTCCCAGAGTTCCTTGCACCATGTCCTAACGTGCTGCAGCCATTTTGGGGAAAAAATACGATTTGTAACCACATAGCGTGAGGAAATTCTGATTCAATGCCACTTGAATATTTCTTGAAATTTGGATCGAATTCCACTTTGTCAGCTTCGATTCGTCATCTCTAGTGGTTCCGTAATGGCAGACCCAAGTCCTCATAGGATGTAAACCTTGGCATTACTTGTCTACTTCTGATATACTTCCTATACAAGGAACACCTTTTGTTTTGTCTTCAGTTGTGTCGTTTCCATTTTCTTGCTGCATCAAATCTTGGACACTCATACATAAATGATGCTGCAACGTCACAGCACATGGTCTGATCTGCAATGTCCGTATCTCTGGAATTCACACTTTCTACCTTATTCCTTAAATTCCAAGCCCGGAGAAAATAAAATGTAGAATTTATTGATTTATCTCTGATGCCAACAGATAACGTCATGTCCATGGCTCCAGTCCACATAAGAGCAACATGAAATAAAGGGATGAACATAATATACGATGCCAAGTCTGAGATTTTATCACATGCCCTGATTTATAGCTGAGGTATCTTACAATATCGCTCCTTAGCCTTGCCGCAGACGTTTCTAGGCACAATCCAGTTCTCTTAAGAGACGTTTCCCTACACATCTATAATATTGGGCTGCAGTAAGACATCAAAGGATTTTAAGAAAACACATGTGGACACGGAACAAGATCTACATAGATTTTACACGAGTCTTGATGTCGCTTTGTTCTAGTATTCCATAACGTAAGCCAAAACATTGGAAAATAGACTTTGATTTATATTCCCGCGCTCGATATTGTACGTTGTACATAAAGAATAAAGCAAATGCTCATGAATCAGTCTAAGATTTGCAAATGTTTTGTGAACCCGTGAATAAAAACGGATTGCTTTTAAGATTTCACATGTCTTAAGGCAGTTGCTGCAAGTTTTCTTAAGCCAGGCACATCTTTACATGTTTAACCCTTTGGTCCTAGTTAATGAACTACATTTGATGTATAAAGACGTATCAAAACATTATGTAATACAATGTGATATCATATTAGACGCTATTCCTACTGGCATCCGGAATGAAGGCTATGACAGATTCATCATCATCATCTATTTATCCCCATTGACGTGTCTGGATAGAATAGTGCCACATGTTATATAGGTACCGACATCAAAGAGCAACAGAAACCTTGTTATCTAAACTTAAAGCCTCTATAGAGGTAACAGCAAAATTGGACGAACCAGATGGTAGGACGGGCGACTATCATAGAGTGTCAGACACGTTGTATCTCAGTGTATCCAATCCTTTGTTCTCACAAGAGTAAAGCTGTCTCAGACTTTGACACCATATATTATATTCATCCCTTTATTTCATGTATCTAAATGTATCCAATCCTTTGTTCTCACAACAGTAAAGCTGTCTCATATATTCTGTTCATCCCTTTATTTTATGTATCTAAATGTATCCAATCCTTTGTTCTCACAAGAGTAAAGCTGTCTCAGAGTTGGCATCATATATTATATTTATCCCTTTATTTCATGTATCTAAATGTATCCAATCCTTTGTTCTCACGAAAGATATGCTGTGCCCAGAGATATCTGGTTGGCAACACGTTATTTGCCTTTTCCTATTGGAAACACATACATGCTTGGTCGGAACCAAGTGTACAGGTGTACAGATGAGTTTTCAGTCCTCTGTTATGTTATTTGGAACTATAATGGAACGATGGAAGCAAAATGTATTTCCAAGGCAAACGAATAGGCAAATAAGGCTGCACTGGTAAAAAATAGTAACTTTAGCTATGTCTTCTAATGCTTGTAATGTCTCCGTCTTCCTCTTCTAGGAATAACTCTGCTATACAATAACAGCCTGATGATTGAGAGAGTGAAGAAAGACGATGAGGGTTTGTACGAGTGCCACGCCGACAATGAGATGGGACACACCAACACTTCTGCCTACATCACTATTCGAGGTGAGCGGAACGTTCAACCACACGGATCGATTTGTTTCTTGATACACTACAGATATATTTTGTGAATTATATCCCTTTACTCGAAGTGTGTTCTCATACTGTATGTACTCATCTGTTTGCAGGGGGAGACGAAAAATCTAACATAGAAGTCATCATCCTCGTATGCACAGGTGTGGCAGCCACTTTATTTTGGCTTCTTCTCACCCTCTTCATACGAAAGCTGAAAAAGGTAATTGGGACCACAACAAACGTAGTAGAGAAATGGAAGGCACTGCGGTGGCAGCTTATATATCCCCCTCCATCTTTGTTGTTAAGGTCCTGACACTCTGCCTAAGCCAAGGAAGAATATTTACCGGTAAATTTATAGTGACCTGAGTGATAAGTACAGGGGGTGGGATAGGGGGGCTCAGTATGGTACAGGAGGTACAGGGGGTGGGATAGGGGGGCTCAGTATAGGAGGTGCACGGGGTGGGATAGGGGGGCTCAGTACAGTACAGGAGGTGCAGGGGGTGGGATGGGGGGGCTCAGTACGGTACAGGAGGTGCAGGGGGTGGGATAGGGGGGCTCAGTATGGTACAGGAGGTGCAGGGGGTGGGATAGGGGGGCTCAGTATAGGAGGTGCAGGGGGTGGGATAAGGGGGCTCAGTATAGGAGGTGCACGGGGTGGGATAGGGGGGCTCAGTATAGGAGGTGCACGGGGTGGGATAGGGGGGCTCAGTACAGTATAGGAGGTGCAGGGGGTGGGATGGGGGGGCTCAGTACGGTACAGGAGGTGCAGGGGGTGGAATGGGGGGGCTCAGTACAGTACAGGAGGTACAGGGGGTGGGATAGGGGGGCTCAGTACAGTATAGAAAGTACAGGGGGTGGGATATGGGGGCTTAGTACAGTATAGGAGGTGCACGGGGTGGGATGGGGGGCTCAGTATGGTATAGGGGGTACAGGGGGTGGGATAGGGGCTCAGTATGGTACAGGAGGTACAGGGGGTGGGATAGGGGGGCTCAGTACAGTATAGAAAGTACAGGGGGTGGGATATGGGGGCTTAGTACAGTATAGGAGGTGCACGGGGTGGGATGGGGGGCTCAGTACAGTATAGGAGGTACAGGGGGTGGGATAGGGGGCACAGTACAGTATAGGAGGGACAGGGGTGGGATAGGGGGGCACAGTACAGTACAGGAGGTACAGGGGGTGGGATAGGGGAGCACAGTATAGGACGTACAGGGGATGGGATAGGGGGGCTCTGTACAGTATAGGAGGTGCACGGGGTTTGATAGGGGGGCACAGTATAGGAGGTACAGGGGGTGGGATAGGGGAGCACAGTATAGGAGGTACAGGGGGTGGGATAGGGGAGCACAGTATAGGAGGTACAGGGGGTGGGATAGGGGAGCACAGTATAGGAGGTACAGGGGGTGGGATAGGGGAGCACAGTATAGGAGGTACAGGGGGTGGGATGGGGGAGCACAGTATAGGAGGTACAGGGGGTGGGATGGGGGAGCACAGTATAGGAGGTACAGGGGGTGGGATGGGGGAGCACAGTATAGGAGGTACAGGGGGTGGGATAGGGGAGCACAGTATAGGAGGTACAGGGGGTGGGATAGGGGAGCACAGTATAGGAGGTGCACGGGGTTTGATAGGGGAGCACAGTATAGGAGGTACAGGGGGTGGGATAGGGGAGCACAGTATAGGAGGTACAGGGGGTGGGATGGGGGGCTCAATATGGTACAAGAGGTACAGGGGTTGGGATAGGGGGCCCCGGACAAAAGAGACTTTAGTTACCCCACTGATGGATGGATCTGTGTGTTGCACCTCCATTGATCTGTTATTGATAGCCTATCATTATCACTTTTAGGTGAGGGTGCCAGGTGTCAGACCCCCATGAATTTCACATTGGTGACCCATCCATAAGATAGGTCATCTGTATTTTTAGTCCAGAAAACCCCTATAACCGGCACGCAGCATAACTCTGGATACAATGTAACAATATAAATATTAACATTCTCCATAAGCAGATACACTTAATGTGATTAAAAACTAAAGGCGCGAGATGGATTCAGATTTCTGTCAATGAGTCACAAACACCCATCTGGCGCTACATACCTTTATTTTATTTTATTTTAGCCGTCAATACGTTTCCCCTATTATTTTTTTGTTGAGTCACAATAGATCAGATCGCCCAAATCTCAGGCTCTTATTGTCAACTTGAGGATATTTATTAAGTTACACTATGCAAAAACATTTGTGTGTGAGGCGGCCATTCATGTGCTCGGTGTTTGGCAGGATGGTCAGCGGCCGGCCTCAGCGAATTCGGGCTCTTAGAGGAGTTAAATCATCTATAAGACATGTAATGTCTCCTAGTAGTGTCTAACACAGCTTAACCTATTGGCCTTGGGGATGAGATAGAGCAGCAAGGAGCAAGTTTTGGATTCTTAATTGTCATCCTCCAGACATCTCGGCTTCCCGGCCCCCACTCACCTCTCTCCATTGTCTCGTCTACAGCCGCATGCATCCGAAATCAAAACCGGTTACCTGTCCATTATTATGGATCCAGATGAGATGCCACTGGACGAGCAGTGCGAGAGGTTGCCCTATGACAGCAGCAAGTGGGAATTTCCTCGGGACAGGCTGAGCCTTGGTAAGCGCCATCTTTGTTTGCATCGGCCTATTGACATTGCAACTTAGCATGTTCTACTAGAATCACACATTAACCCATTTGTATCATAATAATAATTCCATAATCAAAGTCATTGCTATACATTGATTGCAATAAGTGATGTCCAGAACCCTCACCAACACCATCGGGATATTCGCCCTTTATTATTCTGACACTGTTATTCTTAGGATATGCTCGGGATGAAAGGTTAAACAAATCCATGTGATATCTTCTCCGATTCTATGCATGATGTGAATCCCATGCCTCTGCCTCTGTATATACATATCTTTTGGTCTCATGGTGAATGTTAATCTCTCTCCAAGCTGTCATCGCACCGGGGTTGCCTCTTATCTTCGTTGGCTAAACCTTTGGTTTCTATCACAAGGGAGTAATGAACCCATCGCTGTGAATTTCTTCGTGACCTGCACATTCCTTCACATCTGAGTAATTGAAATGGATCTTCTTAATCTGTATAGCAACACATAAATATTGGGCGGGCGGCTGCCAAATCTCTTCATCCAGCCTAAATTCTTAAAGGAAGTTTATCTCCAATCCCATAAGACAGACACGGAAGGTGAAAAATAAGATATCGGTTCACAGATTTCACAGATCTTGGCCTTCTGTGGAGGATCCCACCTGCTATGATGTAGTAATAGGAATGTGAGACAGCAGCTCCTTTATTTCACCAGCGGTTGGGGTTGAGCCGATCTTGAGATTTCAGGACCAATTTTAAAATCTGATCGTGAAATTTGCTCGATCACCGATCGGGATCTGATCTTTCCCGATCCCGATCGCTGAACCCTAGCAGCAGTCTATGGATGATATCTTACCGTATACTCTTTCATCATCTTCTATCTCCATTCCATTCTTTTCCAATACTTTATTATATAAGGATTACATTTTCTATTGCATGCACCTGGAATGGATTTTTTCCACAATTGACAATGAATCGAGCCCCCCCCATTCATCCTCACGACCAGGGTGAGGAGCAGTATGTATGGAGTCATGGTCGAGCATGCATACAACGTAGATATGTCTCTGCCATCCTCAAGGACATTGAATGGATATAGCCTCTGTCCCCCTGTATATATTCCTTTCAGAAGGAACTGGGGCTCCGGACCCCTGTTCTAGTCATCGTGAGGGTCCCCTACTGATCAGACGCTCATCACCTATCCTGTCGATAGACAACATGAGTTCAATGTGGAAAAAACACCCTTTAAGGTTTATGTCTTCCCTTCCTTGTGGGACTTTGCCTGACCTTCTTGCATGTCTTTTATTGCTTGTCTAAGCAATGGTTCACTCTTGACTTTTACCTCTAGGTAAAACGCTGGGTCACGGTGCTTTCGGGAAGGTGGTGGAAGCCTCTGCTTTTGGCATTGATAAAAGTTCTACTTGCAAAACTGTTGCTGTTAAGATGCTTAAAGGTATTACATCTAATTGGGTTTTCACTGGAGGCAAAAGGTGGATTAAAGAGAGTCTGTCACCAGTCACGGTGCATTGTAGGGGACGTTATACTGGGCACCATCATATGTTTCGATAGATCATCATATCGCCCATGCCCTTGAAAAACCTGTTTTTATCAAAATGCAATTGAGACTCAAGTGCAATGGGGGCGTGCCAGACAATCTGTATTTCTGGATCTGGCATGCCCCCATTGCACTTGAGCCTCATTTGCAGCTTTTTACAGGAAACAGTGTCTCTACTGGACTATCTTAAGTTGTGACGGTGCTCGGCATAGTGTCCCCTACAATGCACGGTAGCTTGGTATCATTGGTGTCCCTGGTGATAGACTTCCTTAAAAGTGTATATATTCTCTGCTCATATGTGTATATAACTAGGACTACAGTATATCGGTTTATATCTATATCTCATGGCTTACTGTAGTGTTGTATTACTTGCCGCCAAGTGCACAACAACATTGCTGCCTGGAATCTATCTTCCCTTGCCAAGCCTCTCTCTAGTACATCTGGAGAAAATAGTTGACTTTGCAATATTCATTTTGCAATAAACACAAAAAGATCATCGAAATTCCGAAACCTCTGTAACATTTCCTAAAAATGAACCCATCCGTCAGTCACAGGCAATGAATCTCCCCAGTAATGTGCACCCAGCCGCACGTTTGTGCCTCGTCCGGATCACACATATTTTTCTCTGCGCTACCACTAAATAAATTTCATCCTACGTACACGAAACGGAGGAAGATTCGAGAGTGTGTCTTGTGCTTGAGATTCCTCCTTGGGGCTGTGGTTGTTTTCTTTGTCTCTTGATGTCCCCCCTTAACCTAAACAGGATTTTGTGCGCCTTGTAAAAATATCCCATTGTGCCGAGATGACTGTGTCCTGTTTACGTTACCCAGAATGTGCAACAAACAACGAATGCAAAGCTTTAATGTCCGAGCTGAAAATCCTTATCCACATTGGCCATCATCTGAACGTGGTGAATCTATTGGGAGCTTGCACCAAGCCTGGAGGTAAGTCGCAGCGTTAACCCATTCATTTCCTGCACTGTCCAAACTTTTTTTTCCTTGTAGTCGGATCTCGCTCAGAAGGGGAGAACGCGAAGGGTCGAAAATTCCAAACAAATAACTGAAGCGAATGTCTGGGTTAATTGCAGCCAATTACTAAATTCTTAAGTAAATGTTCTTGGGTCAATTGAAAAATAAACATGAGCTCAGATACTTCAAAGTCCATTCCCGTCCTGTGCACGCACATCGTACTGTAATTCCCAGTGAATTGTTGCTTTGATGATCCCGGGCTGTGATATATCAATCTAAAAAACATCCAGAATTCCTTGATAGGAAAAGTATCATTTATTTGTTTGCCATCAATGTAACATACTAGCAAAGATGGCAGCTGTCCTTTAGTTACTATATGTATACAGGCCCATCTCATAGGATATAGATGCAGGTCCCACCTCTGACCCTTGTGAATGGACAGGGGTGCAGACACTATCCCAAAGCCACTGTGAAGGGAAAGGTCCCTGTGTAGTCACGTCTCTCTACAATGATTTTTATGGGCGTTCCAAAAACAGATGAACATGGTCGCCAGTTTTTGGAACTTCAATAGAATGGAAAGAACCCTCCATGCACATGGAGTTTTTGGGCGTGGATTCTGACACGGATTCCGTCAGATCCTCCAAAATCCTCAGCTTTCTAAGATCAATGATGGGAAACATACAGCATACTACAAGGGCGACATCTTGGTTTATATTGGATTCACGATCAAAATTACTTTAAGAGATTGTCTAGGATTCAGTAACGGTGAGACACCTGTCCATACATTGCATCCAGTACTGTATATCAGCCTCACTATAAATGAGCTGCAATACCAGAAACAACCCATGGACCTAGGTGACGCTGTAACGTATGCATAAAACGTGATGTGCATGGAGCCCAAAGTTTATACGATCTCTTTTCTCTCTCTTATCTAAATTAGAACCTTCATGTTCCTTTTTGGTTCCAAAAACAAGAGCCTGGTCTGTGTAAGGCTTAATACTCTTAATCCATAAAGATTAACATGAAAAATAAAAAGCAGTCGCTTCTCGGAGGTGGAGGCAGGAGCAGAGCAAACCTCTGTAAGACATCAGATTACGAGGAGTTAGTGCACTTGGACTTCAGTGCACTGCGGGTGTTGATTTATGGCATGAACAAGATAAAAAGGAATTTTAGGGCCTGCGTCACCGAGGAAGAGACAGATGGGGTGAACGTGAAGATAAGACGTGGAGTGGCAGGGCACTTGTGTGAACAGTTGAGATGGATCTGCCGCACGCTGTCTGTCACTAGTGGCCGGAGCCAAGTGTGTGACATGAGACAGGATGTTCATGCACAAGTCTTAGGAGGAAAGCGTCCCTCGCTTATATCTGTAGAGAACAAGGCTTTGTATCTTCAAGTCACATCGCAGGAAAAAACAATGTCAGTGGATGTTAAGCTTCCCGTCAGGCACAGAGACCCATAAGGGCGTCTTCATCTTAATCCTTAAGGAATGGTTACAAGTTCTCGTCTTCTAGGTCACGTTTTGTACTAAATGTGGCAGAAAACAAAAGACAGAACTTTAGATGTTCCCTCAAAAACGCAAGTTCTGTATGAAGTAAAAATAAAAAATAAAAATTATTACTTTTTAGTAAAATGTTTTTTGTTTCGTTTGATCAGGGCCGTTGATGGTTATTGTGGAATATTGCAAGCACGGAAACCTGTCCAATTATTTACGGAGCAAGCGGGGAGATTTCATAGCTTACAAGGTATGGGGGATTGGCTTCTGTTATGACTGTCCTAAAAAAAAAATCGAACCTGTTCCCTTAGATGTTGTATACATCCATACCGCCCAACCGTCCCGATTTCCGCAGGACACTCACACTTTCCTGCCCCTGTCCCACCGTCCCGCGCAGCTCCCTACATGTCCCGCTATGTCCCTTTAATGATTTACTGATCAATCTCTCCTCCGATCACCACCTGCTGTTATAACAGATAAGAGGCTGCAGTGATCGGAGGAATGTGTGACTATGGTCCAAGGATCTTGTGTGACATCACACGGTCATGTGACTAGGTGGGCGTGTCAGTGTCCCGTGCAGTGAAAAGATCCGTGTAAGGTACTGAGAAGGGAGGGGGATGTGAGATGCAGGATGGAGAAAGAGAGTGTGTGTGTTTGTCTGTGTGTGTGTGTGTGTCTGTGTGTGTCTCTGTGTGTGTGTGTGTCTGTCTGTCTGTGTTTGTCATTATACTGGGGGCAGAGATGGAGGAGGGGACATGAAATGGAGCAGATAAAGGGGCACTTAAACTGGGGGACAACTAGAGAGAGCATTAAACCGTGGGAGGAGCTGGAGGGGGACCTGTCTGCCTCTAGTTGCCCCCAGTTTAATGTCACCCTCCAGCTACCCCTACGGTTTAATGCCATCTTCATCTGCCATTTATTTATTGCCCCTTCCAACTACCCCCATTGCTAATGCCCCCCTCCAGCTGATCCAGTTTCATGTTTAAACTGGGGCACCAGGAGAGGGATTTGGATTGGTTTCCAATCGTTGTCTGATCATCTCCTCCATTTACATGTAGCATGTTGTTGTAAATCTCCTACAGTTTGCATTGCCCTGTTTTCACCTGGTAATGTGCTGCCAACATTTGTGATTTCCGTGCTCACATGAATGATCCAATATCTCACGTGCAGATGTATACACTGATCATTCCCTGTAACACTCGCCCTCCATACCTGCTCTGGTCATCGCCCACATAAAGGGACCTTACGATACTGTAGATATCTGCAATTTGCAGGCACCAATTTCTGTTTATATTGATCTGATTGCACAAACAATTGGTCAGACATCTGTGTGTGTAATAGAGTAGAACGAAGAGTTAAATAATGACATCAATCATTTCTCTCCATTACAATATTAGCTCATGTTTTTCTTTATGAAATCATCAAATCTTTAGGGCCTTTCAATTCCATGGCACACAATGACATTTCTCCAGGCCTGGAGCCAACTTTCCCATGGAAAGCCTTTGTTTCCCTCCCTGCCCCTGCTGGGTCTTGCTGACAGTTTCCATATGGCTGCGGCCAAAGATACGTTACTTTGATTTGCTACAATGACACTGATAGGAGATGTATGTGCAGGGGGGAGTAGACGCGTGAAATCTGCTGGATGGCAGTTTTACCTTTCACCCCTGATTTGTGAGACACCCAGAAGACCTCCGCACGGTGACATATAGTGTCCCTCACCCCTATAGGGGGGTATTATGTAATCCGCTCGGGTTGTAAGTGCTACAAACTTTATGTTTCCTGAATTCCAGGATCAAACATTATCCAAGTACCACAGCTTCTTATTGCACATTGTGCAAATGTATCAAGTCTTGCAATGGTTGTGTATAGTGAGACACTATGGCGGTCTTACAACTCCCACATTCCCAGTTATGCAGTGTGTGGGGCTAGTATAGATCTGACCCCGGAAAACTAGATAAAAAAGAATTCCTTAAAGGGAACCTGTCAGGTTGTATATGCAGCGTTATCTGTGCTAGAAGGATGAAGAAACTGATAACAAGTTTCAGTGTAATCTGTATTCATTTTAACCAATTCTTTTCTAGGAGTCCAGTGGGTGGAGCTACTCATTGATAATGCAGACTGGTCCCACCCACTGGACTCCTCAGCATAGAAAGAGCAGGAATGTAGCCAGATAAGTGTGCGATACTCAGTCCATTCCGTAAAACGTTACATTTCCTATCCCATTGCATGCTAACTATTAATCGGGCGCCATGTACAACATGGCCGCCTCATTTTGGGAAACTGACTGCTGAATTACTACCTGTGCATTAAAGGGTTAACCACTGGCTTTGTCAGTAAGTAACAAGGGCTTGCTCCTACATGTCACATCATCTCTGTGTTTTCCAAAATGTTACAGCCGTGATGTTTTAGGAGGAGCGCCAGGCTCCATAGATCAGTGTCTGCGAGCTTACAAAGCATCTATTAGCTGCGGCGGCGTCCTGCCCTAGTCAGACTCTGTGGTTTTGTAGGGTCAGATTTTCTTCCTTGATAGGAGCGACTGATACAGTAACCCTGGGCAAGTCAATTCTCTGACGTTTTACATGTGCGCTCCTTTACCGTACAGCAATCTTCTACGATCTATGAGCGAACATGGCAGCAAGGGTTTAGTATACAGCGGCGTGCAAAACTTTTAGTCAGGTGTAGAAATAAATGCTGCAAAGTTCTTACATAAAATGAAGTCAATGTAAATAAGAAAAACCTCACTGACCATCCTTCGCCTTTGAAACAGCATCAATTCTTCTTGCTACACTTGTACACAGTTTGTGAAGGAACTCAGCGGGAAGGTTGTTCCCGCCGCCATCTTGGAGAACTAAGCATAGATCTTCTGTGGATATAGGCTTGCTCCAATCAGAGCCCTGATCCCGGACAGACTGGGATCAGGGCTCTGCGGGGGCCGGATTATCAGTTCCAAGGCTCCTCCTCCAAGGATGTTCTCCAGATAGTAATGTCGTTTTTCCATGCTTGCCTAAAACTTTTGCACAGTATTGTAACACCATAAGGAAATAACATAGTTTCATAGTTTGGGTAGTGAATGAGGATGCTGAGCCCTCCATTGTGATATACATTCTTCGTAGCTGATACGAAATGTCCAAAAAATACTCTAGTGCAACTTTTTCGTCTGTCTGGAGAGGCAATATAGTTTGATTTGGCAGACCTTAAGATGACCGGCATGGAAATATATGGAAAGTTTGAGCAGGATCGGTCATCTTTAGACTATTGGACACCGGAGCAGGAGATGCTTTGGCTCATCCCAATGTCCATTTGCCCTAATAGGGTTATCCATAAAATGTAAAGAATATCCCCACCATAGTGGATACTTTGTAACAAACCCATCCGTAGCTTAGCTCCTGTACCACGGATGAGTTCTTATACAATGCAATGTGATGTATTGATAAGAATCCTGATGGTTTTTGTGTTTGTTTGTACCCAGTCCCAGGAAGCAGAAAAAACTGCAGATGACTCAACCAGCGACCTCTCCGAATTAATCAAAAGAAGGTTGGAAAGCGTGGCCAGTACCGGCAGCTCCGCCAGCTCGGGATTCATAGAAGACAAAAGCTACAGTGACTCAGAGGAGGAAGAAGAAGGTAATAAGAATAGCTGATATTATACACTACGAGTGGGTGACCGGTGGGGGATGGGCCAGTTTCACTCCTTTTATTTTGCAACCTGTTATTATGTTTTTCCCTGGCAGATAACCCTATCGATACAGCCAAATCAATAGGGTGTCGGTGGAGACACATTCTCTTATCTTATAGGTCCTTACACATACAAGTTTATAAATGGCAGTATGGTGTAATACACAGAAATTTCCCAATGAAAGGTCTAGGTCAGGACAGGGAACAACAGCAAGGCAGAGTAGGGCGGGAGAGAGGAATGGAGGTATACAGTATGGAAGGATCAGACATATCAACCCCAACTCCATCCATGGTTGACGCACTGAGACAGTTCTTCCAGGTTGGGTGATGGAGAGCTGGACTATAGTAAAGGTCTAGTAAGGAGGACTTTTAGTTTTGGCCACGGGAAGCAGTTGGACCCATGAAGGTTTGGAAGGGAGAACAAAGATTTGAGAAGATCTCTAGATGTCTTGGCAAAAAAAACAATCTCCATGTTTAGATTTAGGTCTGATCTGTGTACCAAGCAAAACAGATGATAACAATGTATCTAAGTAGGTTCCTCTACACTCCTTACCTTCCCCATTCCTCCTCAGGACTTGCTATAGATATAGTAGTGTATTAGAATCACCTGGAATATTCCTTTAAGTCTTATGGTGGTTCTTGGCAGCGGTGCTATCTGGAATGTAAAACACCATTGCACACCCGTCACATATATAAATATGATTATTATTATTATGGTAATGAGAGAAACCCGACAACTGCCAAGAACGTTGAGGCCGTGCTGACAGCAGACGTGTACGATTCAGCTATCCATGACTTTGCAGAAGGCTCCATATTGCTGGGAATAATCCTGTTGTTGTTGGCAGGGTCTAGAGTAGATTTTGCAATACGATTATATATGGCAGATCTGTCATCATATACAAAATAATTATAAGATTGCTATTTATATACATGTCATCAGGGATTTGGGGGGTCATTAGTTTTGTGGGAAGGTAAACAGTGACTATTGCACCCATTTTAATAACCCCTTTCCAACATCCGCCATACGTGTAGGATCTTTAAACATGCACACGCTTAGGACCGATGTGGGTGCCATAGGAGGCAGGTCTCTGGTATGAATGGGTGCTGAGCGGCAATATACAAAGTATCCATACATTGTGCAGTGAGCAGCTGATCAGTGGGGGTGCCTGGTGTTAGACCTCTACAAAGCTCATATTAATGACCTATTATGACCTGGTTCTCTATAAGCAATGAGAAATTCATCATGGATAATATGTTCTTACCAGTTGAGTCATTCCATATAGCGTATGGGAGACAGTAAAGTTTTTGTCTATTATATCTTACGTCCAGTGGCATAACTAGGAATGGTGGGGCCCCGTGGCAAACTTTTGACATGGCCCCCCACCGACCGACGCTGAGGACCTCAACCAATAATAGTATAATAAGAGTATAATAACCCAGAGGGATACAAACATAACAAACTACTGTTACTTACCTATCTCCCGACTTCCCTGCATTCTCCGTCACTGTCGGCCATCTTCCGGGATGTCATGTGACCGGGACCCTGCGTCGCGGGTCATATGACGTCATGCAAGTAGGTCGAAGCCTGCCCGGAGAGGTAAGTAACACAGTTTTTTATGTTGCCTTACCTCTCCCGGGCCTCCGATCGTTATACTCGGGGGTCTGAAAAGACCTATAGTGCTTGTGGGGCCCGTGTCGTCACTTACCAATCCCGGCCCCTGCCAGGATCGGTAAGTATATAGGGCCGGTAACGGCCTATTAAAAAAAAAAAAAACGCAGTGGTAGCAGCTGTCGCCGGCCCCCTAATGTCCCGGGCCCTGTGTCAGCTGCCTCCGCTGCTTCCCCGGTGGTTACGCCCCTGCTTACGCCTGTCTTCTGGTCCTGTGGATAAATGCAGAGAAAGCAAGAAATCCTAAAAGCAGCTGATGTTGTGTCACTTTATTAATGGAAGCCTTGTGGTTTCTGTGATGTCTAAAGTGACTTCAGTTCCCGGAATAAACACACACACAATGGCGATATGTTCGTCACAGGGTGATATATTTCCCGCTGCTGTTCTGTTCTTTGTCACTCTTTTCATTAGACCTCTTTGTCCGGTCAATAAAAAAACAATGAAAGTTGCGCTTTGAACAGTATAAAATGTGGCAGTCACGTGCCAAGCAGATGCCGGCCTGACGAAAAACTGTGTGCCCTGCCCTATGCACATCAAGGCTCTATGTGCGCCAAAGTTATGTGCGAACCATGTTGTATCACCATCGCCAAGCCGTGTATGCTCAACTTTATATCCCACAAAAAAAAACTAATTGCAGGAAACAATTATTATTAAAGAAATCTTGAGGAAAGACGGCTGGGAAACTGTACTGCGGCGAAAGCCAGATCTGCGCACAACACTTCTCACTTTTTCTTACTTTTTCTTACTTTTCAGATCCCGAAGATGTCAGCAAGAGACAGCTAACAATGGAAGATCTGATTTGTTACAGCTTCCAGGTGGCCAAAGGCATGGAGTTCCTGGCCTCGAGAAAAGTAAGAATCCCACAACGGCAAAAAAAACCCGCCACATAACCTTTACTTTCAGGACGATTTGCAAGCGAATGCATTTCCCCTCGCCGCCAATGAGGCGACACTTTATCTTGTTTATGCCAGGACGTATTATTTAGTAAATGGAAAATAGAACCAAACATTGCAATTTTTATTTTTTTTTGTAACCACATTTTGACAAAATTCCATTTTATGTTGCAAAAGTTCAAATGATTTGTGTTTATCTTAGAACGTCCATTGTTTACGTGAAGGGGGGGGACCGAAATATATAAGGAGGAAGGCAAGAAAGTCAGAAGAGCTGGACATAGGCAGGAGTTTGCATCTTAACATCAATGACTATTCCCTCTAATAGTTCGATTGTTACAATGTATACTGCAAATGGAAACAAAAGGAAATGTCAGGGGAAAGCCCAAGAGTCGCCCATCAAACCATTCACGTTCCAATACTAAAAACATAAACGAAATTATTAAGGACGGGAGAACTTTGCAAGATTTGTTTCATGAATATTTGCCAGATTTGCAGTCCAGTCTGAAATGGAATAATTCTTATTATAATCTCTTCAGTTCCCAGAGTCTTGTAAGGGGAGGCCGAGAGGAGGTGTAAAGAATAATAGACAATGATACCGTCCCTCGCCCCTCCTGAGCTCACTCACCGTTCTCATTATCTTTGGTCCCCATCCCTCCTTTTTGTGACATCTTGGTCCCTCAGGCCCAATCACAGTCCTCAGTGGTGACCCCATGGGGTGCATTACGAACCAGTTTGCTTATCCCTGATTGTTTACCCTAGCCAACCTGTCCACCCCCCCCCCTACATTAGTTGGGATACAGCAATACCAATGTGTATATGTAGGGGTACTCCTTGTGGACTGCCTTTGCAGATGTACGGAGCTTTAAAGGTCATGCATGCTCCATGTTCAAATAAGTTACAGGAGAAGGACCAACCGACCAGATAGATCAAGGACAGCGCTCACCCAACAATTAAGAACCTTCTTTATTGAACAACACTCAAAGGGAATGGTACAACGCGTTTCAGACCCATAGCTCCTAAAGACCGAAACGCATTGTGCTGTTCCCTAGAAGGTTTCTAATTATTGGGTGAGCGCTGTCCTTGACCTATCCGGTTGGTTGGTCCTTCTCCTGTTGCTATATGATACACCCCGGTGACGTCCATCTAGTTTACCTTCCCAGGATCAGATATTGATTGTGCTTTGGGTCGTTGTGACGCTCTCACAACCCTGTCAGGTGAGCAGACAATTGTCTGTCTATAATATTTCACTCTCCGCCTGATTTACTACACGAGGATCGGCTTGGTGTCCCCTCTTTTGTCCATACAAATAAGTTTCCCTTGATGGAAAAAATTAAAACTGTTCCTCTAGCGCCACCTTTTGGCAGGTAGATTCCTCTAAGTCAATGCCCATCTTTCAGGAAGCCTTGTGGATGAGCCAAATTTTTCTGGTTTGGCTCAAACCCAAGTCCCGTCACAAGGCTCCTTAAAAGCCTTGAAATATTAGGCAAGCTGTTGAAGTCTTGTCATGGCAATGCCAGAATTGCTTTTTTTTTGGTTACCCCATCAAACAAAACCCAAAAAGTAATGGCCGAATTGCAGATTTTCTTTCTATTCCGCCCACAAAAAGAAGTGTTTTACAGGAGTTGCGGCTCCTGGAAGGCAGAGATAAGTTGTCTGGGCCAAGTTATGAGAAGACCTAATTGACTAAGATAATAATATGCTGAAAAGAATAGTCAAAGACGAAAAACAACAACACGGATGTCCGCGCCCAGAAAAAAAAACCCGGATTCTGTGGGATTATATTCAGATGGTCTTCAAGACGATGACATGAACTTGTCATAGAATTCTGCGACTAGAGATGGTCACGTTTCACGACCTAGACATTCCGAGACGTAAATGTCTCAGTGTTGTTATAACATAAGACAATGCAGAAGAAGTTTCAGATTTTTGTAGTCCATTTGTGTGACCCCTTTGAGAATCGTGCCTTGGTTTGCATGGACAGGACATGTATTCATCAAAGGACTGGAATGTAGGTTTATTGTTTGTGGTGGATCCGGTGAACCTCAGACACTTTGTATCTTTGCTTTGTAGTGTATTCACCGTGACTTGGCGGCCAGGAACATCCTATTGTCTGAAAATAACGTGGTGAAGATATGCGATTTTGGCCTCGCTCGTGATATCTACAAAGATCCAGATTACGTGCGCAAAGGAGATGTGAGTATTACACTGCTGGGGTCGGGGGTACGGGGGCGAACTATAAGGATAAGGAAATCACACACAGTCTATGAATAGGGTTGAGCAATCGTGTTCGGAAAAGATCGGATTCCGATCGGCGATCGAGAAAATTTCACGATCGCGATCGGAATTCCGAACACGATCTTTTTAGGTGGGATCGAGATCAGTAGTATTTCCCACAATCCTTCACACTGAGTATATAGTGTATACTCAGTGTGAAGGCTCCGCTGTGGTTCCATAGGAATGAATGGAAGCAGCCAGCACTCAGCCTTAACCCCCTGCGCGCCGGCTGCCTCCATTCATTCTAATGGGAGACTAAAGTAACATCTCTAGTAGCTACTTACCTCCAGAGATGGCTGCTCCGGTCCCGGTGTTCTTCTTCGCCTCGCTGCCGCTCCACGCTGCTCTTCTCGCCTCGCTGCCGCCGCCTCCTGGGTTAGTGTTTAAAGCGCTAGGAAGGCGGGGCTTGTGGCTTAGGAGAGTGTGGGCGGGTACAGGGCGGGGAGATGTGACATCTCCCCTCCCAGTACCTGCCCACACTCTCCTAACCTGCCCACACTCTCCTAATCTGGGAGGCAGGGGGCAGCGAGGCGAGAAGAGCGGCGTGGAGCGGCAGCGAGAGGAAGAAGAACACCGGGCACCGGACCAGCCATCTCTGCAGGTAAGTGGACACCAAGGGGGACTAAGTAGCCAGAGGATTAAAGAAAAATCCTCTGGCTACTTAGTGATTCACTACACAGCGTGGATTCTAACAATTAAAGCATTCAATTGTTAGATTCCATGCCGTATAGTGAATAGGATTGCTTTTAAAATCCGATCTCCGATTAATAAAAAAAATCCCATTGACTTACATTGGGATCAGAATTGGGATCGAGATCGGGTTTGAATGAAAAATGATCGGAAATCGGATTTTAAAATCAATCCTGAAAAGTCAAGATCAGCTCAACCCTATCTATGAACCAAAATATCCATCTGCCGCGTACACGGAGACTAGAGCTAGACTAGATATGTATTGTGCGATCGATGGCGGCTGTTGCAGATCCACAATGATAAGACATTTTGGTCCCCTCTCTGGATCCTGCACCTCTAATGGTTACATTAAATAATAACAATGTATCCTGTTAATGGCAACAAAAGGAAATGGGAGATTTATCAGAACTGACGCTAGAGAATTCTAAAGCCTCGTGCTCAATATTGTTACTATAAATGCAGCGACTGTAAGAGATCGAAAGCAGGAGCCATAATGATATCCTTCTCTAAGGCAAAGACAATATAAAGAGCTAGCAGTGCCGTCATTGTAATGGGTAAGGGCTGCTCTATCTAATGCTTGGCACCGCTTGGCAGGAGTTGCGCTTTTATGTTCTAGGTGCCTTTACAAGGTTAATAGATGTTTACTTTCCTTCCAGGCAAGGTTACCTCTTAAGTGGATGGCACCTGAAGCCATATTTGATAAGATCTACACTACACAGAGCGATGTGTGGTCCTTCGGGGTCCTGTTATGGGAGATATTTTCATTGGGTAAGTTATAAACCATTTCTTACACTGTCTGCGCTGTGTGTAAGTCCTAGTATACAGAATGTCTATCGATAGTGATCATTCTTGGTCTATATCGTGTACATGTTAGATTTTAGAAGTCTTTAATACCAATGGTTTACTTTTCTAAATGGGTTTTAGCATACAATTCTTAATGTTTCATACTCCATTGATGTTTGTTTGATGAATAATGTAAAGATCTGTACAGACATGGAGATACAAGCAGCTGAAATACAGATTATCTCCTTTCAGTTGTTTTGAGCATTTGCAGTCGGCCGTGCAACTTGGGGTTCAGGCAGAGCCGACCATGCAAGTTCCATCGGCCATTTTTAGTTACTTGCTTACACTAGCATGCTGCAGAAAAATGGCTGATGTAGTATGTGCAGTCGGCATTGCCTGAACTTGAAGTGCCAGGGCTGACTGCAAATGTTCGGTCGGCCATTTTTCTTTCGCAGGGGAACAGAAGAAGACGCAGGGGGCATGCAAAAGCAGCGCTGGAGGCAGGGTGCAGGGATGAGGATGGTGTGCTTGGTGCACAGGGGGAACTCTCCCTGTGCTCCCTGAGCCTCATTTGCATACAAGAATAAAACGTTTTTTAGACAAATGGCAGCGAGAGGAAGAAAAGTAAAGGTAGAAGTAGAATGGACATTATGACGTCTATTCCAAAGTGGCTTCAATTAAAAACCGGGTGCATGAAAAAGCAGCACTGGAGGCGGGGTGCAAGGATGACAATGGTGTGCTCTGTGCACAGGGGGAATTCTCCCTGTGCTCCCCGAGCATCCTTTGCATATAAAATATAAAACTTTTTTTGGACCAGCGGTGGCGAAGAGAAAAAATGTAAAGGTAGGAGTAGAATAGACTTTAGAAAGGCTATTCCAACATTGCTTCAGTTAAAAACATGATTCCCCAATGATAGACTCCCTTTAAAGGGGTTTTCCGGAACTATGATATTGAGCTCCACTTCCTCTTCCCATGCCACGATCCATGGCCACTCAAATGAATAGGGATGAGTTGCAATAGCAAGCAAATGCAGGCAGTGAAGAGGCCACAACAATTAATATCCTAGTTCTGGACAACTCCTATTCAGGTTGGTCAGCGTCTATTACCAAGCTGTATGCCACTGCTGGAAACAAGGATCCAGGACCCTGCTCATGTTCGGGTCTATTACCAAGCTGTATGCCACTGCTGGAAACAAGGATCCAGGACTCTGCTCATGTTCGGGTCTATTACCAAGCTGTATGCCACTGCTGGAAACAAGGATCCGGGACAATGCTCATGTTCAGGTCTATTACCAAGCTGTATGCATTACTGGAAACAAGGATCCAGGACTCTGCTCATGTTCGGGTCTATTACCAAGCTGTATGCCACTGCTGGAAACAAGGATCTGGGATCCCCGCTCATGTTCGAGTCTATTACCAAGCTCTATGCCACTGCTGGAAACAAGGATCCAGGACTCTGCTCATGTTCAGGTCTATTACCAAGCTATATGCCACTGCCTGAAACAAGGATCTGGGACTCTGCTCATGTTCGGGTCTATTACCAAGCTGTATGCCACTGCTGGAAACAAGGATCTGGGATCCCCGCTCATGTTCGAGTCTATTACCAAGCTCTATGCCACTGCTGGAAACAAGGATCCGGGACTCTGCTCATGTTCGGGTCTATTACCAAGCTGTATGCCACTGCTGGAAACAAGGATCTGGGATCCCCGCTCATGTTCGGGTCTATTACCAAGCTGTATGCCACTGCTGGAAACAAGGATCTGGGATCCCCGCTCATGTTCGAGTCTATTACCAAGCTCTATGCCACTGCTGGAAACAAGGATCCGGGACTCTGCTCATGTTCAGGTCTATTACCAAGCTGTATGCATTACTGGAAACAAGGATCCGGGACTCTGCTCATGTTCAGGTCTATTACCAAGCTATATGCCACTTCCTGAAACAAGGATCTGAGGCCTGAGAGGCGAATGTTGAATGACTAGTGTGGATAACCGATGAGTGTTTAGTAACAGTAGATAAGACAGCGGTGTCTGGGAATGAAGTAGCATAAACATGCCCCATAACTGGAAAGTTTTCACTGTATCTTATTAATGACGTTTGCTGAACACCCAAGCATTGCTGTGGTTTCTTCTGAAGGGCTATGTCCTTGGCTTCATCCTTCTACAAGTCCTGCCAGGACAAGAGCTGGCATAGTCATCAGATCACAGTTTGCTTTGGGGATTTCAGCTTTTTTTTGCAAGTGAATTAACCATTTGTTGCAATTTATTATTTTATTTTAATTAAAGTAGCACAAAGAATTTCCAGTCCATCAAATCTAAAATATGTCCCAACAAGGTCCGGCATGGTCAGCTGTGATAGGATAGTGATGGTGTAGCGGCCCGTGCCTATCCGGTAACACCTAGTGGTCAATTTATTTATAGATTTCCAGGAGCAATAACGGAGGAACAGTATAAGGCATTATAAAGCTACAAACACACGAGTTAAAGTAATGGGTTATAAATTTAGTGTTTGGTCCTGGCAAAATGAAGGCAGTGTTGTGGCCAAGCCCCAGAGATCGCCTGCCAAGGTGGCTGAGAGGTGCGGCCATTCACTTCTGAGAACTAATTGGAAAAACATCTTATTATTTCGCAGCATGTAAATCCAGGTTAATGCTTTTAGCAATAGGGGTTTTTTTAGGCTGTTTTATTGGAAGTGAGCAAATAAGCGAGTAAACATGGCGAGAGGAAATTCGGACACTTTCTGCAGGATACAGACTGTTTATTAAAGATTTATCACAATTAACAATTTCATAACGTACGCATTATGTCTTTCATCCTTTCTTGAGTGGAGGGTTCCCGGCCTCCCTTCCTGAAGACGTTTTATAGTGAATAGCTTTGTATTCTGTATATTGTTTCAAAATTGTGGCCAAATAAATCAGCAACCTTTGTATTAAGCCTTGATGGTGAACATAGCCTGGATTTAGTTAAGAAATTGAGGATCCTTCTAGATCAGGGGTAGGGAACCTTTGGCTCTCCAACTGCTGTGAAACTACAACTCCCAGCATGCTCCATTCACTTCCATGGGAGTTCCAAGAACAGCAGAGCAAGTATGCATGCTGGGAGTTGTCGTTTTGCAACAGCTGGAGAGCCGTACGTTCCCTACCCCTGGTCTGGATTCTCCTACAGTATGATAGTGATACTTGGATACTACCTATAACACCCCAATGTGTTCCCATTCTCCTGTTCTGTGCAGTCTCTTACTGAGATTCTGTCTTCCTAATTACATCAGGGTCAGGGGATAATCGTACACATCAGGGAGAGTGTGTGCCTACACAGGCAGTACGGAGACTTACAAGTCCATAGCTGGGAATCTGTTCCTTTTGGAATAGAAATACTAATTTGGCAATTAAATCCGCATCATGATTAAATAGACTTTTTAACTGAGTCATGCACGATGTTAAGGATGCTGCCCTCTATAGGGTGGTGTACAGAGGCACTGTTCTCCTAATTACATCCTGGAGAATAGATTTGCATATTTTTTACCCTAATTACATCAGGGAAGACAGGCTTGCACATTCCAGTGAGCACCCTCTATTGGTTTGCAACACTGAGGCACCTGACTTCCTAATTACATCATGGAAGACAGATTTGCATATTCTTCCCATGGTCCCTTGCAAAGTGGAGTGCTAAAGGCTTAATAAGTCTCCACACACCTATATGGTGGTCTCTCCCCAAGGAGTGACGATATTCCCCTAACCTAGTCCTAGGTCCAGGCATGTTAATGACAAAACCAGCATACAAAAGGTTCTTTGCAGCCCTCTTCTTGTATAAAGGTGTTGTCTTAGACCCCATGTGTTTTGGATATCCACAGGGTAGGTCATCAGTATCTTATTAGGGGTGCAGGATCTGTTGTAATCCATGTACCATGTAGGCAGGGTCTGGCACCCATGGTGGATAAGTCATCGGTATCCAATACACATGGGGTCTGAGACAACTCCTTTAACTTTGTTTACCTTACTCTTATAGTTTCCTTAAATCTCTTCCAAGATGCTATACTCCTCAAGCCTTTCCTTTTATTAAACTCACACCTATAACCCATATATTGCTTTGTATTAACTAGAGCCAACCTATACATAGAGCTATACCATATGTGCAGCACCAGGTCAGCCAATACATCAGCTATAATCCACCGCTAACACTGAGCAGCAGGCAACCTCTCCAGCAAATATAGGAACGTTGCCTCTGTTTCTTTGCTTTCTGTGACTACATGCTGTAATATGCAAGGAGAAGATATCCCATGCCTATAAAACACCCTGTGAGCTGATCTGCACACATATTACACAGATAAGAGGATGTATATAGTGATATGGAGATACTTTCTACATGTAACGGAACCATCTGCTTATTTGATTTGTCTATAGGCGCCTCTCCTTACCCCGGGGTACAGATTGATGAAGATTTCTGCTGCCGACTAAAGGAAGGAACTCGAATGAGACCCCCGGAATACTGTACTCCCGAAATGTAAGAACCAAACATCCCCAGACAAATACATGTACCCTAGTTTCATAGATATATATATCTATGTATATATAGTATGTATATATAATATAACTCACTGACACATTTGATTTCTAGATACCAGACAATGCTTGATTGCTGGCAAGGTATCCCAACTGATCGACCAACCTTCACCGATCTAGTGGAACGCTTAGGAGACCTTCTTCAGGCCAACGTCCAGCAGGTTTGTGTCACGTGATCATTTTGCATTGCATTCATTATCTTGCATTCTATAAATTCTCTGATAGAGCTAACAGAATTTTCTCTCAATGCATCTGTTCTAGGAAGGGAAAGACTATATCCCTTTGAACACTGCGTTACGCATTGATGGAGATGTGAATGCAAAACCTGGAAATGAGGAACACAGCATAAGAAACTCCATAACTCGCTGGAGCATCCTGGAGTCTGGGTAAGAAACCTAGTAAACGGTAAATATATTTATCACTCCTTGCCATTGGGAAGTCATGGTAGGGAGATTACCGGGAGCTTTGCAAAATCCTGGAAATGAGATGTTTTCTGAGAAGTTTCATAAGTCAGTGTTACATTATATCTCTTTGTTACTTAGCCCTTGGAATTAACAGATATGACTTGTTTCCTGCTTGTGAAAATTTGAGTACAGCAAGCCCGGACATATGTGTTGCACATGCGGCATGCACCTGCACTCAGGAGTGACCTAGTTAACATGAAGTGCATCACAAACATATTATTCTGAGCTGTTAATGTTGATCCTTCAGCCATTCCATGTAATTGTTCCCATATGTCCGTCCTGGTCTTTGCTCATGTACAATACGGCTTTATTCACTCTATAAAATATCAGGCTCAATGTTAATAAGAAACGTAAAGGAGATATTCCGGGGACGCCACTTGTTTATAGTTAAGTCAATAGTTATCAAAGAACTTGTGGGTGTCAGTCTCACCCTATGTCCCTTCTTCTTTGTAGCAACAACAACAAGAACCGACCGCTGAGTGTGAAGACATTTGATGAGGTGCCAGTGGGAAAGGACAAAGTGCTCAGCGAGGTAAACAACGTCTTAGAGGGGGAAAAAGGAGGACTGGTGTGAGCACATTCCCTCCATCCAAAATAATCCAGCTCGCAATAAAGCAAATGTTCACGTACAGCAGGAACCTGACCAGAAACATCTGGAATTCTGAGCGACTAAAGCAGTCACACATTAGAGGGTTAAAAGGTCTCCAGTACAAGAAATGTCCCCCCATTTGAGAATAAACCTGTGTATAGTGTAATGTTATAGTGCTATTCTGAAGTTATGTGCTCTCCTCTGGAGCACCGAGCTCCGATCTGCTCTTCTAATGCACACAGTGGGGCGGACTTACTAATATTGTCTAAAGTTCGGCCTCCCCTATTGTTCAGTATGTAGTACCTGCACGATGGGATCCGGCAGATACATAGGTGGTGCATAGGTGGAGATACACAGAGTTATTGGGGAGGAATCCTTATTACAGGAGATTCATTTGTTCTGCTACATAATTCATGACCAGATTGTTCTTTTATACAATCAGAAACCTTGTATTTCTTTGCACTAGTTCTGAGCATTTATCTTAGGCCCCATTTCTGATGGGCTGACAATAGCTGGATATCCTCTGTTACAGGAGGGGGAGTCTGACAGTGGCATGGTGCTTTCCTCAGTGGAAATGAAGTATCTGAAGCGACAAGAGACCCGATCATGGCCTTTTGGAATAATTGCTAATGCGTAAGTGGAAAGCTATTATATAAATGTGATCCATATGTGCATTGCAAACCTTCTATCCTAAAATATCTGTAACATCTCATAGTCCAGCATATTTACAGTGCATTTTACCCTTTCAGTGCCATGTCACAGTATAGACACCTTGTGGCCAGTTTATATGACCATTTTGCTGGGCCTAATATGTTGTGACTTCCAGTAATGGACAAAGGGAGCAGAGGGGCTTCATGCAAGAAATATCATACGTGCCCCTTGTCCCGTCCACCAGTCCTTACATGCAATATCATAGGCTGTAGAAGCATGGTTATTATATGTTTCATATTGCAGTGAGCCCCCTTACCTAAAGGCCGCTGTGCACTTACTTCATATATGGCATATCTTTCCCTTAATAGACCCTATGAATGATCCAAAATGCAGCTTTACTTCTTTTGCAAGGCTTATGAGTAGACAGAGGAATAATAACCATGTAGTACCAATACAATATTGATGCAAATTTCCCCTCTGTGGGACTATTAAAGGATTATCTTATCTTATCTTATCTTATCTTGTATTACAGTACCAGCACTAGTCATAACACAGTGTGGGAAATTTATCAAGACTGGCATTACCTTCACCAGTCTTGATTTCCCCTGCACTGGAGGGAGAAGTGCCTGAACTATCCAGCAGCTCGTGCCTGACTTCTCCTGACATCTCTGCACCAGAATCTCGACTGGCGTAGATTTGGCCCGTAGTTTCTGGCATAAACCATAGTATATCGCGCAGGCTGCAGGAGCGTACACTCCCTCCCACTAAGCCCCATCCAGTCACGTCCGTTTTTGGAAAATTGAGGAATGCAAAAAGTCACAGATTTTGGTGCAGATTTGGTATAAAAAGTAACACTAAATCCCGCCCGTTTGCCCCGAGTGTTTCTGTAACACAGCTGACTCCCTTCTATGTATTTCATGTGGCTTTAGGTTAAGAAACCAGCAAGCTAAAATAAATATATTCACCATTGGTCCAAAAGCTACAGCAGAGACCTAAAGCAAATATGTGAAATAATATCAGCCAGTAGTCGCTCAGTACAAGGAGACATCAGAGACATTTACTCTGGACACTGTTCAGACATGGTCTTGTGGATCATTACGTTGCTTTTTCAAACATGGAATATTGTGCTTGTCGTTCCCCTGCCAGATCCCGCTGCTCCTATGACTTGTGGTGTATTTGCTTTCTGAGCCTGGCAGACTAACTGAGCATGAATCAGAATCGCGAGACACCAAACAAAACAAGCCCCGTGCCTGTATACCAAGTTATATCCAACCAGCCAGCTGATACTTCCCAGAAGGTTTAATGTACTGAGCTATACTGCCACCCTGGAGCGATACCAATCATGTACTACTCCTATACTGCCACCCTGGAGCGATACCAATCATGTACTACTCCTATACTGCCACCCTGGAGCAATACTAATCATGTATTACTCCTATACTGCCACCCTGGAGCGATACCAATCATGTACTACTCCTATACTGCCACCCTGGAGCGATACCAATCATGTACTACTCCTATACTGCCACCCTGGAGCGATACCAATCATATACTACTCCTATACTGCCACCCGGGAGCGATACCAATCATATACTACTCCTATACTGCCACCCTGGAGCGATACCAATCATGTACTACTCCTATACTGCCACCCTGGAGCAATACTAATCATGTATTACTCCTATACTGCCACCCTGGAGCGATACCAATCATGTACTACTCCTATACTGCCACCCTGGAGCGATACCAATCATGTACTACTCCTATACTGCCACCCTGGAGCGATACCAATCATATACTACTCCTATACTGCCACCCGGGAGCGATACCAATCATATACTACTCCTATACTGCCACCCTGGAGCGATACCAATCATGTACTATTCCTATACTGCCACCCTAGAGCAATACCAATCATATACTACTCCTATACTGCCACCCTGGAGCGATACCAATCATGTATTACTCCTATACTGCCACCCTGGAGCGATACCAATCATGTACTACTCCTATACTGCCACCCTGAAGCAATACCAATCATATACTACTCCTATACTGCCACCCTGGAGCGATACCAATCATGTACTACTCCTATACTGCCACCCTGGAGCGATACCAATCATGTACTACTCCTATACTGCCACCCTGAAGCAATACCAATCATATACTACTCCTATACTGCCACCCTGGAGCTATACCAATCATATACTACTCCTATACTGCCACCCTAGAGCTATACCAATCATATACTACTCCTATACTGCCACCCTGGAGCGATACCAATCATATACTACTCCTATACTGCCACCCTGGAGCTATACCAATCATATACTACTCCTATACTGCCACCCTGGAGCTATACCAATCATATACTACTCCTATACTGCCACCCTGGAGCGATACCAATCATATACTACTCCTATACTGCCACCCTGGAGCTATACCAATCATATACTACTCCTATACTGCCACCCTGGAGCGATACCAATCATATACTACTCCTATACTGCCACCCTGGAGTGATACCAATCATGTATTACTCCTATACTGCCACCCTGGAGCGATACCAATCATGTACTACTCCTATACTGCCACCCTGGAGCGATACCAATAATGTATTACTCCTATACTGCCACCCTGGAGCGATACCAATCATGTATTACTCCTATACTGCCACCCTGGAGCGATACCAATCATATACTACTCCTATACTGCCACCCTGGAGCGATACCAATCATATACTACTCCTATACTGCCACCCTGGAGCGATACCAATCATGTATTACTCCTATACTGCCCCTTTAAGACCTATATAAGTGGAGCCAGATAGTTCACTAGTTCACAGCAATTCCCCCAACACCTCTGTATGGTCAGAACATTATGTAATGACATCTCCATTATGTCATAGTGCACTGCGCTGGCTGATCTCCAGCCCCAATGATATTTGGCCGCCTGCCCGCCTTGACATATCTAATACCTGAGGAGTGCGAGCACAGTTATCTGCTCATGTCATGGCTTGTGCACCCTCCCAGATTTCAATAAAATTGTATGTTTAGTCACGGTGAGCACCATTATAAGTGCAGAGGCTCGGGCCCCTCCTGGGACTTTATATGCAGGCTTTTCAGGTCATAGAAGTTTCATCACCAGCCATGCCAGGTGAAGGTCAGGGCATAACATGGGTGAACGTGGAGGGTTTATGTTACACATTCTGGGAGATGATTGACCTCTGCATCTTATCTCCCCCCATACACAATGTATAAGAAATACAGTGTTGCAATCCTTCGTAAATTATGGGCAGGGGTGTGACTAGGAAGGACGGGTCCCAACACACACCGTGTTCTGCTCCCTCGCCCCATTTACTGGCCCCCATACAGAATTACTCCCTCTTTACTGGTCCTCACTCAGTATTACACCCCTATTCTGACACCCACTGTGTATAACACCCACCTTACCAGCCTCCACACAATATAACACCCCATTTCTGGCCACCACACAGTATAACCCATTTTTCTGGCCCACACTCATTATATTGCCGCTTTCCCTGGCTCACACAATATATTGCACACGTTACTGTCCCCAACACAGAAAGGCTCCCCATTATTAGCCCCGTACAGTGTACTGCCCTCACACAGAATTTGCCCCCTTTACTGATGTCTGTTTGCTATACAGCCCCTTTTACTGTTCCCACACAGTGATTGCCCCAATTATTGCCCCCCATGGATTGACATTAGGCCGCTACCTATTAGATTATTGCAGTAGATAATAGCCAATAGTCACTTTCCCATCCCTGCTCCGGCCCGTGGCCGCCTGTGCTTTGCTATGTATTATATTCTGATGCTGAACAACAGCGGGACATAATGTGCGGCGCTCCCTGAAGATCAAAGTGGAGGCGGCCCCCATAGGCCAGACCCGAGATTGGTCAGAGAGTATTGGCTGTTACCTGTTGGAATAATCTAGACGTCAGACTATACGTGAGATGGCCATTTCACTGTCTTTACTCACATCCAAGCCTGTAACCTATAATGGATTGTAACAGATGAAGTGCAACATAATATCTTGGATTGATACTTTGTAGCTGAGTGCCCAAGTACTAGAAGTCCCAGGTGTACTCAGTATCCAGCTGTGATATGGGATTGTAAGTTTATGGGTTGGAGTTGATGGACTGACGTCGTCATCCGACCTCATCTACAATGTAACAATGTAACAATACACATAACTACAACAGTATCAGCTATTCTCTGCTTTATCGGATGGTTTCTAACATTAGGTCTCTATTCACAGAATGAAAGCAGTAAGCAAAAGTAAGGAGTCCGTATTGGGAGAGAGCGAAAGGAATCATGTAAAGTACCAACCAGCTACCCAAATAGAAGAAGACCTCACCCTCGAAGACCTTGTCCTTCTGCCCATGGATCTTACCCTGGAGTGTCACAGCCCACCGCCAGATTATAACTCTGTTATCCATTACTCTACCCCTCCAGTGTAGCAGCGGCCGCCGGGACCTACGTAATGCTGGTCTAACTAACAGCTTGTTTGGTAATACGGCCTTATATAAGGGACATTTAACAGATCCGTGACTGCTCCTTCAGTCCATAGGAAAATCTTATCAGGTAGCATTGTGTTTTCATGTGACACAAAGGAGAATCCCGATGGGTGGCGTGCCTTTAAGAGCCCAAGATCCCAGCAGAAATGGACGTCTATATATGTGCCCATCCATCCCTTTCCTATCACTTACACTGGTGTATTATTGTATTATGTTGCTGACATGAATGATTTGGATTGGGACATATTGGCCATGTTTGGAGTGTCCTGGAAGAAAGTTTTAGGATACGCGAAAGGTTTCCAGGAAAACCAATAAGCACACGTACCATCCATACCCAAATAACAATTTCTTCATATTGCAGAGGTGATCATTTGGGCTCTTACCCTCACGTGCTTTTATCACTTTGAGGTTGCGCCATTTTGGAAACCAGAAGCTTCCGGGCCCCGATGCTAAATCTGATCTATTCCTTCCCCTACTATGTGACCTTATGTAGCAGAGACATCATTGGGCCCCCATAGGCACCGGGGCCACCTCTGTAACCCATATCCAGTAGCCACGTCCTTGTAGGAAACCCATTGTACAAATGTCTGAGCCAAATATTTTGCTGGATTTCTGTGACGTCATAGGCGTCTTATGCCGGCTCCTTGTCTGCTCCTATGTCTTTATCTTCAGAAGTTTAATTATATAGGAAACCATTAGGAATCTACCGTTACTGGTTATAGATCACTGTAATAAGGGTTCCTCATAACTGAGCTAAGTTTTTTTGAGGGTCCAACAAGTCTTCTCACTCATAGATTTCCAGTACTCATTGATTTTATTCCCCTGAAATGGGGCAATTGGCCGGAGCCTTGTGGAGTTTTTTGCCTTCCCCTGGATCAGCACTGTAGGGGATTGTAGGGTTATAGGTTGGACTTGATGGACTGATGTCTCCATCCAACCTCATCTACTATGTAACTATTGGGGGAGAATTTAACTCCCGTTTCGAATAGCACGTACCCATAGGAATGGATGGAAGCAGCCAGCGCGCAGACTTGGCCGGCCGCTTAACCCCCTGCGTGCCAGCTGCGTCCATTCATTCCTATGGGTGCGTGCTATTCAAAACGGGAGTTTCAAATTGTACTCGCTCATCTCTATCATTTTCAATGCAGCACCACCTACAGGAGAAAAGGAGTATTACACAATGTCCTTTAAAATCAATGCAATTCCTGGACGTGCTGGGTCCTCCAAAGTGAGACGTATTTATAACCTTCGAGGGAACTCCCCTCTATTAACCCCAATGTCTCTTTAAGGTAACCTGAAGGAGCCAGGTTACTATTAAAGTAAGAAACCCTTCCTATCAGTAACTTGTGTATTTTAGCTCTCGAGACAACTCAGGCGACCAATACTACTTGGTGCTTTTCTGCTGTTTTATATTGATTTGTTGTATCTGATAGAATAACATGTTGCCTTAAAGTATTATAAGTGGCTTTGTATATTTACTAATATTCTCTGGTCTTTTGTTTCTAATTTAATGATTTCTCTAATGTACAGTATAAGATGTATGTAGTAAAGATGTTTCAATCTTCCCTTCCGGTTATATGTGAGAACGCGACATTGCTGCCTAATCTCTGTGCCTGCAGGACAAGCTCTGATTTTCTTTTCATTTCCATGACATTAGGTTTCTGCTTGATAACACACACTAGCTTTCTGCTACGTCCTATTAGAACAAACTGCCATAACCAGATATCAATATAGGGAAGGAAAAAAGCTAGAGGCAAATAAGATCCGCCGCCTTGTATAAGGGTTTGCTTATGTTTTGTGAATCCGAACCTCTGTGTGTCATAAAGTGGAATATTATTTGGTGAAATGTCAGTAACGCTTTGCACGGTATTGTCGTATTAAGGATTCAGACTGTTCACAATGTAGCAGATTAAACTCCGACCATAAATCCTGGGCAGTGAATTGAAACATATGATCAAAGAAGTGGGTCAATGCTTAGGCTGTGGTATGTTCCACGTTACATTTATTCCTATTTAGTATGGCTTGCAATTTATTGAAATATACACGTTTTCATGAAAGGCCTACTCTGTATATACTCAGGAGTCCAGTGGGTGGTCCTAAACAATGATCATCTCTGTATATACTTGTATAAGGCACCAGGTGAGACCGCCCATTGGACTCCTAAGCATAGAATGTAGCGAGTTCCATCAACGTTCCATGCATGGAATCTATCGCTGGTGCCTTGTTCCTCTTGTGAAGAGTGACCACTCTGTAAATCTTGGGTGCAATTTAGAATAAGACATTTCAGTCTACAGGAAAACAACTGAAAATGATTCACATATAAAACAATGTACAACCTGGGATCTGCAAAGAAAAGAGAAAAAAGCTTCCTTGATAGGGTTGAGCGATCGGGATCGGAAAAGATCGGATCCCGATCGGCGATCGAGTAAATTTTGCAATCGGGTTGTGATCCCGCCTAAAAAAAGATCAGGAACGGAATTCCGATCCAGATTGTTCAACTTACCTGCACAGATCCGCTGCCGCTGCTGCTCCCCGTTTTTCTCGCTCCTCTTCTCTCTCCTTCAGAGCGCCGTGCGTGCCTCCGCCTCCTAGGCTAGTGTTAGAGATGCTGGGAGAAGGCGGGGCTTGTAGCTTAGGAGAGTGTGGGAGGGTACTGGGAGGGGAGACGTAAGTGATGTACTCACGTCTCCTTGCCCTGTGCCCGCCCACACTTTCCTAAGCCACAACAAGCCCCGCCTACACCCAGCATCAGTAACATTAGCCTGGGAGGCGGGGACATGCACGCCGCTCTGAAGGCCTGTGAATTAGAGAGAAGAGGAGCAAGAAGAATGGGGAGCAGCAGCGCTTCTGTGCAGGTAAGTGAAGGGGACTAAGTAGCCAAGGGATTTTTTAATCACTACACAACGTGGAGTCCAAAAATTGAAGTGTTCAACTGTTTCTTCTTGGTGCATATCCTATATACAATAGAATAATATTGATTTGAGGATGAAGATGACTTGTCCGCTTTGTGTAACTTCTCAGGGAGTCTTACATTGGTCGATTTCCTTGTTGGTTTTATAAAGGAAAGTTGTTAGAGATCAAAGTGTTATGTAACGGGGTGAAAGTATTCCTGCTTACGCTATAAACTTTTCTGGCAAACATTGAGCAGATTTGCTTATGGATTGTGTAATGTAAGTTCCACAATAAATCAGCTTTAGTAGGAAGAAATCTATTTCTCAATATAACATTTACACACTAAAGGAGTTCCAAGGCTTTACAAAACATACTAAGTAACAAAAAGAATAATTCTAGTTACATGGTCGCTCGCTGGTTGTGGCAAGGGATCACAATAGTCAGTCTATGGTAATAGCCGTGATTTGCATCATTTGCAATGTTTGCAGCCTGGGGTGCAGAGAATCAGCCTGGGGTGCAGAGAATCAGCCTGGGGTGCAGAGAATCAGCCTGGGGTAGAGAGAATCAGCCTGGGGTGCAGATAATCAGCCTGGGGTGCAGAGAATCAGCCTGGGGTGCAGAGAATCAGCCTGGGGTGCAGAGAATCAGCCTGGGGTGCAGAGAATCAGCCTGGGGTGCAGAGAATCAGCCCGGGGTGCAGAGAATCAGCCCGGGGTGCAGAGAGTCAGCCCGGGGTGCAGAGAATCAGCCCGGGGTGCAGAGAATCAGCCTGGGGTGCAGAGAATCAGCCTGGGGTGCAGAGAATCAGCCTGGGGTGCAGAGAATCAGCCTGGGGTGCCCTTATTTGTTAATTTCTTGTATTCCATGAAGCCTACTAATGCCAGTTGTGCCTTAATCTTGTGAATTTCTGGCTACATTCAAGGGGTTTCCCACCATCCCTATATGTTAGTAGGATCCTTAGAAATAAATTGATCACCAACTTTCCCCATGTTGGGATTTAGGCGATCAGCCATCATCCATGGGGTGTTTGTTTAATGTACCTGCAGCACCAATGCAGGGGGGGATGAAGAATTGCACAGTGTCCATACCTAATAATGGGATGTGTAGGACATACAGGATAAGGCAAGTCCAGAGCAAGCGATCCACTTTGTAACCAATCCCTGCTCTTGTCCTATACTCAATAGGGGATCCCCTCTATCCTGGACAAACCCTTTAAGACCTATTGACTATGACCATAATCCCTAGCGGAGCAGGAATGACTTGTAAGTCTCCGTACTGCCTATGTAGGCACACATTCTCCCTAATGTGTACGATTATCCCCTGACCCTGGTCTATAGTCTCTCCCTCTGCCAAATCAGTTTCCCTGCGCTATGCTGACGAGGTCCAAAAGACCAAAACAGCACTGTCCATAGCTGGGAATCTGTTCTTTTTGGTATAGAAATATTAATTTGGCAATAAACCCTGCATCATTTCAGTAGGCTTATTAACTGAGTCATGCATGATATTAAGGGGGCTGCCCCCTAGAGGGCGGCATACAGAGTGCACTGTTCTCCTAATTACATCCTGGAGAATAGATTTGCATATTTTTTACCCATAAGATTACTATCAGTCGTCAGACTCTTAAACCCGGACTGAGGAAGCAAAAGTATCAAGCAAAACATGTAAAAATAAGAGGAAAAAAGTGCGTAGGAAGTGAACAAATTGTAAGTTATTATATATGTGACCTGTCTATGGATCAGGTTGACTGCGGAGACATTGTGTAGCAAACAGAGATAAGATTGACTTTACATAGAATTGAATTCCCCATAATGTATCAGACCCCGCAGGTTACATACATCCTATAATATCGGCCTGTAGTCTATACCAGCATAGGAATGAATGAATGAATGAACGAACGAACGAACGAATGAATGAATGAAGTCTTTACTTCCTAATTCAATGAGGAACTTCACAGCCACTAAACCCTACTACGAGTGAAACTACCTACCTGCACATAACATAATTTATAAGAAATGTATTGTATTATTTCACAGATGTAAGTGTCTGACTGTAAAGGTGTAAGACGTCGATCTTATAGTCAGGAGAGAGAGAGAGACCACTATGTTTGTTTTTTTCTTAATTTAACCAATGCAACGGAGTTTTTAATGTAACGCTAACTCTTTCCACAGGGTCGTTCTTAGTGTGATAGATTGTAACCTCTATATAAGATACATTGTATTCATCCGTCTATATCCACACCGAATCATTCCAAATATATCAATCACTGTGGAATCTATGGGAAACTCTTTTGTGATTGGGGCTTGTGGCCTGATCCTTGGCGAGCCAAAGCGCCTGGAGTGACGAATGTATGCACTGAAACTTTGTAAGCTTTCTTATGTAGTCTGATAAATGTATTTTATATATTAACCTGAACAAAATAAAGATTATATATTTATACAGATTTTGAAGTTTCGTTCTGTATTATTCTATGAAATGTGACAAATTTCTTTCGTAGGATCTGCAAAGTGGATGGGTGTCTGGTTAGTCCTACTCATAGATTGCAGAAACATATCCGCACTGGAGAGGCTGCAAATGAAAACATTGCGTTTTTGTATATTGCATCATGTCTGTTATAATTATGGAAATGCTGGCATTATAGGTATAATAGAAGCAACGCGTTTTTTCCTGTACCGCTTCTTGACTGCAGCTTGCAACACTGGCCTTAAAGGGATCTTATCATTGGATCCCCTTTTTTTCTTGATAACACGTAGGAATAGCCTTAAGAAAGGCTATTCTTCTCCTACCTTTAGATGTCTTCTCCGCGCCGCCACTCGGTAGAAATCCGGGTTTTCTTCAGTATGCAAATGAGTTCTCTCGCAGCACTGGGGGCGTCCCCAATGCTGCGAGAGAACTCTCTTCTGGAACACCCTCTCCCTGCGTCATCTTCCGTCCTGGGTTGTACTCTTCTAGGCCTCGGGCAGAGCCGACGGCGCATGCCCAGGCCATGGGAAAATGGCCACTTACACAGTAAGCTTGTGTAAGCGGCAATTTTCTTGTGACTCTGCCCGAGGCCTAGAAGATTGAAACCCAGGACGGAAGAAGACACAGGGAGAGGGCGTTCCAGAAGAAGATGGAGGTGGCACTGGAGAGTTCTCTCGCAGCATTGGGGACGCCCCCAGTGCTGTGAGATAACTCATTTGCATACCGAAGAAAACCCGGATTTCTACTGAACGGCAGCGCAGAGAAGACATCTAAAGGTAGGAGAAGAATAGACTTAATTTAAACATGGTCATATTTCTGGGAAGAAAAGGGTTTGGTTTGTAAATAGTCAAACCTATATGAAGTATAAGGAAGCAGATTCTATCTACAAGGAAGTGGTGGAAAGAGATTTTACATTTCTAGATTGAGTCATGGAATAATTGTATATATTCACGTTCTGGCTTGTTGGCCATTGCCGATCCCGATGAGATTCACGTAGTCGCTTCCGTCTTTTCTCTGCTGTTCTGTTCAGGATCTGTTGTGTCCTTCCTTACCTTGTATCTGGCTCCAGCTATCCCAAGATGACTGGCTTTGAACTAAGTAACGCAAAAATTTCTCTTTTCAAAGTTGATCATCTTGGTCATCAGGACAGGGGTAGGGAATAGGGCTGAGCCGATCTTGACTTTTCAGGATCGATTTTAAAATCCGATTTCCGATCATGTTTCATTCAAACCTGATCTCGATCCCAATTCCGATCCCAATGCAAGTCAATGGGATTGTTTTATTAATAGGAGATCGGATTTTAAAAGCAATCCTATTCACTATACAGCATGGAATCTAACAAGTGAACGCTATAATTGTTAGAATCCACGTTGTGTAGTGATTTTTTTTAATCCTCTGGCTACTTAGTCCCCCCTGGTGTCCACTTACCTGCAGAGATGGCTGCTCCGGTGCCCGGTGTTCTCCTTCTTCTTTGCCTCACTGCCACTCCACACTGCTCTTCTCACCTCGCTGCCCCCTGCCTCCCAGATTAGGAGAGTGTCACATCTCCCCGGCCTGTACCCGCCCACACTCTCCTAGGCCACAAGCCCCGCCTTCCTAGCTCTTTAAACACTAACCTGGGAGGCGGGGGCAGCGAGGCGAAGAAGAAGGAGAACACCGGGCACCGGACCAGCCATCTCTGGAGGTAAGTAGCTACTAGAGATGTTAGCTAGTCTCCCATTAAAATGAATGGAGGCAGCCGGCGCGCAGGGGGTTAAGGCTGTGTGCCGGCTGCTTCCATTCATTCCTATGGAGCCTCAGCGGAGCCTTCACACTGAGTATACACTCCACTCAGAATGAGCGGAGCGTATAGTCAGAGTGAAGGCTAAGCAAAGCATTGTGGGAAATAGTACCGATCTCGATCCCACCTAAATAGATCGTGTTCGGAATTCCGATCGTGATCGCTGATCGGAATCCGATCGTTTCTGAACACAATCGCTGAACCCTAGTAGGGAACCTTCGGCTCTCCAGCTGTTGCAAAACTACAACTCCCAGCATGCACACTTGCTCTGCTGTTCTTGGAACTCCCATGGAAGTGAATGGAGCATGCTGGGAGTTGTAGTTTCCCAGCAGCTGGAGAGGCGAAGGTTCCCTACCCCCGTCTTAGGATACATTGAGCCAAGAGGAAAGCTACAAAGGACACATCTGCATCTTATTTCACCAAGGAATAAAATAGCTTCACTTTAATTCAAGTATATGCCAATAAGATTCTCAGCCAAACCCAGGAGCTGAACATTTATAGAAAAATTAAGTGACAATAAGCCCTATTTGCGTAGCAGATTCTCTCCGTAAGTACTAATGGATGTCTTATGATAAAAAGCAGAAGTTTTCTTACTGCAGGGAAATAGAACTCTCCGTTGACAATTTGCTTCATTTGGAAAACTCGTGCAGGGAAATGCATGCATTATTTTTGCAATTCTGTTCTTTTGCCCCTGCCGTATTGATTCGCGGAGATTGACTCGCTCTGGAAACTCGCTGTTCTTTGAAAAGTTAATCAAAAGTGTAAGTACAAGTGAAAAAGAGATCGATGTGAGTAATACTGCTAGAACAGCCGTAATGAGAAATTGACAGCAGGAACGCCGAAACTGCAATCAGACCAGGACACTTATAGTATGAAGAAAGGAAGGAAAGCCCGAGCTGAGCCTAAACTCCTGGCAGACTCTCATTACACCGAACCCATCTCATTCTAAAACACTTGATCGCTTTTCATAAAATATCCATGAATTTGCTGAAATAATTCAGGTTTTGCGTCCCACATTCCTTATTCTTTGACATACTGGAGGAACGTATACTTACATAGCGATCCGTGACGTACGATAAGAATGCCGTCATCAAAACTAATTGTGACCCGCACGTGTTGCAGGTTTTCTTCTGCAACGTATGAACAAGATGAACCAAAATCTCAGTCACTTTGCTGGTATAATGCAGCGGCTTTTTTCCAGCTGCGTTCCCACAAGGCTCCTTAGCCATACTGTGTTTCTTATGCTGACATCATCAAGACTGTGATGTCATACCTGTGACATCATCCCCCCCCCCACTTTGAAGCCTTATGAGATAGTCTGAGATTAAAAAGAAACTCGACATTTATTGGCTGCAAATGTTGGATTGTTGCAAAACTGTGCCTGCACTTATGTCTCAGGCAGATATGTAAAGGATTACAGGTGTGGTCTGATTAGATCAGAGGCTACTTTTGGGTAGTGTACCACTTGATGAGACATCACTAACGGATAGACAAACTTCTACAAAGCACTTATAGACAGTTTGCCCGGTTGATAGACTTGAGAAGGAGAACATCGTTGGACTAAGAGGAACGGGACGGTTGTTTCAACATATTACCGGGGTCTTGGCCATTCTGATCTACCTTTTAGGAGGTGTTGGGGCAGTGGTTAGGTGAGGACATGCACAGATGGTGAACAAACTCCAGACAGACCTCAGGTTTAGAGGAGAAATACAGTAAAAGATTTCATTGAGCTTCTTAAGAACCTGACGTGTCGTTCACCCTCAGTGGCATTGGGATGAGACCCCAGCCAACATGATGCATGCCGATCATCTCATCTTCATTTACATTGGTAGAATCCATCCCCAGCCAGGGAAGAAGACAGAAGTGGCTTTATAGATTGGGCTGATACATTGTAACACTAAGGCAATTCATTACTTCTACAAATCTCATAGCAGGGAGGAGGCGACATTCATCTTGTCGTTGCCCAGGGATGTGAAGGAAAATTTCTAGCTCATCACTTTCGGGCAGGATGGCAACATTATTTCAAGTTTAAAAGTTGAAACTTGCCATCCATTGTGTGTAGACAGGTAGTATCCCGGAACATGACAGCAGGGCGGGGGCAGGGCTGCACAATATTACCCTTGCACCTCAATACGGAAATGCCATAGATGTCAGAAAATGTCACATAAATGCAACTTCTTTTTATCTTTGCAAGTTCAACTGGATCTTTGTGTCCATGAGATCAAAGATACATTGGAGAATCCTGGCGTCGCCTGCTCGCGGTGAAGATCTGTAAGTCTGTTTAACACGTGAATAATAAAGGGAGAATCTACAATATATGTTGTTACAGATATGCGGATATACCAAATAGGTGGGGAGTTTATTTTTCCGCCGGTTTTGGAAATCGCACCGTGTCCGCACTGCGGTTTGAAACGCATGAATCCCATCCACTTTGCAGATACTGAAAAACGCTGCGATTTTTCCCGCAGCGTTTCCAACACAGGCAAATCGCGGCGTATTTGGGGTGCAGTGATAGCAGATGCTACTGGGCTTCAGACCATAGGGGGCCCCTTAACATGTAAAATACACAGTACAATAAATGGCACAGGCTGATGAGGGGTCCCAATATAGATTTTGCATCAGAGTCTACGAACTTCAAGCCATGACCCAAGCACTGCTCTTACTACACACATTGCCCTGTATGCCGGTATATTGTCTACAATCTTAAGATGGTATTACACAAATAGATTTTTTGGAATGATCAATGATCTACACAATGTGCCGATCTGCAACCAGAACAAAGGTGATGTGTCTTGCATGTTCTATATTGAAAGGAGTGGGGGATCCATAGCAGTGCAGCTTATCAATCTCTTATGTCTTAGGTCCGGTTCACATCTGCATTCAGTATTGCATTTGGGGCCCCCCTAACAGAAATCTATATGCATTAAAAAGCGGTGAGCTAAGAAACCACACGGACCCTATAGACCAGGGGTAGGGAACGTACGGCTCTCCAGCTCTTGCAAAACTACAACTCCCAGCATGCATACTTGCTCTGCTGTTCTTGGAACTCCCATGGAAGTGAATGGAGCATGCTGGGAGTTGTAGTTTCACAGCAGCTGGAGAGCCAAAGGTTCCCTATCCCTGCTATAGACTATGATGGGGTCCGTGTGTTTTCTGCACAGTGTCTGCACGAATCCAGTCCTGCAAGCAGCACTTTTCTCTCCGCATGATGAATGCAGATACTGTGCGGAAAACACACGGAAACCATAGTCCTACATACTGTATGTGTACAGTATGAGATGGGTCCCTTGGAAGGAACTGAATAATTTAAGTATTCTTATTATATCACATGACCAAACCTAAAGGTTGTATCAAGTACAGATCTGTGTGTGGTATACATAGATGTATAGATAGATCTATATATTAGTAGAAGGATGCAATCCAGCCTGCACGTTCCGTAGACCTATTGGTTCTTGCTGTTGACCCTTGTGTTGTGGGGAGGGTTCTATGCATTGCTTATGGCATAAACAGGATGCAGAGATGTAATGAGCAGATGCCGCATCTGGTTTTAATGGCAGCCTGGTCTGAAGCATTGGATTGCAGAACAGACAGTATGACCCCTTGACTAGTATTGAATCAGCGGCCACTTGCCATAGTCATGGTTACCCATGTTGTCGCATTGTAGTTTAATACACAAATGAGAGAAACATCTTAAGCCCGTTTTATTTACAGGTTGAAGATCTTTGTCCAGGTTAGATCTGGAGGGCTCGCTGCATTGTGAATCATAGCCTCAAGTTATTTGTCTCCATTACTTCTAAGACTTTAACAGCAGTGACCTCGGTCGAGAGCTTTCTCGGGCTACAAGTGCATGCTCGATGCCAATGTGCAGACCTAGGCTGCTAGATATCGATTTCCCAGAACCCACCACCATGTCTATAGGAACCCTTTGTAGTATTGATAGCCTGAATTTGCTGGATGCATTTTACAAACCTCCGTCCTGCAGAGCCGTGCCCAGTGATTTCTGGCTGAAAAGAGGCAGAAAAACACATTTAATAAGATATGACACAAAGCTGAAACATGTCAGGAACAATTAGAGCTGTGTTAGTGGTTTGCCTGTGATACGCCTCGTACCCAAACACAAGTGACCCCTGAAAGTACAACTCTCAACATGGTGTGCTATAATGCCGCCACTCACATGTCAGTGAATTTTCCAGAGGATTCTGCTCATCCTTATTATTTATTTAGTAATTTACACTAATGCTACACAGATTGTGTCCGACTTACTAATACAAGTCATGTATCACAATGCTTCACCTAAAGAAACATTCAATGCAGAAACTGTGCGATAATATCCGGGCGCCTCCTCCCTTCACCTCTTACTTTCCTTTCATCCTATTTTGTCTCATAATACAGATAAAACTGAGAAATCTATAAGGAAATGTTCTCTGTGTCCCTCACGCTCAGTCTTATCAGATGCTGCTAGGATGCAGACCTTACCTTGGTGGGAATCCAGTAGGTGGCGCTGCCTTGATTCCAGGTGTCTTAGCTTTGCCATCAGGGGGGTCTCGGCCCACCTGCCCCCCATGGCTGATACACCGGCTACTTTGGGATTTTTTGTTGAAGCGTGATTCTAAGAACAACAAGTTATCTCCTACATGCAACCCTGCCAGGCTTTACAGAAACAGGTCGGTACCTAATATTAAGTGTAAGAGGAGGCGACCTGGATACTGGGGGATGGTGCTTAAAGGGATTCTACCATTAAAACATGTTTTTTGTTTTCTAATGACCACGTCGGAATAGCCGTAAGAAAGGCTATTCGTCTCCTACCTTCTGATGTGGTCTCCGCCGCGCCGGTCATCCGCAATACCGTTTTTTCCCAGTATGCTAATGAGTGTCCGGCAGCAATGAGGGCGGGCCCCGGCACTCAAACGCCGATGGAGGCGTCCCCACTTCGGGCGGAACTGGGCAATCCAGCGACGCCTTCTTCCTGATCTGCCTCCTCCCCTTCTGTGTCCTCTTCTTTCGTCATCATGGGTGACGCATGCACAGTCAGCTCTGGCAGCGAGACCCTGTAAGAGCCGACTGCACAAGCCGGCCAGCGGCCATAATTGCGAGGCCGCAATTGCGCGCATGCGCAGTACTCTCCGTGAAGTATTTGCCAAAGAGAGTGTACTGTGCATGCTCAGTAAGGTCCGTACAGCCCTCCAACGCGCAAGTGAACTCATCCAGGCGTCGGAGGGCTGTACGGACCTTACTGAGCATGCGCAGTACACTCTGTTTGGCGGAGCGTACTGCTCATGCGCGCAATTGCGGCCTCACAAATATAGCCGCTGGCCGGCTTGCGCAGTCAGCTCTTACAGGGTCTCGCTGCCAGAGCCGACTGCGCATGTGTCACCTATGATGACGAAAGAAGAGGACACAGAAGGGGAGGAGGCAGATCAGGAAGAAGGCGTCGCTGGATTGCCCAGTTCCGCCCAAAGTGAGGATGCCTCCATCGACGTTTGAGCACTGGGGCCTGCCCTCATTGCTGCCAGATACTCATTAGCATACCAGGAAAAAAACGATATTTCGGATGACTGGCGCGGCGGAGACCACATCAAAAGGTAGGAGACGAATAGCCTTTCTTACGGCTATTCCGACGTGGTCATTAGAAAAAAACATGTTTTAATGGTAGAATCCCTTTAACTAATCTCTAACTCAGACAGCAACACCTACTGGATCAATGTCAGGCCATTCTACCATGTACCCAGGTATATCGGCTTCTTCCTCCTCACTGTCCTGCGTGTCTGACTGTAAGACAACTGGCTGGAGAAGGAGTCTCCTTGTTCACTCTCTGTATTAAGGCCTGGTTCACATCTGTGTTCGGTGTTCCGTTTTGGGGGGTCCACCCTCCGAACGGAAACCTATCCGCATAAAAAAGTGGTTACCTAAGGAAGCATGGTGGCTCAGTGGTTAGCATTGCAGCACAGGAGTCCTGGGTTCAAATCCTGCCAAGAACAACATCTGCAAGGAGTTTGTATGTTCTCCCCATGTTTGCGGGGGCTTCCTCCCACACTTCAAAGACATACTGATAGGGAATATAGATTGTGAGTCCTATATGGGACAGTGACTGTCAATGTCTGTAAAGCACTGCGGAATATGATGGCGCTATAAATAAATAATAAATAAGGAAACCTGCGGACCCCTAAGACTACAATGGGGTCCATGTGGTTTCCACTCGATTCCAGGGCTTTTCTCTCCTCATATTTGCACATGCACATAGGGGAACGGACTGGCCCGAACACAGATACAATTGTATCTAGTCAAAGGTAATCTAAACACAGTTTGCTACAATGTATCAGAGCAGATCCTTAAAAATAAGCAGCAAACCTGTGTGTCAAATGATAGCAAAGCAATAATAGCATTGTAAAGAAATCGAATTGTATTGCCCAGTGGAATGTGCCGCCTAATGTGAGAGGTTACAGAGACAAGAATGTCGCTTTAGCTCCTTTATTGACCGCGCTCAGTATCAGTTCACATGGTCCCGGGGAGACGTGCCGATCTACATGTAACTAAGATTTTGCCAATAAGGAAGTAAACATCTTGAGAATAATTCCAACACACCTACACCTGAGCAGCAGAGCTCGTCCGCCTCTGTAGGTGAACACGATGTAAAAGTGTTGAGCAAACATTTCCAGCATTCTTGGGACATTTACCGTGAATAGTAATTATATTGTAGAAGACGCCGCCCCTCCCCCATTATGGCCTTAGGTGGGCCGCGAGTGTGCTTGATGTACAGCTTGGGTGCTTGGATTTGGGTTGTACACAGTAAGTGTGTGTTGTTTTGCTGTGTATTTGCATGCCTGGTTTTCATTGCTGCAATGTGTATTTTGTTATTTTGTTGCTGAGTCACGGCGCCTTCTCCGATTCGGTATCGTCTGGAGAAACAGCGACGCGATGATTCTTCCAAATAGGCAGAACCCTACAGCCATCGGCAATGTCATTTTTGCACCGCTCCAGGTACAGTCATAGCAAATTACAGCCAGGCGTCTTACAGTCTCCTATAAATCGGCCCATTATGTTTCTCATATTTGTATGGCATTACCCTGTTTTGGGGAAAAAAAAGGTCATCATTGAACATCACTGTGAAGCGAAACGCGATTCCGCCCCGGTGTTTTTTTCCATGTGGGGCCTTCGCCTAAAGCAGGTTTCATCCGCCATAACCTATTATGTAAATTGTATAAACGGGAAATAACTGACTAATACATACAATGTGACATATAACGTGAGCTGCGAAGTGTTTAGTGTTTGTTATACTCGGCCGTCTAGCTCAAATACCGATCCAATCTTAATGAAGTGTTAATATGAAACCAAGTCATGGAATGAAGCGGCTTCAAAAAAAAGCGGATGCTGAATTTTGGCAAACCCTGGACTCTGTAGTCACATGTTTCACTATACAACTACACAAGGTCAAAATGATAATAACACAAAGGGAACAATCGCCTTCTATGCTGTACAAACACATTCACAGATTGTCCTGTTTAAGATGATGGTCCAGAATATTTCATCTGAGCTGACCATGACCATGGGATTCTGGGAACAATATCCGAGCAAATCCACATGCCTTGTATGCCGGTCAGATAAGGATCTCTGTGAATAGATATAGAAATAGATTGTATCACTAACAAACTGTGTAATCCAAGCCTTAGCAACACACCAAGCGAGTCTAAGGTTCTTCAATTGGCAATTCCCTAAATAACATGACCCTATAATGCCTAAATAACAACACCGACCCCTCCCCATACAGGGCTCATATAAGGAAGATCTAACATCAGTTCTGTTATTTGTAGCACAGTCCTGATACCTGGAATATCAATAGCGTGGGATTCATGTAACTGCATAAAAGGAGCATTTCCAGATGGGACGAAGTCTATGATCACACCTGTGCCCGGTTTCTGTTTTTCAGGTCTGCTTGGGGACCTGCAAAATGGAATCCGCTTAAAAAGTGATTCCCCGTGGAAACCCGCAGACACAATAGACTATAAAGGAATCCGTCCGGTTTCTGCCGCAAGAAAGAAGAGAGAAAAGTCTGCTTTAGAAGGGACGTGTAATGTTGAGAAATTCCTTGTGTTACAATGTAACATAATCTAACACCATGAAGCACACTGTAACACAATAAGATAAGATAAGATAATCCTTTAATAGTCCCACAGTGGGGAAATTTCAGCATGTTACAGCAGCATAGTAATACAGATACAGGATAATACACAGGAATATATTACAGGACACACATAAGCTGAGAAGAGAAGATTTACTCGGAGTCCATAGCAGCTAAGGAACAGAAGAAGAAAGAAGGAAGACTTCATAGTCCTAATCATTAGTTCTCTGTGCGGAGTGTCTTCGCTTGGCCTGATGTAGATTATACAGCCTGGTCGCGGTTGGAAGGAAGGACCTCCGATAGCTCCTTCTCACACGGGGTGAAGCAGACGGTCACTTACAGAGCTGCCAAGTCCCATCAGGGTCCCATACATGGGGTGGGATTTGTTCTCCCGCATGGAGGTCACCACAGACAGTATCCTTCTGTCACCCACCACCTGTACTGGGTCCAGGGGGCTCCCCAGGACAGAGCCGGCCCTCCTGATCAGCCTGTCCAGTCTATTTCTGTCCCTGGTTGATATACTGCTTCCCCAGCAGGCCACACCGAAAAAGATGGCTGAGGCAACCACAGAGGTGAAGAAGGCCCTAAGAAGTGTCCCCCGGACTCCGAAGGCCCTCAGCCTCCTGAGCAGGTAGAGTCTGCTGTGGCCCTTTCTGTGCAGCGCCTCCAGGTGATCAGCCCAGTCTAGTTTATTATTGAGGAGCACACCCAGATACTTATAGGTCCTGACTATCTCAATACATGTCCCTTGGATCTCCATCGGGGTCGGAGCACTTCTCCGCTTACTAAAGTCCACCACCATCTCCTTGGTCTTCCCAGCATTAATCCTGAGCTGGTTCTGCTGGCACCATTCAACAAAATCCCGATATAAGTCTCTGTATTCCCTATCATCGCCATCAGTGATAAGGCCGACTATAGCAGAGTCATCGGAGTACTTCTGTAAGTAACAGCTGGAGGAGTTGTGCCTAAAGTCAGCAGTGTACAGTGTGAAGAGAAATGGGGCAAGAGCTGTACCTTGTGGTGCCCCCGTACTACAGATCACAGTGTCAGACACACAGTCCTGGGCTCTCACATACTGAGGGCGGGTTGTCAGGTAGTCTAGGATCCAGTAGGACAGGTGATGGTCCCTCCACCAAGGTTCAGCTTCTCCCTCAGTAGCCCTGGCTGAATGGTGGTGAACGTAATGGAGAAATCAAAGAACATTAATCTATGTAACACTATGTACAATGTAACACAATGTAACACTATGTAACACAATGTAACATAATCTAACACCATGAAGCACAATGTATCACTATGCAACAGAATGTAACAATATGCAACAGAATGTAACACTACGAAAAGACAGAAAAAAAGAGAAATTCCTTTATTGAAGAAGAAATTCTTCCTGTGGTTTTTATGGCACATACTAACAAAGATAATCCACAATATATGAGCACCTTCTATCTTCTAAATGTCATTTCTATCTCACCGTACAACGTCACTGCAGTGGCCGCCATTGTGTAGTCCAGTATATATATATATATATATATATATATATATATATATATATATATATATATATACAGTAGGCAGAGACATCCACATTCTATATGCAGATCCTAATATTTACCATAAAATTTGCCATATTAAATCTATAGATAAACATGGACTTTGTGAACCTAAGTACTCACCCGAAGGGATTGCATCATCATTAGCTCATGTATAACTTATTTCTCTTTTGCCCCCCTTTCTTAGGCAGACGAAGGGCAGTGCAATGGTTCACTCCTAGTTATGCCAATCCTTTTACGGAATAGGGAGCCATTCTCATCCTGGGTAACCTGGGCAATGCCTGGCGTCACTAAGAGGCATCACAGCAATTGACCACTCCTTCCATGGCTAAACAGACACAACTATGCTCCACGTATAAGGTATCACTTTGTAAAACGGCTTCTAGAAAGTACACTGACTGTGCAAGTTAAAGTAATATCAGCAACATAGTGCAAATACATCATAGCACATGGTACAGCATAGATACACTTACTATACACCAAGTAATGGCATACTGGCTGTACTAATAACACACCATACCAGGGATAAACCCTTTCCCATGCAACACACTAATATGTTTAAGGCATGTTCTGCACCAACTTACATGTTGCAATTATAACGGCTCTCTACTTGTTCATGTCTTGCCTAATATATCCCACCCCACACAGGAGCTATTGTCAGTCACTTCAATGCTTTACTGGTATGGCCGGTCAGTACATATGTAGATAACTGCAGCAAAATGTTCCATGTGTCTCTCCATGGGAAAAGAATGATGGTCCTTGTAAATCCTGAGCTGCGCTCTCCTGGCCCGGCTATTCCACTTCTCTTCAATGCTTATTATCTAATTGGGGATGATTCCTCTCACTGCACACTATCTATCATGGCCTTTAATGCAGTTAGACAATAACATAAGATAAGACAATCTCTCATGTATAATACATCTCCTGGCCGCTCACACCAGTCCTTTCCACAGAACACCAGCTCCATCTAGAGCTCCATCAGCTATTTATCAGGTTACACTTTGTCTCCTGTTCCAAAAGCTTCCACATAGAAGATATTCACTAACATCAGGTTCTGTTCAATAACCCTGAGCTAGTTATCAATCTAACACATACATGTATACAATAACACAGAAGAGACTGAGAGAGAACAGCGTATAAGCATGAAGGGATTGTCCAGCCTTGGCAAAGGGACATTAAGGTTTTGGCCACAACTCCCATTGCAGGACTAAAGATCATTGTGTTACCCTGTGACACCTAAGCTATACAAGTGAATGGGGTTACATCCCCCCAAAATAGAGAGAGTGATTGGTAGGTAATAGTGGATATACACATGGATGGATGGATGGATGGATGGATGGATGGATGGATGGATAGACAGATAGATAGATAGATAGATAGATAGATAGATAGATAGATAGATAGATAGGAGATAGATAGATAGATAGATAGATAGATAGATAGATAGATAGGAGATAGATAGAGAGATAGATAGATAGATAGATAGATAGATAGATAGATAGATAGGAGATAGATAGATAGATAGATAGATAGATAGATAGATAGATAGGAGAGAGATAGATAGATAGATAGATAGGAGAGAGATAGATAGGAGAGAGATAGATAGATAGATAGATAGATAGATAGATAGATAGGAGATAGATAGATAGATAGATAGATAGATAGATAGATAGACATGAGATAGATAGATAGATAGATAGATAGATAGATAGATAGATAGATTAAAGACTTATGGGACCTTCACAAAAACAAAAGCACTTTTTATGTAGATTGTGAGACCCATAGAGATCACATTGTACATTTTCCCTATCAGTATGTCTTTGTAGAATGGGAGGAAATCCATGCAAATACAGGGAGAACATACAAACTCCTTGCAGATGTTTTGTCCTTGGTAGGATTCGAACCTAGGACTCCAGTGCTGCATGGCTGTAGTTCTAGCCACTGTGCTGCCCCTAGTAGGTTCTTCTATAGGTCATGCTAGTAGATATTATGGCTTGGCCTTGGTAATCGCATGGAAATTACCATTAATGACCGGACTGCACCTCCTCCTGCCTGAGAGTAACTTGCAAGGACAGGTCAGCAATTATCTGTAATTCATGTATCTGAGTATCCTAATGATCAATATCAATTATGCAACATCAGGTATACAAGTATGCAAAGCACTTAATAACCAATTCCTTCTTTCGGGTACATTGTCCTTTCAAGACCCATGATTACCAGCAGATGGCGCTTTGCTTCTACTTTATACCGTCTACTATAAACCTTCATGTCCTCAATTATTAAGCCGCTACAATGACACTCTGGAATATAACAATGTATCTCACATGTTCTCTGCCATCAGTGACAGCGTCTATAGTGTAAGTTACATATGATTTTCTATATATCTATATTCTCGCAGGGATTTATGTACATGTACTTGCAGAGCTATGTATCACATATTATATGGGCAGCACGGTGGCTCAGTGGTTAGCATTGCAGCACTGGAGTCCCAGGTTTGAATCCTGCCAAGGACAACATCTGCAAGGAGTTTGTATGTTCTCCCCGTGTTTGCGTGGGTTTCCTCCCACACACCAAAGACATACTGATAGGGAATGTAGATTGTGAGCCCTGTATGGGACAGTGACTCTCTATGTCTGTAAAGCGCTGCGGAATATGATGGCGCTAGATAAGTAAGCATAATAAATAATATGTAGTTACATAATAAAGATACATATATAACATTTACATATAACGTTAATCATGCTGCATTCTGGGAAATTTTGGTGACTTTTCTTTAGGATCAGTAATAGGAGTAAAGAAGGTTACTGTGTTCAGTTTGACACAAAAAGACATAAATAAAATAGAAGGAGTCCAGAGATGAGACTGGACAAAGACCTCACAGAAAAACGTATCAGGATATGAGGAGCATTTTCAGAGTTGTGGTGCAGCCACTAGATGGCAGCATTCTGCTACATATACCGCAATGTTATCCCATTAACATAACCGTAACCAAATGTGCGGACAATTACATTGAACACTTTAATAATAATAATAATAATAATAATAATACATTCTATTTATATAGCGCCAACATATTCCGCAGCACTGTACAATTTGTAGGGTTCAGATACAGACAGATACAAAACAAAGAACGTCATTTCACACAATGGGACTGAGGGCCCTGCTCACAAGAGCTTACAATCTATGAGGTAGAGGGGGTGACACAAGAGGTAGCAGGGGCGGCATTGCTTATACAGGGGGTCAGACAATTTTGTAATAGAGGTTGCAGCCATTACACAAACAAAGCTTTATGGGCCGTCACTAGTCGTGTCCTTTAACATGTGGATGGAGCTTGGACAAATATGTTAGGCTGAAAAGGCATCAAGAAGGATTTACATTAGGAATTGTGATCGGCCTGTCTGATAAGATGCGTCTTTAGTTTGCGTTTGAAACTGTAGAAATTGGGAGATAATCTGATTGTCCGGGGTAGAGCATTCCAGAGAAGTGGTGCAGCTCGGGAGAAGTCTTGTATACGAGCGGGGGAGGTTCTGATAATAGAGGATGTAAGTGTTAGGTCATTGAGTGAGCGGAGAGCACGGGTTGGGCGGTACACTGAGATGAGGGAGGAAATGTAGGGAGGTGCGGCATTATGGAGAGCCTTGTGGATGAGGGTGATAACTTTATATTATATTCTATAACACTTTAGAAAATATAAATGATTTACAGAGTTATAAAGATTCCCTCTAACCATATTAGTGGTGACAGTCTTGTCTTAATCGGTTGCCAATGGACACGACTATGAATGCCGGAACTTTCTATGGTCAGCCATGGTTTATTTATCCCTTACACAGAAGCCGGCAGGAACAGAACATACGTGAGAATATAACCCGGCCACAATACGGACATCAGACCACACAAAGTCCCTGCACCCCTGGTCATATCCATGGTGGACACGTGGATGGTTTAAAACGCTAATAAGTGTTATTTATATTTGCAAAAATGTTTAAATCTTAATTTGCTACAAAATCATATCAGGTTATATTCATGGGGAAACCCTTTAACTGTAGGAGCAAATACTCGCTGAGCTGGGATACAATTGTATATGTGTGAGGTTATGTATTTCCATATAATTACTCTTCTACTGAAATATCTGCTAAAGACAAGCACGTTTCTTGCAACAAGCAGCAAAGCTACATGCACAGTGACACAATATAACACAAAGTTACAAGCAGAATGATACAGTGTCACACATAGCTACATGCACAATGATACAGTGTCACACATAGTCACATGCACAATGATACAGTGTCACACATAGCTACATGCACAATGATACAGTGTCACACATAGTTACATGCAGAATGATACAGTGTCACACATAGTTACATGCACAATGATACAGTGTCACACATAGTCACATGCACAATGATACAGTGTCACACATAGTTACATGCACAATGATACAGTGTCACACATAGCTACATGCACAATGATACAGTGTCACACATAGTTACATGCACAATGATACAGTGTCACACATAGCTACATGCACAATGATACAGTGTCACACATAGTTACATGCAGAATGATACAGTGTCACACATAGTTACATGCAGAATGATACAGTGTCACACATAGTTACATGCACAATGATACAGTGTCACACATAGTTACATGCACAATGATACAGTGTCACACATAGTCACATGCACAATGATACAGTGTCACACATAGTTACATGCACAATGATACAGTGTCACACATAGTTACATGCACAATGATACAGTGTCACACATAGCTACATGCACAATTATACAGTGTCACACATAGTCACATGCACAATGATACAGTGTCACACATAGTTACATGCACAATGATACAGTGTCACACATAGCTACATGCACAATGATACAGTGTCACACATAGTCACATGCACAATGATACAGTGTCACACATAGTCACATGCACAATGATACAGTGTCACACATAGTTACATGCACAATGATACAGTGTCACACATAGTTACATGCACAATGATACAGTGTCACACATAGTTACATGCACAATGATACAGTGTCACACATAGCTACATGCACAATGATACAGTGTCAAACATAGTTACATGCACAATGACACAGTGTCACACATAGTTACATGCACAATGACACAATAGACACATAGCTACATGCACAATGACACAGTGTCACACATAGTCACATGCACAATGATACAGTGTCACACATAGTTACATGCACAATGACACAGTGTCACACATAGTTACATGCACAATGACACAGTGTCACACATAGTCACATGCACAATGATACAGTGTCACACATAGTTACATGCACAATGATACAGTGTCACACATAGTTACATGCACAATGATACAGTGTCACACATAGTCACATGCACAATGATACAGTGTCACACATAGTTACATGCACAATGATACAGTGTCACACATAGCTACATGCACAATGATACAGTGTCACACATAGTTACATGCACAATGATACAGTGTCACACATAGTTACATGCACAATGATACAGTGTCACACATAGTTACATGCACAATGATACAGTGTCACACATAGTTACATGCACAATGATACAGTGTCAAACATTGTTACATGCACAATGACACAGTGTCACACATAGTTACATGCACAATGATACAGTGTCACACATAGTTACATGCACAATGATACAGTGTCACACATAGTTACATGCACAATGATACAGTGTCACACATAGTTACATGCACAATGATACAGTGTCACACATAGTTACATGCACAATGATACAGTGTCAAACATTGTTACATGCACAATGATACAGTGTCACACATAGTCACATGCACAATGATACAGTGTCACACATAGTTACATGCACAATGATACAGTGTCACACATAGTCACATGCACAATGACACAGTGTCACACATAGTCACATGCACAATGATACAGTGTCACACATAGTTACATGCACAATGATACAGTGTCAAACATAGTTACATGCACAATGACACAGTGTCACACATAGTTACATGCACAATGACACAATAGACACATAGCTACATGCACAATGATACAGTGTCACACATAGCTACATGCACAATGATACAGTGTCAAACATAGTTACATGCACAATGACACAGTGTCACACATAGTTACATGCACAATGACACAATAGACACATAGCTACATGCACAATGATACAGTGTCACACATAGCTACATGCACAATGATACAGTGTCAAACATAGTTACATGCACAATGACACAGTGTCACACATAGTTACATGCACAATGACACAATAGACACATAGCTACATGCACAATGACACAGTGTCACACATAGTCACATGCACAATGACACAGTGTCACACATAGTTACATGCACAATGACACAATAGACACATAGCTACATGCACAATGACACAGTGTCACACATAGTCACATGCACAATGATACAGTGTCACACATAGTTACATGCACAATGATACAGTGTCACACATAGTCACATGCACAATGATACAGTGTCACACATAGCTACATGCACAATGACACAGTGTCACACATAGTTACATGCACAATGATACAGTGTCACACATAGTTACATGCACAATGATACAGTGTCACACATAGTTACATGCACAATGATACAGTGTCACACATAGTTACATGCACAATGATACAGTGTCACACATAGCTACATGCACAATGATACAGTGTCACACATAGTTACATGCACAATGATACAGTGTCACACATAGTCACATGCACAATGATACAGTGTCAAACATTGTTACATGCACAATGATACAGTGTTACACATAGCTACATGCACAATGACACAATAGACACATAGCTACATGCACAATGACACAGTGTCACACATAGCTACATGCACAATGATACAGTGTCACACATAGTTACATGCACAATGATACAGTGTCACACATAGTTACATGCACAATGATACAGTGTCACACATAGTTACATGCACAATGATACAGTGTCACACATAGTTACATGCACAATGACACAGTGTCACACATAGTTACATGCACAATGACACAATAGACACATAGCTACATGCACAATGACACAGTGTCACACATAGCTACATGCACAATGACACAATAGACACATAGCTACATGCACAATGACACAGTGTCACACATAGCTACATGCACAATGATACAGTGTCACACATAGTTACATGCACAATGATACAGTGTCACACATAGTTACATGCACAATGACACAGTGTCACACATAGTTACATGCACAATGACACAATAGACACATAGCTACATGCACAATGATACAGTGTCACACATAGTTACATGCACAATGATACAGTGTCACACATAGTTACATGCACAATGACACAGTGTCACACATAGTTACATGCACAATGACACAGTGTCACACATAGTCACATGCACAATGATACAGTGTCACACATAGCTACATGCACAATGACACAGTGTCACACATAGTCACATGCACAATGATACAGTGTCACACATAGTTACATGCACAATGATACAGTGTCACACATAGTTACATGCACAATGATACAGTGTCACACATAGCTACATGCACAATGATACAGTGTCACACATAGTCACATGTACAATGATACAGTGTCACACATAGCTACATGCACAATGATACAGTGTCACACATAGTTACATGCACAATGATACAGTGTCACACATAGTTACATGCACAATGATACAGTGTCACACATAGTTACATGCACAATGATACAGTGTCACACATAGTTACATGCACAATGATACAGTGTCACACATAGTTACATGCACAATGATACAGTGTCACACATAGTTACATGCACAATGATACAGTGTCACACATAGTTACATGCACAATGATACAGTGTCACACATAGTTACATGCACAATGATACAGTGTCACACATAGTTACATGCACAATGATACAGTGTCACACATAGTTACATGCACAATGATACAGTGTCACACATAGTTACATGCACAATGATACAGTGTCACACATAGTTACATGCACAATGATACAGTGTCACACATAGTTACATGCACAATGACACAGTGTCACACATAGTTACATGCACAATGATACAATAGACACATAGTTACATGCACAATGACACAGTGTCACACATAGTTACATGCACAATGACACAGTGTCACACATAGTTACATGCACAATGATACAGTGTCACACATAGTCACATGCACAATGATACAGTGTCACACATAGTTACATGCACAATGATACAGTGTCACACATAGCTACATGCACAATGATACAGTGTCACACATAGTTACATGCACAATGATACAGTGTCACACATAGTTACATGTACAATGATACAGTGTCACACATAGTTACATGCACAATGACACAGTGTCACACATAGTCACATGCACAATGATACAGTGTCACACATAGTTACATGCACAATGATACAATAGACACATAGTTACATGCACAATGACACAGTGTCACACATAGTTACATGCAGAATGATACAGTGTCACACATAGTTACATGCACAATGATACAGTGTCACACATAGTTACATGCACAATGACACAGTGTCACACATAGTTACATGCACAATGATACAATAGACACATAGTTACATGCACAATGACACAGTGTCACACATAGCTACATGCACAATGACACAGTGTCACACATAGTTACATGCACAATGATACAGTGTCACACATAGTTACATGCACAATGACACAGTGTCACACATAGTTACATGCACAATGATACAATAGACACATAGTTACATGCACAATGATACAATAGACACATAGTTACATGCACAATGACACAGTGTCACACATAGCTACATGCACAATGATACAGTGTCACACATAGCTACATGCACAATGATACAGTGTCACACATAGCTACATGCACAATGATACAGTGTCACACATAGCTACATGTACAATGATACAGTGTCACACATAGCTACATGCACAATGATACAGTGTCACACATAGCTACATGCACAATGATACAGTGTTACACATAGTTACATGCACAATGATACAGTGTCACACATAGCTACATGCACAATGATACAGTGTCACACATAGCTACATGCACAATGATACAGTGTCACACATAGCTACATGCACAATGACACAGCATCCTACTAGTAACTTTGGCTATAACATAGTAATAGGTAATACTACAAGTGATACCAAACAATATTCCAGACTTCCGGCCTAATGCGCTGCACTGGATGTCTTGTAGTTCTGGTTAGTTTTAGCGGGAAAAGCCTGTACAATGGTGACAAAAAGGAATGTAAAGGATGTACAAAAGGAAGAGAGGGTCAAAGGTTGCCCAATTGGGGTCCATATAAACACATAAATCACATGCTAAGTCTGTGAGGGGTTAATGCTGATGTTTTGTGGCCATTAGTGAAAAAGAAATGTCTGACAGCAAGTGCAGGCTTGTAACATGGAAGGGGGATAAAGCAGGGGCCCAGCTATAGGGGGGGGGGGGGGGTAGTGATGGCTACCGGGCCCTGGGACCTCTGGGGGCCCAAAGAACTCTCTAAAGCATAACAGTAAGCGGTATTATAGTAAGTCAGGGCCCCATTACAGATTTTGCATTGGGCCCCAGGAGCTTCCACTTATACCTCTGGATAAAATCCAAGTCTGATCAGTTTCTGCAGTCTCCTGGATTCACATTGCACATGGCAGATAAACGGAGTATTAGACCGTACAAAATTAGACTAGGCGGGCTTAAACTGCGCCACATTTTCAATATCTCTAATATCTCTTTACACCTTTTTATCGCACCTTTTAGCTCATTTTTGGGGGGAACTGTATAGCACATCAAGCCCAACCTCCTTTTTGTACAAAGCCCACCCCTTTCCTGATAAGCCACACCCACTTATTAGACAAGGCTGCAGCTCGGTCCCATTCATTTGAATGAAAAGTTGCAAAAAAGTTACATTGTTTTTGTTGAAGATTTTGCTGCTTTTTTTAGACAAAGACAAAAGTGGCTTCAAAAGGAAATATAAGGGAAGTTTTTATACCCCTCCCTTCTGCTAAATGCACCCCTGGCTTGAATAAAAGAAAAAAAAATCTGCAGCAAAAAAATCCAGCTTTTCTGCAATGTGTGGCCTGAGCTTGAGCTGTCTGTCTATATTAGATGGCCATCGGTATAGACATGTATGTTGGGATCAGTCCAGCATATATATTTGTTTCAATGGCTAAAAGGGGACAAGCCCATGTCAGACACCCCAACAAGTTTTCTCCTGGGGTACAAAGATCCATTTGACTCCAGGGGCCTGGTCACCGCGGAGTGAATCCTGATATAATCCTAAATATGAAACATTGTTTCATTATTTTATTTGTAATTATAGATTGTTGTATTTTTTATGTTCTTTGTAGCTATAATATGCACTTGAGAAAGGGCTCAGTCCGAAACGCGTTGTGCATCGTACTCAATAAATCCTTGAGGACCCTTTGACTTGTGCGCCATTCCTCCTTACCTTGAGGGATCCCATTGTATAATCCTTGCCTTGACTTTAGAACAGTCGTTCTACATCAGATGGAATTTCTTTATAAAATGACCAATAAGTTACTTTGTTTCCACCTGACAGTTTAGCAAAAAATACAGATAAAAAAATAAAGTGTTGACATGTCGCCAACATGGAGGATTCTGCTGCGTCATGGGCGCTATCATCTCTGAGTGCCTGTAACGTGGATGATTTACTCGGAGATTACCTTGTTGACATGTCAGCAGTTCATTATTGGGGTCAAAGTTATCGGAAGTGAGGTTATTCACATGGACTGTGATCTATCCTTCAAGACGCAGACTCTCCGCTACCAGAGGAAGACAATTATTTAGGAAGATATCTCCAATCCCGAGGGATGTGAAGGCGCTGACGTGCCATAAGCTTAAGTGAAAACTGCCTTTAGATAAGGTATTTATGACAGTGAACTGGTCAACCCAAGTCGTTTTATGATATCCAGAATATATAGGTTATCTTTACAGCCTTCCTGGCGCTGTATACCTGGTATACAGTATCCATAGCTGCAGCCACATATAGCCGGAACATCAGGGGAAATATACCAAGCAAAACGTGTCCGAAATCGCGCCAAATACAGTGGAGCACAGATTGGGTTCACCAAATACAGTATATTGTACCATAGATTATTTTACACCTTCCACCATGTTCGTCATTTTATTTATTAAGGGCTTTTACCATTTTTTGGTCTCTAAATGTAAAGACCATCTAAGAGCTGCCGTAAGGAAGAAGAAACCGCCGGAGGTCTGACAGCGCCATCTTTATACATTGGCACAAATCTCATAAACTGAAGAAATTATAAACTATCTCTGCCAAGGTCTTTACAAAGCAGGAATACGACCATATTGTCATATATTATTATGTCTTAGGTCAAAATAGCAAAGAATATAAAGTAATATGATCTCATAATCCAAAGATTAACAGGGATTTCTAAGAACTTGCTATGGAGGGGCGATCCTGCTCTGTAGGAGACCAACTCATGGCCCCACATGGAACAGGTGTCTCCTTTAATTGTGACATCTGTGCCTGGTAATGTGTATAGTGTAGAGATGGGACTGATCAGTGTAGAGCTGGGACTGATCGTTGTAGAGATAGGACTGATCAGTACAGAGCTGGGACTGATCAGTGTAGAGCTAAGACTGATCGGTGTAGAGCTGGGACTGATTAGTGTAGAGCTGGGACTGATCGGTGTAGAGATAGGACTGATCACTGTAGAGCTGGGACTGATCGGTGTAGAGATAGGACTGATCAGTGTAGAGCTAAGACTGATCGGTGTAGAGATAGGACTGATCAGTGTAGAGCTAGGACTGATCAGTGTAGAGCTAAGACTGATCGGTGTAGAGCTGGGACTGATCAGTGTAGAGCTAGGACTGATCAGTGTAGAGCTAAGACTGATCGGTGTAGAGCTGGGACTGATCAGTGTAGAGCTAGGACTGATCAGTGTAGAGCTAAGACTGATCGGTGTAGAGCTGGGACTGATCAGTGTAGAGCTAGGACTGATCAGTGTAGAGCTAGGACTGATTGCTGTAGAGCTGGGACTGATCGGTGTAGAGATAGGACTGATCAGTGTAGAGCTAGGACTGATCAGTGTAGAGCTAAGACTGATCGGTGTAGAGATAGGACTGATCAGTGTAGAGCTAGGACTGATCAGTGTAGAGCTAAGACTGATCGGTGTAGAGCTGGGACTGATCAGTGTAGAGCTAGGACTGATCAGTGTAGAGCTAGGACTGATTGCTGTAGAGCTGGGACTGATCGGTGTAGAGATAGGACTGATCAGTGTAGAGCTGGGACTCATCAGTGTAAAGCTGGGACTGATCATTGTAGAGCTGGGGCTGATCAGTGTAGAGATAGGACTGATCAGTACAGAACTGGGACTGATTGGTGTACAGCTAGGACTGATCGGTGTAGAGCTGGGACTGATCAGTGTAGAGCTGGGACTGATCAGTGTAGAGCTGGGACTGATCGGTGTAGAGCTGGGACTGATCGGTGTAGAGCTAGGACTGATCGGTGTAGAGCTGGGACTGATCAGTGTAGAGCTAGGACTGATCGGTGTAGAGCTAGGACTGATCGGTGTAGAGCTAGGACTGATCGGTGTAAAGCTGGGACTGATCGTTGTAGAGCTGGGACTGATCGTTGTAGAGATAGGTCTGATCAGTACAGAGCTAGGACTGATCAGTGTAGAGCTAGGACTGATCGGTGTAGAGCTAGGACTGGGTAAAGCCTCTCACCGATCTGATATATATGGCCGATCGTCACTAAATCCTCATTTTCTATACTATCTACTAAATGGCTTTTTTTTTTAAAGTCTTTAAACAGGACCGGTCACCATGTCTCAAAATCCCAATGACCTACCAATCTGATGGGCGCTGTCACCCTGAGTATTTTGGTATAGTGTTCATCCGAATCTGTTCAGCCATTCCAAAGATATAAGCCCTTTTAGTCTTGCAAATTAGAGTATATTTGGCAAGTAGGCGGTGACATTGCTTGACATACAGCACACGGAGACTCCCAGAGAAACCACAGTGTTACCGCCCACTTGGCTAACAGACCTTCATTTGCTTCAACATTAGACGGGGCTCATATCTGTGGAACGGATGAACACATTTGGGCCATCCATACTGACAACTAAGGGAGTGTTCACTCTACTGTTGGACGTCCGTTCTGATAGTGTCGGATACAAAATAACAAGACGTCTATCATGGCGGACATTAACTGGTGTCAATGTGTCCATGTTTGTGTCCAATGTGTCCATGTTTAATGAATGTATCAGTTTGTGTCCATTAATACTGTTATAAAGCATCGGCCTATTGTATAGTCCAGCACATCAGGTCGAGGTTATGGGCCAGGCTGGTGGATCAGGCAATAGGAGACACAATGAGAAAGTGCTCAGACCCTAATGGGGTGAAAAAAAGGAGTCAAGTGAATGGGCAGGGGTCAGGACATGTGGGAAAGTTTATGTTAAGGCTCCGGAAAAGGAGGAAGCCCTGAAAGTAACAACAAGGTGATGATACCGGGATATCCAGCCTTTCATTTGAATGCAAATGTATTAGGGGGGCCGGCAGCTATCTCTGACATCAGGCCGGGCCTTAGTAAACTGTTACTGCCAGCAGCTGGACACACCATTGTTAGTCATGTGTAGCCAAGAGACTCCAGGGCTTGCAGGGGTCATTTCTAGATAGAGGATAGGAGCGAGAGAAGCCAGGGTCATTCTCCAAGTCCTTCAGCCAATGATGACCGTGCCAAAGGTCCAGCTATGAACATCACATGTAGACATCAAAGTGGGTGCAAAGAAGGTAGAATGTATCCACTTTCTGTAAAGGCAGCCAATAATATCAACAACCATACCGGACAAAATTATGGGACCAATCAACCCTATTTCAATTATGTGGCTTATCACCATGTGCCCGGAGCAATGGATAACCAGGCACAACCTTGTGGAGTTTGGGGATCTCAATATGGATCAGCTCGGGAAGACTGGAGTTCCTATTCTACATCCAACACCAGCACCGTCCAGCCATCTGAGTTATCACCCAACCAATTCCCTTACAATTCTCCCGGTTACAATTCTCCGCATCCTTCTGGACTTGGGATTTTACATTCAGCGGAAGGGAATCATACCATCACAATTTCTCCCGGTAGTCAAAGCCAAAATTCTTACGAATGGATGAGAAAAACCGTGCAATCGACGTCGACAGGTAAGAAATAGATCCGGCTGCGTTTTATAGGAGCGGATTGTTTATTTGATACAAACGAATACTTAATCATTACAAATTGTGAATTTCAATGACCACATTCGTATGGCCATTTTTGTCTTCCACGGATCTCTCAATAGACTGAAGTCTATAGGGGTTTGCAAAAACAGATGCCCAATGGATACAATTTGACGGCGACCAAAATTGACCATTTGTCAATTTTTCATTGCAGTTTTTGTGAATGTGGCCTAAGTCAGTCATACACTTAGATGTCAGCCGACCGCTATCTCTCCCAATTCCCGGTTCGCGCCTGCACTGGCTCTTTGTTGGTGGATTCCGTTCCCCGTTCCACTTTAAAAATGTGGAGAAAAAAATCCTGCAAGCAGCACTTTTCTCTCTGCATTTTTCACCCAGGTGCAAACCTAGTAGACCTATGGGGTCTGCGGGTAACCGCTTTTTTAAGCGGATTAGGGTTCTGTTCAGGGGGTCCCCAATCGAACCACCCAAATGGAAACCCAAATGCAGGTGTGAACCAAGCATAAGTGGTGCGTGCATACTGAGATAGAACAGGGTTACCCCTCGTTCACATCAGCGTTTGGATTCCGCATGGGGACCCCCCCAAATGGAATACCAAATGTAATTGCAAGTGCGGACATAGACTATAATGGGGTCCGTGTGCTTGCCGCACGCTGCCCACACGAATGATGCGGACAGGAAAGTAGATTGTGAACCACTTTCCTTTCCGCATGTTCCCTGCAGAGATCTGGCGGCAAGTACACGGACCCCATTATAGTCGATGGAGTCCATGCGTTTTTACAGCACAGCGCTTGCAATTGCGTTTGGTATTCCGTTCAGTGCAGACTCCTCCGGACGAAATCCAAACGCTGATGTGAATGAGGGCTTAGAAAGCTCAGGGAGAGACTTATTTCCCACGAAATACAACTGCCTATGTCTTTAATTGCCCCCTGACATCGAGGAGACGGAGGCTGCCATATCTATTAGATGCAGGGCCAGTCCTATCAGGTATATAGCCCGCTGTTTAGCCTCAGCAAATGGATATGTAGATTTATTTTTCAGTATCTGGGTAATGTAAATGTCATTTCCTTGTGTGACTATACCTTGGAAAATCTCAGAATTTCACGTCCTCCCAGGTAATAATATAGGCACAAGCGATCAAACATTGTAATACGCCGTTTAAAGCTCTATAAATCACACCTTCGCTGCGTGTTACTGACATCACGCAAGTAAATATCGTACCAAAACCCATTGACACGAGTCAGGGAAATGGTAGTAAAATGCTGGGTTTATTGGAGGGTGTGCCAGGCGTAATAAATCTAGAAAAACCGTCAGACTAATATGGCTTGTTAGTGAAGAGGGGCTTATTAACCCGGTATATGTCGTCTCACGTGACAAGCCAATCCAAATTGTAACTATGTATTCCAGACAATGCAATCATATGACTACACCTGGCTACATTGTTACAGAAATCATATCGCGCTGAATCTGTGCCATAATACTGCAGAGGTATAGCCTTCAGGTCCCGGACATTCGTCAGCTAACGTGCTTTACTATACTTTATAGGACACGGGATGTTAAAAATGCAAACACCACAAAAGGGTAAACTGTACACCCTTACAGACATTCTGCTGGAATTGTTCATTCGCTATAGACCGATCTCACCAAAATCTGTCTGCTTTAGAAGTGAGCCCTGTCAAAAATGTCTAATTCCCTCAATATGTCAATTTATCCCGGGCTGTAAGCTCAATTCCTCTGCGTAGAGTGGGTGGCAAAAACCTGCCAGACACCCAGAACATACTGTCTTATATTTGCCCAAATCACTTTTGCGCTGAGGCCCCACATCACGGAAACGCAGATTTATTTGTTGCTGTTGTTTTTTTTAGCCAAGAATGGATTGTGAAGAAGGTAGAAGTATAAGAAGCTTCCTATAGATTTGCCATTCCTTTTGCAGTCATTCTTGGCGTTGGCTCAAAAAAACACATCAAAATCTGCAATATGGTGGCTCAGTGGTTAGCATTGCAGCCTTGCAGCGCTGGAGTCCTGGGTTCAAATCCATCCAGGAACAACGTCTGCAAGGAGTTTGTATGTTCTCCCTGTGTTTTGCATGGATTATCCTCCCATTCTGCAAAAGACATATTGATTAGAGATGAGCGAGTACTATTCAAAATTCCTGTTTCGAATAGCACGCACCCATAGGAATGAAGGGAAGTGGCTGGCACGCAGGGGGTTAAGCGGCCACCCAAGTCTGCATCCATCCAAGGCTGCGTCCATTCATTCCTATGGGTGTGTGCTATTCGAAACAGGAATTTTGAATAGTACTCGCTCATCTCTAATCAGTATGTCTTTTGCAGAATGGGAGGAAATCCATGCAATACACAATGAGAACATACAAACTCCTTGCAGATGTTGTTCCTGGAGGGATTTGAACCCAGGACTCCAGTGCTGCAAGTCAAGTTTCTAATAGTACTCGTTCATCTCTAATACTGATAGGAAAAACCCACACAAAAAGTACATTGGGATTCCCATACGGGGCTCACAACCTACATTAATTAATAAATAAATAAATCTGCAACAATCTGCAAATCTGCATTTCCGCAACGTGGGTCCTTAGATGCAGAATTCACATTGCAAATCTGCAGCAAATCCAATGACGTTGATAAATGTTATTAATCTGGTCCTAGTCATGGACTGACCTAAGGTCTATTCATACAGAATGACATTACCAGGAGACGGGTCACGTCTCTGCATTCACATAGGGGGGATTTTATTTGCTATAAAGGCAATGAATTACCCTCACGGCCACTCTTCATAATAGCTATAATTGCCCCGTGTCAATGGGATTTTAATAGGAACTCCAACCTTTAGACAGATGTTAAATATGTTACGTTATAAATACAAGGAAAATGAAATGTGCAAATTTCAACAAACCATATTAAAAAAAGTGACTGTGGGGTATTGGCGGCCTCTACCTAGGCCGGACCAGACAGAAAGGCTGACTCTTCTTTTCATGCTAATGACAGGGTTTTGTACACTCATTGTGAGGTCTGTGGTTTTGTGGTCACATTGTCCATGGTTTAAGGACAATCTGTCATATTGAGGTAGCGGTGGCTTCTTCACACTTCTTCCCCTTTTTGCTTTGATATGCAATTTTGTCTTCCCATATCCCCTTTCTCCTGAGGTTATACTGCCGGAAAGAGTGCTGATTTTCACAGCAAATAAAAGGCTTTTATTACCCTTGGAAGGCTTTTATGGCAGAGGGTTATAGTAAACCATATATATAACTATATCTATATACATGCATGTAAGTAATATTTTGTTACATAGTATCACTGACTTTCATTTCAACTACTCGGCTCTATTTTTCGATACTTTGTATATCGTCTGCACATCAGATGTTACCTATAGATAAATACAGCTGGCGAAGTCATAAAGTTGGGGGTTGACCATGGGAAGAACTGGACATAAATACATTGGCTCTTCCTCCACAATGGCCACTACTATACAACAGTCTTCTCTTTTTGTGCATGATACAAAAGGAATTTTTGTGAAGGTGCAATAAATAAACACGGGGGTAAATGGGCGTTCTGTAAAAGTGGTGTGCGCAGGAAAGAAGAGAGCCGTTCAGGAGGTATACAGAGGGTATAGAAGTATCTTGGCCAACTAGGGGTAAATTTGCAACAGTAACAGATATATAGGGTTGATTTAGTTCCTGGTCTTTGATGTGAATCTTATTATTGATACAGTATTATATTGATGCAGGTTTATCTTTTCCTATAGACACCTTCTTAGGACATGCTGCAGTCATGGAATATAATCCTTGGACTGGACTATCCTTTCGTAGACTGCCCAAACACCTACAATAGCAATATGATTACAACACTGTTCACGCTTCAGTGGCAAACTAAAGCCATTACACATAGCAGGTGATGGGTGAAAGCTATAGAAGTCCGCAGCGCCCATCCAGACAATTGCATAGAAAGAAAAGTCTTCAAACACAGAATCCAAAAAAATGAGTCACAAAAAAAATACAGGGACAGTGGCTCAGTGGTTAGCACTATAGCCTTGCAGCGCTGGAGTCCTGAGTTCAAATCCCACCAGGAACAACATCTGCAAGAAGTTTGTATGTTCTCCCCATGTTTGCGTGGATTTCCTCCCATTCTACAAAGACGTACTGATAGGAAAAACAAAATTACATTGTGATCCCTATATGGGACTCACAATTTTCATTAAAAAAAAAATGCAGTAAAAAGGTATCCAAAGTGGTTCACCCTTCGGATGGGACTCCATGTGGCATAGACACTGCAACAAACCACAGCATTTTACACTCCTTGCAAAGTTCTAGCGAATCCCATCTATACATGGCACAGAAATACCTGCAGCAGAAATGCTGCGATTTCCAAAAACATTGCGTTCTTGGAAAATGCAGCATGTCAATTATACCCATGGAAACGCTAAAAGTGAAAGGGAAAAGCGAAGTGCGTTTCCACCACAGTTTTTTTTCCCGCAGCGCTTTTTTTGCTGTGCCCCGCTATGTGGTGTCTTAGCCCAAGACCTCGTTCACATCAGCGTTTGTATTCCGTCCGGGAAAGTTTGCACGAGGACCCTCCCGAACAGAATACTGAACACATTGGCAAGTGGTGTGCCAGTGACAGCACACGGACCCCATAGACTATAATGGGGTCTGTGTGCTTGCTGCCAGATCTCCACAGGGAACATGTGGACAGGAAATTAGTTCACAACTTACTTTCCTGTCCGCATGATTCGTGCAGGCAGAGCATGGCCAGCACACGGACCCCATTATAGTCTATGGGGTCCATGTGCTTTAACTGCACACCGCTTGCAGTTGCATTCGATATTCCGTTTGGGGGGGGTCTACATGGGAACCAGACGGAATAACAACGCTGATGTGAACCAAGCATCACACTCATTCTGTGCTGCAGTAATCCAATAGGGGGATTTTGGCATTTTGGATGCGTTTTTATTGCATTGTTTCCTAAATGACCGTATAGACTTTTTCCTGTATTTTGGATTCTGTGTTTGGAGCCCTTCAATAGCCGTTGTCCAGATACTTATTCCTCCCCCATTCACATGCATGCTCAGCATAGCCAGGTGTGTGTGTTTTTCATTGGACAGAAGGGGATTCACTGCCATATGCCTGATGACGGATCATTTCCCAATGGAACAAAAGATCAGCCATAATAAAATTGAACCTAGCCAATCTTTCCTTCTCAATCAGGAGAGCCCACACACAGGATTGTTGGTTGGTCCTGCAGAAATGAATGGTTTCCAATGACTTAAGAGAAGCTCCTGCTCCCCGGAGCCTTGGTTAATATATGGATATAGTATGATTATTAGTATTAATATTATGTATATTGTGCATTATTTCCATGGTGCTGCGGAATTTCTCCTGGCGATAATCGCTGACATATGATAATAGTCCCACGAATCTGAACAACCCTAAGTCAATGGATGATGGGCCCGTTCCCTGCTGCAGAAGTATCCGATCCAAACAAACATATCAACAATCTAATAGTTATGGGGGTTTATAGGCCTAATGGGAACAAAAGGTTATGTTGCATTTTTTGGCTTTACCTCCTTTTTGGTATAATGTGTATAAGGGTCTCTGGCAGATGTTACGGGAAAGAAGGGTTGTATATGCGCAATTTCAACAAACCTGATTCATTGCCACTGCAGGAGGTAAAGGTCAGCAGCAGCTTATTAGGTGGGTCATCGATGCATGCATGTATATGGGGTAGTCAGGAGGAATACCTGCCAGGTATGCATGTGGCTGACAGCGAGTAGCTAAAGGAGTCTTATAGGGGTTAAATATTGATAACTCATCCTTATGATAGGTCATCGATATTTCATCCATGGAAGCAATGCTAAGGATAGGTCAGCAATAATAAATTCCCTTTAAGTATGAGATTCTATTATAGAGCTTCTATTAGAAAGAATAGGAACCCTGCAATACCAAGAAGCTAAACAAATACCTGCCTGTCTGCTCCTCACTTGTACTAACTTATATATCCCCAGCCATGCATGTAACCTATAGAGGATACAATGTATACAATGTTTGCAGAAGAACAAACTTATCTGGTGCCAAGAAATGAAAGTATTCACTCAGTTCTGACTCCTGGTCACCTCTGGTCACCTTCAGCTATGGAGAAATCTTCCAAATTCACTTTTTCTTAAGAAGGATAAAGCCTACTGTACTTTCCCTAACATGAAAGGGAGTCTGACCATTACTTTACAGCCCCCTTGTCAGAAATGATAAGATCACCTTGTAGCTCCTTTGTCTGCTATCAGCTTAAAATTAGCACCTCAATAGCATTTAGAGAAGCAATTTAGGGCATCTTTGTTCCTCTGTATGATTCCAAGCTAACTTCAAAGAAAATTAGGAAGGATCAAAGGCCATAGCACACTTAAGTTGTCTTGTATTTGTTTGTTATCTTCACAGTTGTGTTTTTGCTTTTGTTCTTTGACTTTTTCTTTTCCCCTGGAGTTGTTCACATCCTGTCTCAGTAATGGACAAGTCACCTAGAGGCAAGTCCCATCCAAGAACCCAATGCAGCATGGTACCGTCCATACACATGTATATACTGTAGACAGGGTCAGGCTGACCATCTGGTTTTACTAGTTCTCATTCCTGAAATACTCTGCATACATAGACCTTTAGGTAGGTTAGACTGGTGTAGAATATTGTCCTAGAATAGAATTTAGTCTATGTAATATATACATTAACTGTTGCAATTTGTAATTCATTTCTATAGGTAAGACCAGGACCAAGGAGAAATACCGGGTCGTTTACACCGACCACCAGAGATTGGAGCTGGAGAAAGAGTTTCATTATAGTCGATACATCACAATCAGACGGAAAGCTGAACTGGCCGCTAACTTAAGCCTTTCCGAGAGACAGGTACGTGCCTAGGAAGCGGGCCATCAAATAGTCGTCACTTCACCTTAAACTAAAGCTGTCCATGCACATTAGATGATTGTTGGGCGACCCTACCCATTTGTATGGGACCAGTTGACTCATCCTTGATGACAGATGTAAGGATCAGACCGTTGGGTTTCAACTATTCAAAGCCTCAATTCTCGGTTCACATCAGCATTTTTACTCCATATGGGTCTCCATTCCCCTCTTCCCTCTGCATTTTTTGCCCCTTTACAGGCGGAAACTGAACGGAAACCACGTGAACCCCATTATAATCTATGGGGTCTGCAGGTCTCTGTGGGTGACCAATGTTTTATGGGGATGGGGTTTCTGTTCAAATGTAGATGTGACCCTAGCCTTAGCAGCTTATACATGTCCTCTTCAGGGTTCATGGACACTCGGCATTTGTATGGTTGGATGGGTTGAGAACGGTGTTGGCCAAATGAGCATTTGCCTGACGATTATATACAGTAAGTGCATGGCGGCATGTGTATAACCTTTAATGCTCGCTCCTTCCCTAATAATTCGTTAGCACGGATTTCAGTGACCAGGGCCACCACAGGTATAACAAAACATGACACCGTGCAATGTCTGGACTTGTTGTGTCCCCCAGTGCAATGGTCCTTATAGTCACTCTCCACTTCAAGGGTCATCCTAGACATCACAATTCTCTAATAGTTAATGATTAGATAGATCTTTACATCATTACACCATCCGTATACACTAGGGACAATATAAGGATACATTATAACATTCAGCGCTCAACTAATTTCTTTATGATTCTCATAGATAAAAATCTGGTTTCAGAACCGCAGAGCCAAGGAGAGGAAAATCTACAAGAAGAAGATGAATCAGTTCGACGCCACAAGCTCTTTGCAAAGCGATTCAAGTTCTGCCAGTCCTAACCCACTTTGTGACTCTCTGCCACATGCAGAAATGCCAGGCTCTTTGTACCAACCACCACAACTTGCACACAACTTGAACAATGGTCGACAGCCTAACAGCACAATACAGCAAGTCACGGTATAAGTAGATTGAATGTGCCCAAATTCTTACAACCAACCACATTGGAAGCATTGCTACATGTTACCCTGACATCTGCCTACTCACTACAGTGCTAGTGACCAAGGAGCCGGAGCAACGATCCAACGATTGGACATACAAATGGAGGACGGCTACACGGGAGAACCGGTCCTGTTTACCCTACAACGTCCAATGACTTTCACTTTCTCCTTAAATAGAACAATAAAAGTACTTAACACTAATACAAACCATAACCACTAAAACTGCCGTCACGTTACAATGGCAATTACAAATGTACTGCAAACATATTCCGCTGAGTATTATACAAGAGTCATTCGAATACAGATGACTTTTGCCAATCCGGAACCAATGATCCGATACATTGTATATTCTTCTAGTTGTCTCAGTAACTAGAACGGAACACTAGTCACGTGAACAAAAACTAGTTATTATTTGTCTGAATAGTTTGTTACATTAATTAAATCCTCATAATTATTAAAGTCTCGTTTCATGTGCAAGTTTGTAACAGTCCATATACAAGTCCATCGCAATAAATTAGAATCTAATCACAAAGTTATATTTTTTAATAATCCAATTGAAAAACTGAAACACATATATTATATGGAGTCATGACAAACAGAGGGAACTTTTTCAAGTGCTTCTTTGTGTCCATGTTTATAGGTTACAGCCAAGGAAAACCCAAATTAGAATAGTTAACCCAAAACAGCTGCAAAGGTTTCCTAAGCGTTGGAAAAGGTTCCTTAGTCTGGTTCAGTAGGCGACACGATCATGGGGAAGACTTGACAGATGTGCAGAAGGCCGTCACTGATACAAGGAGGGGAAGACCCAAAAGGTCATTGCTAAAGCAGATTAATGGAAAGTGGAGTGGAAGGTGCACAAGCAACCGGGATAACCGCAGCCATGGATGGGATTGTAAAGAAAAGGCCATTCAAAAAAGTTGGGGGAGATTGACAAGGAGTGGATGCTGCTGGAGTTAGGAGAGCCCCCCACACACAGACGTATCCAGGACATGGGTTACAAGTGTCGCCTCCATGTATCAGACACTCGTGACCAATAGACAACACCAGAAGCGTCTTAACTGGGCCAAGGAGACAAAGAACTGGACAGGTTATCAGATGAAAGTAAATTTTGCATTTCATTGGTTTGGTCCCATTGTCTGGAGAGGCTGCTGTACACAATCCAAGCTGCTGGAGGTCTAGTGTGAAGTTGATGGTTTGGGGAGCCATGTCATCTGCTGGGGGAGGTCCACTGGGTTTTATCAAGACCAAAGTCAGCGCAGCGTCTACCAGGAGATTCTAGAGCACTTCAGGCTTCCCTCTGCCCATAAGCTTTTTGGAGATGGAATTTTAATTTTCCAACAGCACTTGGCCCCTGTCCATACTGCCAAAAGTACCAAGACCTGTATCAGTATCACTGTGCTTGACTGGCCAGCAAACTTGCCTGACCTTAACTCTATAGAGAGAAAGATGAGAGACCCCAGACCCAACAATGCAATGAGCTGAAGGCTGCTATCATACACCCTGGGCTTCCATAATGTGTTCCCTCCAGGCCCCATTGCTGCATTGATTCCATCATTCATGGAGCCCCCACCAATTATCGGGGACATTTACTGGACACACTTTTCATTTGGCCAACATTTATAATCTAATTTTCTGAGATAATGACTTTTGGGTTTTCCTTACAGCCATAATCCTCAACATTAACACGAATAAACACTTGGAAAAGTTCATTCTGTTTGTAATGACTCACTATAATATAAGGGGGTCACTTTTTCAATTGAATTACTAAAAAAAATAAATTTTTGGTGCTATTCTAATTTATTGAGATGCCCTTGTATAGGGGGGATTCTCATAAAGGGGAAGTATATCTGTGCGGAGCCATTCAGGCTGACCATGTCTGGTTATCCTGCAACATCAGGGCTAGGAATTGGAGTCCGATACAAATTAAATGGAGAAGAATTCTGGCATAGTTTAGGCCAAATAAAACCTGTCTGACATGAGACATGTGCCGGATGTTTTAGGAGACAGGCGTGTTTCATACTAAACCAGTATGGCTTGTCGGGAATTTGGCATGATCTAAATTGTTACAATGTTACCAAACAAAAGCCAATATTTGGTCCATTCTTTGTCACCCAATAGTAGGTGTAACAAGAGATTATACAGATTTATCAGACACTATGGAAAATCTGGCACAAAAATAGCTAAACTTTGGATATTATAACACTTAAGTAAGTTTTTGTGATTCTCCATTCATTTATCAATCTGTCAGTTTAGTTACTTGTAAACCAAGTCTTCTCTGTTGGAAAACAATAGGATCAAAGAGACTGAAACCTGTTCACCCGCTCTCTATGGAGATGTCATTCAGGCCAAACCGGTTCAGTTATGATACGGTATTTTATAGCACATTGCCCAAACCTTCTCATCTCAGAGGGATCCGTCTATGGAATAACATGTAAGAAGGAAACTAAACCATCTACGGTAACTTTTGAAGAAAGTAGAATTGACCGTGTTGGACTTCATCTTTTACATCATTCCTATCAAGGATGAAACAAAACTAAAGGGAGTCTGTCAGGTCCAAACCAATAATAGTACCATATGGGAGCCATTAATACATAGCTTTATACACCTACATGGCACTAAGGCATTAACTAACCTGAGTATCCATGTGTATGAACGATAGCTGCCAGACAAGCACATTTGATCAAGAATTTAAGAGTTAAATATTGATGACCCATTTTTAAAGGGATTCTACCATTAAAGGGATTCTACCAGTAAAACCCTTTTTTTGTAGATAAGACGTCGGGATAGCCTTTAGAAAGGCTATTCGTCTCTTACCTTTAGTTGTGATCGCCGCCGCGCCGTTCCTTAGAAATACCGGTTTTTACCGGTATGCAAATTAGTTCTCTCGCAGCGATGGGGGCGGGCCCCAGTGCTGGAAATGCGATGAGGGCGTCCCCACCGCTGCCTGAGAACACGATCCTGCGACACCTCTATCTTCAGCAGCATCCTCCCCTTCTTTCCTCGTCTTTCTTCGGCACCTCCGACGCCCGCGCAGTCGGCTCCGCCAGTGAGACACTAGTAGAGCCGACTGCGCATGCCGGTGGCTTTAGTTCCGAGGCCGCAATTACGCGCATGCGCAGTCGGCTCTACTAGTGTCTCACTGGCGGAGCCGACTGCGCGGGCGTCGGAGGTGCCGAAGAAAGACGAGGAAAGAAGGGGAGGATCCAGCCGAAGATAGATGCATCACAGGATCGTGTTCTCGAGCAGCAGTGGGGATGCCCCCATCGCATTTTCAGCGCTGAGGCCCGCCCCCATCGCTACCAGAGAACTATTTTGCATACTGGTAAAAAATGGTATTTCTAAGGAACGGTGCAGCGGAGACCACGTCTAAAGGTAAGAGACAAATAGCCTTTCTAAAGGCTACTCCGACGTCTTATCCACAAAAAAAAAAGAGGTTTTAATGGTAGAATCCCTTTAAGATAGGTTATCAATATCAGATGGGCTGAGGACCTGCACCAATCACTCCGGACAATCTGCTATGGCCCCTTCATTGAATACTAAGCACAGAAAGATGTATAAGAGCTGTGCTTGGCAGTATTGCAGCTCAATCCCATTCACTCGAGTACTTACGACTGAAATGCCACTTTGTGCCATTTTATAAGAAGAAATTGCAGATCTGCGTCTTCTACTCAATAGCAGATGAGACCAGCCGGGAGAAATTCTTTTTGGATATATCCACACTATCCAAGATCCTCAATTCAAAGAGCCACATATACAGAATTGTCCATAGCAACCATTGACCGCACATAAAGAAATATAAAGAAATGGAAGATGGGCAACAAAGGTTTTTTTTGCACAGATTCCTAAATCTTCCCAGTCTTATGATTTTCCAACGTTGCACGGTGTGAGCTTCATGGCATGGGCTTCTATGGCTGAACACCTGCATGCAAGCTTTACACCATCACGCACATTGACAAGCATCCACTTCACTATCATTGTTAGAAAAGGCCAAGGGATGCCAATTTTACAGCTTTATAAATCCCGGATGCCTCCTCTAACCTGGTGCAGTCATGGGTTCTTCTAAGCATCGGCCTAGCACTCGGAAGGCTATAAGGAGATAGCAAAGCATTTTCAGGTTGCCCTGAGTTCAAAGTCTAATTAAATGGAAGTTACAGGAACAGATGAGGCCAAGATCAGATCTGCATGACCAATAAAAATTTCAGAGAAAGCCTGACTGCAAAAGACCTCCAGGAAGATTCAGCAGACTCTGGAGTTGTGCTACATGTTCTACTGTTCAATGATCCCTGCACAAATATGGCCTTCATGGAAGAGTCACCAGAAGAAAACCTCTGCTGGGTCCTCACCGTAAAATTCAGCGTCAGAAGTTTGCAAAAGAACATCTAAACAAGCCGGATGCATTCTGGAAACAAGTCCTGTGGACCGATGAGGTTACATTAGAACTGTGGCCACAATGATCAAACGTATGTTTGGAGAGAAAGGGCGCAGAATTTCAGGAAAAGAACATCTCTACAATCACTAAGCCTGGGGGGAGCTGGGGCCAGTGGCACGGGGAACATTTCACGTGTAGAGAGAAGAATGGATTCAATGAAATTTCAGCAAATTCTTGAAGGAAACATAAAACCATGCGTAAAAAAAAAGCTGATATTGCAAAGAGGTGGATGAGGAGGAAACATGGCTTCTACATATGGATAATGATACTACACACGTCAAAATCCACCATAGACAACCGAACAAGGCACAAGCTGAAGGTTCCCGGACCGATTGGAGACGTTAACTCCTCCGGCGCCTCGGTCAAAGGGCACCGCCATTTTGCTTGTGATCGCCGGTGCCTGGAGCATGCTCCAGGGCAGACGTCACGTTTCCATGACAGCCGGGAGCCTTGTAAAGGCTCCTGGTCGGTCTGCTTTCTCTTTCTTTTGCAGGCTGGTCTATGCAGCCTGCAAAAGAAATTATGATTTTTTGCAATGCATTAGTGATCAGACCCAGTGGTGTAACTATCGTAGAGGCAGCGGAGGCGGCTGCCACAGGGCCCGGGCCATTAGGGGGCCCGGTGACAGCCGCTACCGCTGCGTTTTTTTTTTTTGTTTTTTTTTTAATAGGCCGTCACGGGCCCTATTTACTCACCAATCCTGGCTGGGCCAGGATCGGCAAGTGATACCGTGGGCCCCGCAAACACTATCATTATACTCGGGGGTCTTTGCAGACCCCCGAGTATAATGATCGGAGGCCCAGGAGAGGTAAGGGAACGTAAAAAAACACTGTTACTTACCTCTCCACGATCCTGCCAGGCCTCCGTCATTCGTGCCAGGCCTGCTTCCCGGGTCATGTGACGTCCGACGTCATTAAAGCAGGACAAGAGCGGCGGCCGACAGGAACAGGTAAGCAACTGTTTCTGATGCTTTTATTCCCCCGGGTCTCCGATTATTATACTCTGAGGTCTTTTCAGACCCCAGAGTATAATAATTGTTTATAGGTGTCCACAGTGGGACATATGAGGACACTATGGGGGATAATACTGTGTGTGCAGGGGTCACTATTGGGGTATAATACTGTATGCAGGGGCCACTATGGGACATAATACTGTGTGCAGGGGCCACTATGGGACATAATACTGTGTACAGGGGCCACTATGGGGGATAATACTGTGTGCAGGGGCCACTATGGGACATAATACTGTGTGCAGGGGTCACTATGGGACATAATACTGTGTGCAGGGGCCACTATGGGGGATAATACTGTGTGCAGGGGCCACTATGGGACATAATACTGTGTGCAGGGGCCACTATGGGGCATAATACTGTGTGCAGGGGCCACTATGGGACATAATACTGTGTGCAGGGGGCACTATGGGACATAATACTGTGTGCAGGGGCCACTATGGGGACATAATAGAGTGCGGAGGATTGGGTCGGTCGAGGTCTTCGGCGTCGGTCTGGGGGGAGGGCCCATGTCAAAAGTTCGCCACGGGGCCCCGCCATTCGTAGTTACGCCACTGATCAGACCCCCTGGGTTTCAACACCCCTAGAGGGTCTAATAAATGCAAAATAAATAAATAAATAAATAAATAAATAAAAATTATTAAAAAGTATTGAAGATTCAAATCACCCCCCTTTCCCTAGAACACATATAAAAGTAGTTAAATACTGTGAAACACATACATGTTAGGTATCCCCATGTCCGAAATCGCCCGCTCTACAAATCTATAAAAATATTTTTCCTGTTCGGTAAACGCCGTAGCTGGAAAAATAGTCAAAAGTGCCAAACCGCCGTTTTTTCACTCTTTTGATTCTGATAAAAATTTGAATTAAAAGTGATCAAAGCAAAAGCATTTCCCCAAAATGGTAGAATTAAAAAGTACACCCGGCCCCGCAAAAAAAAGACGCCCTATGCATCCCCGTACACGGAAGTATAAAAAAGTTACGGCTGTCGGAATATGGCGACTTTTAGAAAAAAAATTTTTTAATACAGTTTTGGATTTTTTTAAGGGGTTAAAATGTAAATAAAACCATATAAATTTGGTATCTCTGGAACCGTACCGAAACACAGAATACAGGGGACATGTCATTTTGGCTGCACAGTGAACGCCGTAAAACCGAAGCCCGTAAGAAAGTCGCAGAAATGCATTTTTTCTTCAAATTCACCCCATTCTGAATTTTTTTCCAGCTTCCCAGTACATTATATAGAATAATTAATGGCGGCATCATGAACAAAAATTTGTCCCGCAAAGATTAAGACCTCATATGGCTCTGGGAGCGGAGAAATAAAAAAGTTATGGGGTTTAGAAGGAGATGAGTCAAAAACGAAAATCAAAAATGCCATCGGCGGGAAGGGGTTAATGTTATGCCTTTGGAAGATCATTGTATTGTGAAAACTGCAGAGTGTGGTGGAGGGGGAATAATTCTTTGGGGTTGTTTTTTAGGGATTTCTTAGGCCCCTTAGTTGTAATCAATGAAAGTCTTTCTACTTCAGGGTTCGGCTTAGAGGGTGAGGGTTGTAGGATTTGGTTTTGCTTCCACCATTGTGGGATTAATTTGGGGAAGGCCTTTTTTATCCCAGCATACAAAGCCAGGTACACAAAGGCAAGGTTGGGTTAGTTTGGTGTAGAAAAACTTTGAGTGACCTGCATAGATCCTGACCTCAATCCCATTGAATACATATTGGATGATTTTGATGTCTCACATCACGAATGCTCTTCTGGATGAATGTGGAAAACACAATGCAAAATCTTGTAGAAAACCATCCCAGGGTGGAAGATGTTGTAGCTATGGAGGGGAAGGGCATTTCATATTGACGTCTATGGATGGGATGCCATAAGAGCACCTGTAGGTGTAACATGCATGTCAGCGGCTAGCAGTTGCAGTCCTAGTTTTGGACGCCGCCATAGAAGAACCTAGTGCTGTACTATTTATGCCTAGCCCTTGTGTAAGCAGTTATTTAGGGGGTGTAAAAGCAAAATAATAGCAGCTCATAATACACAGTGTTGACTAAAAGCAGTCATTTGTGAACAAATAAAACAGCGGTGTCACCTATAGAAATCAATAAGACTCCAATGGTAAGTGAAGGTAAGTGCTGCCCTTATTAGCACTGTCACATGACAGCCATTATCTGACTAAGGACTCATTCACACAACCCTAACGGAGCCACTGACAGCGTTCCAGAATAGGTTTCTATACACATTAGAAATAGGTCAGCCAAGCCAGATTTTGGTGGGACCAGATGACAGTCACTTGACCCCAACCTTTTCCTAACAGCAGATTGAAGAGGATCTACCAGCACCAAGACCAATACCTTTGTCCCACTCCCCTTATTTTGGCGCTGTCGGAGTCTTTCTGGTCCCCGCAGTTCCTGAGCACAGTTAGTTTCAGCAGCCAATATGCTATATAGACTTTCCATGGCGTTGGCTGCAGCTCCGAGGAGACCGGACAAAGAAGTGATACGCCGGTCAAGGTAGCAGTAGGATGCTGGTTGCATTGGGCTCCATATTTCAAGCCACTGCCTGCCGGTGTCTGCTTACAACCATATCCTAATGGCAAAGGTTTGAGGATAAGGAGTTGATCATAATGGAGTTCATCATGTCTCGTCTCTTCCTAAGAGTTAGTGGGTTACACCCCCATGGAATGTATAACAACTGCAACTGCAACAACCAAAGTGATAGAAGACTAAAAACTATCCAATGCTGGAGCCTAGCCAAGACTTGCCATTGACTTCAGATAACGGATGGCCGATGGAGGTGCCTCTCCCGAACCCCTTACATAGGTGCACCTGGCTCTTATATTCTGAATGGACAGAAATTTGCAAAAATGTAAATTGTTTCTAAATGTAAATATGGTTTTGTTCATGGCAAACCCTCTTTAAGTCTAGACTTTGTAGCTGAGACACAGGTCATTGCTAAATTGGTTACAAGTTCTCTCCGTATTGGGACTGATTTTACTTCTGTATCCCCAGCTCAGAGACACCGAAATGTCTTGCTGTTTGTTCTTTGATTCTGTTGCTGCTGATGGCCATTTTCCCTTCCATGCTTTCCGCATCTGTAAAACAGTAGTGGATTAGAGTATGCGCCAATAATTCCTGGCAACCACATATCACCCTGGTCTGTCGGTGTCAGATAGCCACTATCTATGTAACATCCAAGTCCATTGCTACTTGTGCAGTATCCTCATGTAGACAAGGTTCCCAGAAGACAGAAAAAAAAATAATTGGCTTACTTATCATATGAACGTAATAAGTATCACTTGCATTAGTCATATTTTTAGGAAGTTTTCATTCATTCTGTACAAGTAAACCAAGGCTATATAAGACTTGTGGTCAGAATATATATATATATATATATATATATATATATATATATATATATATATATTCTGACCACAAGTCTTATATAGCCTTGGTTGGTATATATATAGTGTATTGATGCTTCTGTGAACAATACATTCTTCTGGAGGTATTGTATGCCATCTGAACACATTGGTAGTATGGACATTTTGCATTCAAATGTCACCTTGTTGTCCTACAAGTTGGCAGCCGATTGAAGTTTACAGGCTTGTGCAGCAACCCTGAGTATGCTGCAACACACACAAAAAAATCTATCAGTGCTTGATCGTTTGGAACTGAGAGTTGAAATTTTGCAAGGTCATTTGGTGATCTTTGGACGCATGAGAGTGGTCACAGTCACAGCCCTGGTCTAACTCATGAGATAACTATCTAGAAGCCAATGTAATATATAGTATGCAAATAATATTCTTTCATTATATAGCACCAGTATAATTTGCAACACTAAAAGGTTTGTCCAAGGAGTTTAGATGAACTAACCTGATCCCACGGACTCTCAGTCTGGTTCTGACCCACAGAGCAACATTCTGACCCCTGGGTCACATCACCCCCTCAGGTAATAACCACTGCTATGGGGTCTGGAAGGTTATAACATCTGGGTCCCATCACCAAGAGACTGCCAGATCAGGTAAATGAATCTAAACTCCCCAGACAACCCCTTTAACTTTTGGCTTCGGCCACCAATCACATTACAGAGGGGATTAGTGGTATAAATTCAGTGGTAGGAAATCAAACATCAAGGCAGCACAGTAGGAGCAGGTGACATTGCCGTACATTGGGGTGAGTGGACATATATACACAACAACCCTATAACTACACCATGACTATAAACAAATTATTCCAAAATTCCCATTGCAATGAAAAGGTTAATAAAGACGCGGTTTCTTCTGTATCTAAAGCTTTGTGGACTCTGTAACACGTCCGAAGGTTAGAGAGAACTAAGACTAGGAATATGATTTTATGACTTCTCAGATTTTTCTTACGATAGCTAAAAGGAAAAAAAAAACCTCTTGACTTACCTTTAAAGTAAAGAATAAACATTCTGGAACATCTTCAACAGTAACCTTGATTTCGGAAAGGAACTGTGCAGTATTCTTTGTAACAAGGGGGTTCCTAGCGGCGGAGTACCCTGATATTTGACTTAATGGTTGCAAATAGGAATTATCATCTTCCAATGCCCATATAACAATATGAACTACTTGTGGCTACAAATTTGCAGAAATGATGTTACAATAATAAAATCTACAACTGCTTCTACTAAGACAAGGCAGACAGATATTGTACAAGGACGCGTGAATCTTGTTTGAAATGGAACCGAATCTATAAAAATGGTTTACATGGCATTTGGCACTCGATTGCAAACATTTCATTTGCTTACGTCCACTCTTGGCTGTTGTATATACACAATGGTGCCTATGTACTAATAGAAAACGTAAGCCTAGCCTGAATATTTGCCATGTTTATCACAGTGTCAGATACATTTGGTGCATCTAGTCTGGTTTGCTGTACTTTGGGACAGAATTTTCCACCACAATCTGATGTATTTTTCTCACATCCATGCTATAACATAAAACCACATGAGTGACGCCTCGTTCACATCTGCGTTGGTATTCCATTTGGGGGAGTCTGCAAGGGAACGGAATACCAAACGCATTTGCAAGTGCTGTGCAGTGAAAGCACACGGACCCCATAGACTATAATGGGGTCTGTGTGCGTGCCACAAGATCTCCGCAGGGAACATGTGGACAGGAAAGGAGTTCACAATCTACTTTCCTGATCACATGACTCGTGCAGAGATCTCGCGGCAAGTACACAGACCCCATTATAGTCTACGGGGTCCGTGTGCTTTTACTGCACAGCGCTTGCAAAAGCGTTTGGTAGACCGTTCGGTCCCCATCCGGATTCCCCAAATGGATTACCAAGCACAGATGCGAACGAGGGGTTGCCGCTACATGCACCAAATGTGCCAAAATGGACCACATGTTATGGTCACCAGAACTCTTTACACCAAGGTTGGTTCGTACCTATAATAGAATCTTCCTCAATAATTTGCGCCCCAAAAAAACTCTTCATTTTGTAATAAATTTGGCTCTCTGTAAACCTATAAGTTAGAAGGGAAAAGTGTCTAAAGCCAATAATGAATGTCCTCCACTTTTTGTTGCTGTTGGTGATACTTTCCGCTTAGTATATTTCTCCCAATATCCCATATTATCCTATAGGAATGACGACACGCACGCTCCGCTCTACCCCAGACAAGGCTTTAGTGAATTCTCTGCAAAACCAATTCTAAAGTAAAGTTAACACATGGAATTTACACATTTAGGGTCAGAATTTTTGAAGCAACATTGGAATGAAATGCAGCTTTTTGTAGCAGCTGAATTCCTTACCTATTGCTCCTACCCTGCCATAAATTAAATTGCTTGTTGGGTGGGGACTTCAGAAGGGACAGCTGGGAATAGGAAGCACTATAACCTACAGCAAGGTGGAGTTGGTTGCATGCTCCTTGTTTTTTCATTGCAATGCTAATGGAATTTCAAAGGAGGTGGCTGCAACCTCTGCATCGGAAGCTTGGACCCTCACCACCACACGTAAGTGATAGATACGGAGAAGAATCAGGAATATAAGTAAGGAAAAGGGGGGAACAAAAGAAAACCTTTACATTTGGCGTAATCATGTCCTAAAGTTTACAAGCCATCAGCATTTCCAAAATGTATGTAAGTTACTTTGTGGACCAAGAAAACAGCATGTATAATGAATGCAGGAAACACGCAAACAACGGTATACCGGTGCAGAACTTTCCAATAAGTCACCACTACTCAAATTATATGGGGTATCATAGTGGACATGGCATGGACAATCATGGACATCCGTCAGGCTTGTGGGAAAACAATTATGGAATGGCAGTGGAAGAATACAACTACTATGGCCCTGGAGTCTCTGGAACAAGTTCTCCGGCAATATCTGGACTGTCTAATGGACATACAACATATGACTCCAATGACTATAGAGACATGCACCATTCCGGATCTGAGGAGGCGCCGCCTGCGAATATTCAGCCATCATCCAATAACCAAAGACACCAATCTTATGACTGGACAAAGAAAGCAATGCTCCCAAATCCTGCAGGTAAGTTCTGCATATGAGTCTTTATCATGGCGTGGAATATGGCGATTCAAAGTGGGAACAAATATTAAAAGTAGTGGATGACAAAGTGAGATAATAGATTGCATCAGCAAAGTAATACATTGTATATGCTATGGGGCATTGAGGAATATACAGGTATACATAGGATATAATAGATTGTATCAGCAGAGTAATACACTGTATATGCTATGGGGCATTGAGATATATATACATACGATATAATAGATAGATTGTATCAGCGCAGTATTACACTCTGTACATGCTAGTATATAGGATATAATAGATTGTATCAGCGCAGTATTACACTGTATATACTATGGGGCATTGAGGAATATATACATAGGATATAATAGATTGTATCAGCAGTATTACACTGTATATGCTAGGGGGCACTGAGGAATATATACATAGGATATAATAGATTGTATCAGCAGTATTACACTGTATATGCTAGGGGGCATTGAGGAATATATACATAGGATATAATAGATTGTATCAGCAGTATTACACTGTATATGCTAGGGGGCACTGAGGAATATATACATAGGATATAATAGATTGTATCAGTATAGTATTACACTGTATATGCTATGGGGCACTGAGGAATATACAGATATACATAGGATATAATAGATTGTATCAGCAGAGTAATACACTGTATATGCTATGGGGCACTGAGGAATATATACATAGGACATAAAAGTTCATAACTTAATATCTTTATTCTACCAAAAACACAGATCTAGATCTTAGTCCTTTTAGTTTTGCGCTACCTACGGTATATACAATGTCTGTGAATATACATAGAAGAATATATAATATAGCATTAACACGTAGAAAATAGATATAATACATTATAACTAACCAGTCTGCAGGGCATTTAAAGGCGAGTTTACATGTGGCATAATATGGGGTGATTTGGGGGGTGAAAATCTGCCCTGTAATAGGCTAAATGAACTCAGAGGCATCTAGATAAACTCATTCTGTGGACTGAATTGCACATCAATTGAGAATATAATGCAAAAATTCTCTTGGTGCAGATTTAACCCATTATATAAAATTGATGGCAGCGTCGACACGATAAATATTGTAGGATTATTGGATATTTTTCCAGGAGTTGGGGTGGACAAAATTTTCAAGTGGTAGATTACTTGCAGAACTTTCTGAATAAATCTTGCAGAAATTTATGTACTTGCCACTAAAACAACCCCATTCACTCATAGAAAACTGCCATGTTTTAGGTTGTAACTCTATCCTAAAGCTGAGGGCCCATATAGTGAGATGCAGCTAAAAAATTGCACCGAAAATGTGTTGGTTTTTGCTGTATTTTCCTCTGCTTTTTTTCTACTCCTATTAAAACGCTCACAATTCTGCAGCTAAAATGAACCTATTCTATTGCATGCGGTATCGAAAACGATTTTTATTTGTTTTTTTTTCCTGCAATATGTGGATGAGCGGAAACGGAATTTCATTCACTTTGCTGGTACTGTAAAAAGAAGCCATTTTTAACACTATGTTTCTGCAGTTTCCACCATGTGGGGCCTTACGCCGGGGTCACACCAGCGTTCAGGTCTCCATTATCAGGTTTCCGTCTTCTGCAGACAGAAGACGGAAACCTGTCAGTCCGTGTCTGGCGCCGGTGAGCGTTTTGAGCGGCGAAACCTTTTTTTTAAAACCGGACACAGAGTACTGCATGTCTGACTGTGTGTCCAGTTAAAAAAAGAAAGGTTTCGCCACGGAGAGCATACAGCCGGACAGTTTTCAAACCCATTCAAATGAATGGGTATGAAAGAGTCCTGCAGGTTTCCGTCTCCTGTCCAGTTTCGTGCAGGAAACGGAAACCTGCAAAACAGAGACCCGGGCGCAGATGTGAACGAGCCCTTAGCTGTAACCAGTACCTAATCGGACTTCAGTTTTATAATTGAGGCTGGTCTTACATGGCCATAATATAAGTAATAATAATAATAGAATAATAAATTTTATTTATATAGCGCCAACATATTCCGCAGCGCTGTACATAAGTCCGCAAATGGTCCGCAATGGAGGGTTTTCAATTGTGGAAACATTATATTCAATGCGGCCTCTTACACCACCGGATATTTTACCCGTGGTGTGGTCGGGCCGCAATTTATATGACATGTCTGTAATGGCCGTGAATTGCGGCACTGCACATAGAACTCTATGGGCGAGTGCGGCAGGAGACGGGCGTCTGCGGAGTCTATGTTGCCGATCAGCAACTTGCGGACTGTACATTCAATACGGTCGTGACCAGCCTAACAAGTGCAAGGATCCAGTCACACATTCAGGAATTTGTGGGATTTATAGGGGAGTCCGTACTAATTCCTCATTGAATCTGCTAATATTTCTCGGTTAGTCGATCCCTCCTTCTGTCCTGCACACACTCCAGGAAAAATCCCCTAAAATATTGCCTGGGTTCTTCTTGAAGATTCCATATAGAAAGTGCTTTTGTGGACCACAGGAGACAGCTGATCTATATAAACCTCACAAATCTAAATATCAGCAAATCAGATTTCTGCTGCTGACTCTCTTTTAATATAGGTAGGGTTTGCCAAAGGCAAGACTAACGTGTTATCATAAGAAATAGAAACAGTTTGGGAATCCAAAATCTGTCCACTAGGTGTCCCCTGACCTCTCCACACACAGGAATCTCTATTGAAGGGAAGATCAATGGGGCAGATTTATCAAGACTGGGGCTTTCCATTCTTCATATCCACATCCGATCAATTTCTGGTAACCAATCTTCAACCAATCTGACAACTATCTAACAATAGATTGTTCCAAATATGACGTATGACCGACTGGCTTCACAATGAAACTGGTCAAACAAGCTTTGAGACTTCAGGAACCAACATAGATCAACCAGTAAAGCCTGTGTGAGCGGAACATTATAGACGGCTGTAAATGGAGCGGACATTAAAAACGGATGAAACTTTACACTAATGTGTCACTTATCTTTCATCTGATTTATGACACTTTGTCCTTTTTTAATGTTCACTTTGTATCCGTTTAGTGTTGTATCAGTTTTTCATCTGTTCTTTAGCCGACCCACTGATCCGTTTGTAACAGCCATAAAACAGATGCAAATCTGTTTAGATAAAAGTTATAAGAAGACCCATCTGTAAGTAGAGAAAAAATCGTACGTGTATGGACGGACATTGACGCTCACCGTTCTTAGAACAGACTTGTAAGGAATGTGGCCTCTCAACTCAATGAGTCTGAGACCCCTGGACTGGATGGTCTAAGGGTGTATTCAACTCAAAATCAGCGCCAAATTCTGTCCTTGTCTTCAATGGGACACTAGAAAATAAGCATTCTGCTCCATCTTGTTGCAGCCGATTAGTTCTGTCCATCTGAACCTAAGCAATGGGTGAAATCCACAGCAGGAAGACGGAGGGGTAGAAATGGACGCCATGCAACAGATTTACCAAACAGCATTACACATTTTTATAAATCAGAAACATTTCAACACTGTCTAGTCCAGCTGTTACAAAACTACAACTCCCAGCATGCATACTGAGTTGTAGTTTCACAGCAGCTGGAGAGCTGAGGTTTTCTACCCCTGGTCTAGTCTAAGGTGAGGTTGACATCTGTGTTGAAGTCTCCGAAGGCCCCACCTAAAATTGGTATAGAACCGTTGGGAATCCCTATGGACCCCATGATAGTCTATGGGTCTGCGGGTAATGGTTCTTTTAGCAGATGGGCTCTCCGTCATTCAGGTCCCATGCTTAGGTTTGCACTGTCTATAGCTCTGACAGTATTGGTAAATCTGTTTTTGTTTATTAGAGTTGAATTGAAAATCATAGTTACATAGTAGATGAGATTGGATGAAGACATCAGTCCATCAAGTCCAACCTATAACCCTACAATCCCCTACAGAGTTGATCCAGGGGAAGGCAAAAAAAACCCACAAGGCTCCTGCAAATTGCTCCAATTCAGGGAAAAAATTCCTTCCCGACTCCGATCTGGCAGTCAGTATAAAACCCTGGATCAACGTGTTCTTAAAATCCAGAGTCCATAACCATAGGTAACTCTACTTATCCATACTGGGAGACCATCAAGCAAATGTTTGGTTTTCATAGTCTATGGACACGCGGCTGGTGGCTAGGCAATAGGCGATAGGAGATAGAGGCAGCTACCATGATGATTCCTCGTATTCCTCCATTGTAGAGTATACTAAGCCTATATGTGACCAGGATTGTCCCCTTAAGTGAGCTGCAGTATTGCTGGACTGCCGGGGGATGGGGAATAGGAAGCCGTCCTCTCATCATCATCAGATGTTTTTGTTAACGACTTCTGAATTTGTAAAATGTAACACTTACTGCAACAATTAGCTTCATTTCAATGGTAATTAGCTGATAAATGGGCTCTACACATTAGTATGGACGGTGTAACACAACAGTAGCTTCACTGTAAGAGCGAAACTTGGGTTCAGCAGCTGTAAGGGTGCATGCACACTACGTAACGCCGGGCGTGTATGAGAGCCGTACACGCCGGCGTTACAGCAGGGCTGCCGAACACTTCCCATTCACTTCAATGGGAGCGCTCATAAACGCCGCTGTTACGAGCGCTCCCATTGAAGTGAATGGGAAGTGTTCGGCAGTCTGCTGTAATGCCGGCGTGTACGGCTCTCATACACGCCCGGCGTTACTTAGTGTGCATGCACCCTAACTGTAACTGGCCATAGAACACAATACAATAAAGCCATCCACATAACACAGAGATTGATTGTAGATGTTATACAATTTATACATTGGGATCTGCTCTCTCTGATATAGACTGTGATGTTCTGAGGAGCTCAGTGTCCTCGGCCGTACAAAGTGACAGGTTAACCAGGATACGTTTTATGGCTATTATTATACAGGGGATTGCTAGAAATGTGATTGCCTAAGTAAAGGCTGTAAAGGGGTTATCCAAGGATAATAAATGTTTCCAGGGTATTTACTGCACTGGTTAAGCATTTAATATAATCTACACCTTGGATCCTGGAGCTCCGCAGTTAACTTTGCAGAGGGGAGGCCAAAACCTGTGCACCTCTGCTCATAGCACACGTCTGCATCACGTCACAGGCCCGCTGCCTTTGCAGAAGGGAGTCAGTTTGAATCACAGTGACTGCAGGGGAAAACAACCCCTCATATAACACAAACGCCGTGATTTACATCAGGGGTCCCCAAACACCAGGACGCGGGGTATGTTGCACTGGTCCGCGTACCGGCAGGGAGGAGTCAGCAGCTTGGTTATTGCTCATCGGGATAAGGTGAGCAAAGTGCGGGGTTGAGCCGGGACCCGCTGTATGTCCGGGATTCTAGTCCTATGCAGGACATGCAGCAGGTCACCCCGCACTCGCCTACCAAACTTTGGGCAACTTCTTCTTCTGTTTTACACTTCCTTCCTGCCTCCATACTATCCCCTTGACCTCCTTTGATGTCTTAATCATACCACTGTCGTAGTTCTCTATGCATCTCTCTGCCAAGCGTTCCACTGTGGAACGCATGCGCTACTTTTGGTTGATACCAGAGGTGCTTTTCTACACCCCCATGCTTAACCCTGCCCCCGAGCACACCCCTTCCCCACCCCAACCACACCCCTTCCCGCCCCCACCGGGCCATAGAAAAATTGTCTTGCTGAAACTGGTCCCTGGTCGAAAAATGTTTGGGGACCACTGATTTACATTACCTGCAAAGTGGATGGGATTCTGGCTAATGGCATCCATGTATTGCAGAGAAAAATACTCAGTGAACATGCTGGGACTTCAAAAACAGTTATACCTATAGAAACACTGGCATTTTCTGTAGAGGTATAATAGAAGCAGAAAGGTCACAGAAGAAAACTTTGCAAACTTTTTGTTAAAAGCGCTTTTGGGCTGCACCCCGCTACATGGGGACTTTACAGAGATTGGTAGGGGTCTGACTTATGACACCCCACTGATCAGTTCATTGCAGTTACATGCAATTGGAAAGAGTTGTAGTAACCAAGCATGACCACTATATACTGTATTGTATGCCATGTCTGGTTCCAATGCACGTCATACCCTGTGACCATCTAATCGGTGCGGGGCTGTGAGTAAATCCCACCCAATCTGCTATTTATGAGCTATTCTATGAACAGCTCATTACATAATATCTACAATATATAAAAAACAAGTTACTTTTCTCTTCTTTGCTCTGCACAGGAAAAACAAGGACAAAAGAGAAATACAGAGTGGTCTACACGGACCATCAGAGACTGCAGCTCGAGAAGGAATTTCTCACCAATAGATATATCACCATTAGAAGAAAGTCTGAAATTGCAATGAATCTGGGTTTATCTGACCGACAGGTAAGCGGCTTCTGTTTCTTACATTAATGCACGTGCCATAATACGATGCCGAAAGTTGATGATAGCCTCATGCTGTACTTCTGTGCGCTGCTGGTTTTATATATGGAGGCGCGACGAGTTTTATTGTCATGGATTCATATCCAATTTTTTATATTTTTTTATGATTTTAATACTTTTTCATGTTTTTTACCCCTGCAGGTAAAAATCTGGTTTCAGAACCGACGAGCCAAGGAAAGGAAACTAATAAAGAAAATCGGACAGCTGGAAAGCAACATGTGTTCTGTGCAGAGGGACTCGGGATCCGTCAGTCCGGCAGATACAACGCCTATGCTCTATCACCCGTCACATGCAATGAACGGACAACATTCGATGGACAACATGTCACAGGTTGCAGCGCTGCAATGAACATTGACTTAACCCTAGAAAATGATCTTTATTTGGGGTGAAAAATCTGGCGTGAAAATAACAAGGCAAACTCCAAATTCTAGAACGCTGGCTGATGCACGGATACAACACAACTTCAGTATTCACTAAACTTGGCTGCAGATGAACTCGAATGAGACAAGTTTAGTGGACTGATAACATTTCTAGTGCAGGATGAATAATCAATGTACTAACCAAAGCAATGTTTGCAGTTTGCTCTCTAAGGACATGATCACACGCAGATTTTGGCATGTATCTTGTGTATAGAATATTCATCCGATTGGAATCTGCAAATAAGCATCTGCAGAAGGAATCGGGATGAAACTAAACCAATAGGTGGTATCCAAAGACTGGACGGTGTCAATAGACGACAATTGTATCAACTATGTTTAGACTAAAATCTGTTCCCACCAAACTCAATCAATTGGCTCATCTCCTCTAGAGCCCAATGCCCAAATGTAGGAGCGCACATACAACAGGACAGGTTCCTTCTAATGATACTGTGTTATCCAACCATAAAGCTATGGCGACTGATCAAATAGAGCTCGTCACATTGCTGAGCACTGGATTAGCAGGCTGTAAAACGGAGAATTATTGACTGTGATGATGTAAATCCCTGGCAGATTGCATGTCCGTAATGTTGCTAGGTTTCTTTAAAGACATCTTAAGGTAAACAAAAGAAGTAGTTACCGCCCGAAGATTATCCCCGAGTATCAATAATTCTTCAGACAAGTCTTCCTGCAAATGTTCTGCAAGGCTAAAGCCCCACAAACTCATAGACTTCCCTATAGGTGTAATAAAGTTAGAAAAACTCATGACTTGAGTGTCTAATACAGGGGTAGGGAACCTTGGCTCGCCAGCTGTTGCTAAACTACAACTCCCAGCGTGCATACTTGGTCTACTGTTCTTGGAAGTGAATGGAGCATGCTGGGAGTTGTAGTTTCACAGCAGCTGGAGAGCCGAAGGTTCCTACCCCTGGTCTAGTATATTTCCAGATGTTCTACTGTTGCCTTGTTAATATTTCCAACATAAAATACATTTTGCTTCATGGACAGATAAAGGGATTGTTCTGTTTGGACAGCGATAGAGGAGTGCCATTGGTGGAAGCCATCATCATCATCTGATTGTTAAATATCTTGTATTTGCCGGTGAGACTTGTATCCACTGTTAAATATCCGTACCTGGCCTTGAAATTGTGGGATAGACTTGTGTCACATGTTGTAGGCCTTATCCACGATAGGAAGAAGTCAGCTTGTTATAAAACAGTGTAGAGGTTTATTAATATCTTGAAGGAAAACACAGGAACAGGGAAAATGTCCAAATAACACAAATATCAGTCAATTGTCAATAGCTTACATCTTCAGAGAAGTTAAATCATCTGGATATCTTGTAGTTACAGCTTGGTTCATGCTTGATCATCTGGTTGGTGGACTTGGGCTGGTTACGACGTCCATGGATGTCCATCTGCCTGGACCACCCACCCTGGTGTTCCCAAAGACAGACCTCCTGGTCTTCCCCTGGTCTTCCCAAAGACAGACCCAGACATGTGTATTTCTTACTCATTTATATTCATGAGAGTGGGTGTTACCTTCCATCTTGTAGCTATGTAAGGAGATTTCTAAAATAGTGTACTATAACCGCACCCATGTTCCAAGAATATAAGACTATGATGTCAGTAGAGTGTTAACCCCATGTCTGCTAGAGAATATTGTAAATATATAATATTTAACACTGATCAGACTGGAAGATCCCTCATATAGTTCAATGTAACAAGATAGGGCAGAGGAGATAAAAGTAAAAGTATTCTCATCTTTCACTTAGTCAGTGCTGTGTGCACCCTGTAGTACTGTATCCCGGGCAATGAGCATTGGGAAACATGGCTGTGTGCAGGTCGGCTTCATTTAATCCCCCCGCCCTCCATTCTCATTGCATGGTACCGGATCGGCTAAGCTCACCTAATACTAATTTTGACATTTTTCCACACCACCGGCATGATATCATGGCAGCTGGAGCCTGACAAATGCCTTTAGGCTTGCCATGTTACCGGTACAACCTATCCTAGAGTGGCACTAAAGCTATACACTGCAATGCATTACATAACTGGTCAAGGGACCTTTCCAAGTCTTGGACATCAAGAATTAATAAAGAGGTAGAAACCAACCCCTTCAATAGGTTCAGCCTAAGGTGAGTGCTCGACATAAGGGCTGGACCCTAAAGTAGCCGGGGCCCCCACAGCTGACCCAGATGGTGCAGGACAGTCCAACATTTCCCAGGCACAACTCCATTTGTGTCCTACTAGAGTTAAATACAATGGCAGAGGGAGACATGCCTTCAACTAATGAAGTCTGCTGCAGGAAGACATGATGAGGATGGACAAGGATGGACCAGCCTCCGACAAGGAACAGGCAAGGGTGCAGCGCTCACCCAGATTCAAAAACAAACTTCTTTATTGGCACAACGCGTTTTGGATAAGCATAAGCCCTTTCTCAAGTGCAAAATGATCCTGGTGGGTCAGGAGTTTGTTTGTGAACCTGGGTGAGCGCTGCACTCTTGCCTGTTCCTTGGAGGAGGCCGGTCCATCCTTGTTGCTGTCCTGACGTCCCTGTGGCATATTCCAGCGGCTGCCCCCATTGACACCGGAAGGGTGCACTTAATGAGTGGTTTTACACGAGGATGGGCTCAGTGTTGTTTTCTTGTTCTTGCATGATGAGACGTAGACATCCTAGCAGTCTGCAGGAATGGGGTTCAGTGAGTATAACTTAGTATTTTATGTGTATGTAGTACAGGTGCTCAGGGGGTCTTGCTTCCATTTACTGTGCGGCAGGTGGGGCCTTTCTTTCCCCTCACAGTGCACTTTTCCGCCATGTGGTGTGATGGAGCCGCCTCTCCGGGTCTTTCCTTGGTTGGGTTTGGTTTGAGAACTCATCTGTGTGGAGCAAAGCATAACAAGACCCTGGAATAGTCAGACCTGCAAGAGCTGAGTGTGGCCCCGGAGTGCAGCAGCAGGGCCGCAACAGTGACGCCAAGTCTGCACTCTGGGAAATACTTGGAAAGTGTTGTTAATGAATATCGCTGGATTCCAAAACTACCTCAATAAAGCAACTGAGGACAAGTGACCCTAGACTTCTGCCTGTACTTTTTTTGGCTAAACTTTAACTTCTAACTTCTGGTGTAAGACCTGGTGCAGTGATAGCACCTGCTGCATGACAGCAAAATGGAGTTAATAAAGTTTCTTTAAAAATAACTAAATAGATAAGTGGGACTGGTGCAAACCTAACAACCCATAGGATAAAGCAAGGGTCTATTCACAGCGAATGCACGCGTCAGAAATGGCCGCCGGCTGGGGCACTTGGCTCTTGCCTGCGTCCCGATGGCAGAGCCGACTGCGCAGGCGCACAAGTCTGACCCCAGCCGGAAGAAGAAGATGGAGGCGGCGCTGGAGAGTTCTCTCGCAGCATTGGGTATGCCCACAGTGCTGCGAGAGAACTCATTTGCATACCAAAAAAAAACAAACTGATTTTTCACTGAACGGCAGCGCAGAGACGACTTATAAAGGAAGGAGAAGAAGAGGCTTTCTTAAGGCTATTCCGACGCGTCAACTAGAAAAAAAGTGTTTAAATGGTAGGATCCCTTTAAATGGTAGGATCCCTTTAACACATCCATAGAGTTATAATGATGGATGATATAAAGTAACATAAAGCAGATCCATCTCTCTCTATAGGGGCGGAGCCATCTCTCTCTCTCTCTCTTCTCTCTCTCTCCATCTCTCGCTCTCTCTCTCAATAGGGGCGGAGCCATCTCTCTCTCTCTCCATCTCTCTCGCTCTCTCCATCTCTCTCGCTCTCTCTCTCTCTCCATCTCTCTCTCTCCATCTCTCTCGCTCTCTCTCTCTCCATCTCTCTCGCTCTCTCCATCTCTCTCGCTCTCTCTCTCTCCATCTCTCTCGCTCTCTCTCTCTCCATCTCTCTCGCTCTCTCCATCTCTCTCTCTCTCCATCTCTCTCTCTCTCTCCATCTCTCTCGCTCTCTCTCTCTCCATCTCTCTCGCTCTCTCTCTCCATCTCTCTCTCTCCATCTCTCTCGCTCTCTCTCTCTCCATCTCTCTCGCTCTCTCTCCATCTCTCTCTCCATCTCTCTCGCTCTCTCCATCTCTCTCTCTCTCCATCTCTCTCTCCATCTCTCTCGCTCTCTCTCTCTCCATCTCTCTCGCTCTCTCTCTCTCTCTCCATCTCTCTCGCTCTCTCTCTCTCTCTCCATCTCTCTCGCTCTCTCTCTCCATCTCTCTCTCTCTCCATCTCTCTCGCTCTCTCTCTCTCTCTCCATCTCTCTCGCTCTCTCTCTCTCTCCATCTCTCTCGCTCTCTCTCTCTCCATCTCTCTCTCCATCTCTCTCGCTCTCTCTCTCTCTCGCTCTCTCTCTCTCTCTCTCTCTCTCTCTCTCTCTCTCAATAGGGGCGGAGCCGTCTCTCGCTCTCTATAGGGGCGGGTCCCATTGATGTAAATGATTAGTGAGGTGACCCCGCCCCTTCCCACAGTCTCAGCTTCTCCAGAGAGCGCACTGGCCCCGCCCCCAGTCACGTGACGCCACCGCACTCCCGGCCCCGTGTTGTGGTGACGTCATGAGCGTCTTGCTACCCAACATGGCGGACTTTAATACCATTTACGAGTTGGATGAAGAAGAGGAGGAGGAGGGCGAGGACCGGGAAACGGGCGCCGGCCGGGTGGTGGATGAAGAGCACTTGCTTAGATACGCCCCGGATCCAGTGGTGGTGAGGGGAGCCGGACACATTACCGTGTAAGAGACGGAGGGGGATAGATGGCCTGTGTACACACTAGTCTGTGACGTAACCTCCGGCTGTATACAGAACCTGACACACAGGATTCTTCCTCAGGACACCCCCCCATAACTGAGCCCTGACCTGTATACAGGACCCCCCCCCCCCATAACTGAGCCCTGACCTGTATACAGGACCCCCCCCCATAACTGAGCCCTGACCTGTATACAGGACCCCCCCCCCCATAACTGAGCCCTGACCTGTATACAGGACCCCCCCCCCATAACTGAGCCCTGACCTGTATACAGGACCCCCCCATAACTGAGCCCTGACCTGTATACAGGACCCCCCCCCATAACTGAGCCCTGACCTGTATACAGGACCCCCCCCCCATAACTGAGCCCTGACCTGTATACAGGACCCCCCCCCCATAACTGAGCCCTGACCTGTATACAGGACCCCCCCCCCATAACTGAGCCCTGACCTGTATACAGGACCCCCCCCCCCATAACTGAGCCCTGACCTGTATACAGGACCCCCCCCCATAACTGAGCCCTGACCTGTATACAGGACCCCCCCCCCCCCATAACTGAGCCCTGACCTGTATACAGGACCCCCCCCATAACTGAGCCCTGACCTGTATACAGGACCCCCCCCCCATAACTGAGCCCTGACCTGTATACAGGACACCCCCCCCCCATAACTGAGCCCTGACCTGTATACAGGACCCCCCCCCCCCCATAACTGAGCCCTGACCTGTATACAGACACCCCCCCCATAACTGAGCCCTGACCTGTATACAGGACCCCCCCCCATAACTGAGCCCTGACCTGTATACAGGACACCCCCCCATAACTGAGCCCTGACCTGTATACAGGACCCCCCCCCCCGTAACTGAGCCCTGACCTGTATACAGGACCCCCCCCATAACTGAGCCCTGACCTGTATACAGGACCCCCCCCCCATAACTGAGCCCCGACCTGTATACAGGACACCCCCCCCATAACTGAGCCCCGACCTGTATACAGGACACCCCCCCATAACTGAGCCCTGACCTGTATACAGGACCCCCCCCCCCCCATAACTGAGCCCTGACCTGTATACAGGACCCCCCCCCATAACTGAGCCCTGACCTGTATACAGGACCCCCCCCCCATAACTGAGCCCTGACCTGTATACAGGACACCCCCCCCCCATAACTGAGCCCTGACCTGTATACAGGACCCCCCCCCCCCCCAAACTGAGCCCTGACCTGTATACAGGACACCCCCCCCATAACTGAGCCCTGACCTGTATACAGGACCCCCCCCCCATAACTGAGCCCTGACCTGTATACAGGACACCCCCCCATAACTGAGCCCTGACCTGTATACAGGACCCCCCCCCCCGTAACTGAGCCCTGACCTGTATACAGGACCCCCCCCATAACTGAGCCCTGACCTGTATACAGGACCCCCCCCCCATAACTGAGCCCCGACCTGTATACAGGACACCCCCCCCATAACTGAGCCCCGACCTGTATACAGGACACCCCCCCCATAACTGAGCCCTGACCTGTATACAGGACCCCCCCCCATAACTGAGCCCCGACCTGTATACAGGACCCCCCCCCCATAACTGAGCCCTGACCTGTATACAGGACACCCCCCCCATAACTGAGCCCTGACCTGTATACAGGACACCCCCCCATAACTGAGCCCTGACCTGTATACAGGACCCCCCCCCCGTAACTGAGCCCTGACCTGTATACAGGACCCCCCCCCCGTAACTGAGCCCTGACCTGTATACAGGACCCCCCCCATAACTGAGCCCTGACCTGTATACAGGACCCCCCCCCCATAACTGAGCCCCGACCTGTATACAGGACACCCCCCCCCATAACTGAGCCCCGACCTGTATACAGGACACCCCCCCCATAACTGAGCCCTGACCTGTATACAGGACACCCCCCCCATAACTGAGCCCCGACCTGTATACAGGACACCCCCCCCATAACTGAGCCCTGACCTGTATACAGGACACCA